>NW_027210722.1:617500-932500 GCF_029030835.1 Brachyistius frenatus
CCTGGACTGTGATTGGCTGTTATATTCTAAATTACCCCCCTCCTTCCTCCCCTACCCGTGGTTTGACGCTAACAGAAGATGCTGCTCACAGCGTTTTGATTTGAACGCCTGATGCAACAGTGTGGAGGAGGAATCTGAGGGCCCTGCTATGGTCTTTGTGCACAAAATAAAATGGCCCGGGCTTCAAAGCCATATTTATTAAGGCTGCCTTAGCATGGAAATCAGAACCAGATGTGAGAAAAAAAATTCACTCCAGAAACCCCCCCCCCCACCTCCCCACTCTCCCTCTGTAAGCTCTGACTACAGTGGATCAGCCCAGTTTTCTTTTCAACTATCAGCCTCCAGTATTTCACACGTAGCAGTAGAATAACAAGACCGCACATCCATAACAAGCAGCAACCAGCAGAGACGTCACCCGTTGGTTTGTGAACGTTATGAAGCCTCCAGTTCAGATTTAGTCCACAAGACTGTATATTAAAGTGTTCGTAGCTTCCAGGTCTGAAAAATGAGACTAAGTGCCTTAAGCTGCAATACCACCGAGTGCCACTAGAGGTCGGCTCCAAAAAGCCTCCATAGACTCCCATTCAACTTCTCTCATGAAATATGAAGTCAATAATATTTCTCCACGAGTCGCTCCTTCTTATTAGTTTTCTGGCGGTCCGTCTGAAAATAATCCCGTCATTAATTAGAAAATAAGCTTCAAAAAGACGTGTTTTTGGGGGCGTTTGATTGAAAGGCCTGTAACCTGACTGCACCACAGGCCTGTCAATCAAACAGACACGCCAGTAAAAACACATCTATTAGAAGCTTATTTTCTAATTAATGACGGGATTATTTTCAGACGGACTGCCAGAAAACTAATAAGAAGGAAGGACTTTCGTTAACAACACTGAGATAACTCGTGGAGAAATATTATTGTCTTTGTATTTCATGAGAGAAGTTGGGAGTCTATGGAGCCGACCTCTAGTGGCGCTCGGTGGTATTGCAGCTTAAGACACTTCTGCATCGGCCTCATCTTTCAGTCTTCCACTTTTATACACAGTCTGTGATCCATACATAGAAAAGTGAGCCCTCTACAGCCGCTGTGTGATGTGTGACCTGCTGAATATTTACCTGTAGTTGCCTTTCTTGCTGAGCTGTTCCTTGAAGTGACCCAGGGTGAGGCAGTGGGTCTTCATCATGCTGCGATACGGGATCTCCTCGCCACAGAAGAAGTAGGTGACCACCAGCTCCTTAGACCTGCAGGACCGAAAATCAAAACAGGTTTCATTACAACTAAAAGAGTTAAACATCCACAGAACAACAAGCAAACGTGAAGTGAAGGGGGCTGATGCTTGTGGATAACCAGGGGCTACTCAACACATCTTTGTTTGGCTCCCGTGGCGAGTGTGTGTGTGTGTGTGTGTGTGTGTGTGTGTGTGTGTGTGTGTGTGTGTGTGTGTGTGTGTGTGTGTGTGTGTGTGTGTGTGTGTGTGTGTGTGTGTGTGTGTGTGTGTGTGTGTGTTGGGAGATGGGTGGTGGAGTTTAGGATCCCATATTAAAGCATGTTTTAATCTTAAATGATTAAAAAGTGAGAGAAGAGGAGTTCAAAGACGAAGCTGTGCTGACTCACTGCATCTCTCTTTGAAGGGGAGAGCGAGCAAATCTGTGAGGAAGAGGGCGAAACACACCAGCTCCCAAAAATATATATATATATATATATGTTTTTTTATAAGGATCCGAGTGAAGAATGAGATTTGTAAAAGTGGAGAGTGATCGAGGCAGGAAGGAGGAACAAGGGACTTGAGTGGGGCTGTGTTGTGTAGTGAGAGGAGAAGGAGGGGAGAGGCTTACTCGTCTACTGGGAGTCCGGTGCTGGAGACGGAGCTGCCTCCGGAGGGGAAGGCTGCTGCCGGGTGGCTCCTGTCTCTCTGAAGGCTGCCGGCTGCTGCTAAATGCCTGTCACAACGACGGAGATCAATAACTGATCAGAACTCATATCGGCATGAAGAGGACCCCACTGGACGTGTGGCTCAGTCAGACCGGGAGTCTCTACCTTTGTTTCGGAGGCTTGGAGACCTCCTCCAGGCGGCGGCAGGCCTCCTCCAGCTGGGCCAGGGTGTTGGGCGGGGGGAGGGGAGGCATGGCCGGGTCCTGGATGAAAGGGTGGCCCGGGTGATGGCCGCGGAGGTGCGCCCCGTTGCCGATGCCGCCGCCGCCCCAGGAGGAGTTGGTCCGACCGGGCGGGGCCTTGGACTCGAGCGGGTTGGACTTCTTCAGACCTTGTGTGCTGGTAAGATAAAAAAAAAAAAAAAAAAGAAAAAAAAAAGGTTGGTTAGAACCAATCAGCAACCAGCAATGACGTCACCTGTCGGTTTGTGATTATATGGCGCCAAAATGAGAACACAGGCTATTTCATGGTACCTAACACAGCAAAGTCTTCAAAACAGAACTTTACAGCATCATACAGAGGAACCCAACAATTCCCACGTAAGCAAGGAGGAAAAAACTCCTCTTTAAAGGGAGAAAAACCAGAGCTCGGCGGTACAGGTGATATTGTGGCTCTTACCTGTGTGGCTTGTGCTTGCCCTGCCTCTCGCTCTCTAAGATCCACTGCCAAACATTCTGCGAGCGGTCGGTGGCGACGAGGGGAAGGCGAGGCGAGGACACGCCCTCATCGGAGGCCTTGACGGGCCGTCTGGACAAAGTGCTGCAGCGACTGGAGGACGGAGGAGAGGCAGGTTAGGACCAGAGACGCGACAGGTTTAAAAGGTATGGAGGCGGGGCTTACGTGGTTCCACTCACTTAGGGCTGAAGTCGGAATAATTGGCGCCCCCTTGAGGGCAGAGGCAATGCACGCGCTGAGCCGCCTCGGCCTCGATCTGCTCCTTGGTCTTGGGCCCAGCGTGGTGATGGTGGATGTAGTGGTGGTGGATGTGCTTGGTGGACTGCCGGCCCGTCATCAGGACCTTGGCGGCCTCCGGGTAAGTGCCGAAGAAGGACCCGGAGGACACCACGGCGGTGCCCGTCCGGTCCGGGGAGCGCGAGCGCGGCGAGTGGCGCGCCACGCCCGGCGACTGGCAGCCCGGCGTCTTCAGGACGCGAGACAGGTGCTCGTCCAGGATGGCCTGCGGGTCCTCCTCACACTGACCACCAGACGGGAGCAGCGGGTGGTGGAGGGAGGTGCCGCCGAGGTCGCTGCTCTCCTCCCGCTCCTCCTCCTGGACGGAAAACAAAGATGTTGGAGAAAGTTAACACACAGCCGCAGCCGGCGGAGGAACTCGGCTTCCACCAACTCCCATCTATCGTCCTCTGAAGTCAGCCAGAGCAAACGGCGGGATAACTTGATTCGAGTTTTCCTTTTTGCCGCACTGTTATCTTCGCTAACAGGCTTTGGGTGCGCTTCATCTATAATGCAGAGTGTGCCTGCGCCTCACAAAGAGACTGGCACTACACATATTCAGCAAACGTGCCACTGGAGAGGAACTAAGCGCGAACTATTTGAAGGAGCTTCAAGTGTGTCTCGAAACATAAGTTTGAAAGTTTCCCCCTAGATGAAGATCGGGGAGGACGGAGAGGGGAAGCTAAACCGAGGCAGACTTTTAAATCCCCTGGTCGGCACCCTGTTCTTCGACACGCTGAAGTGAAGACTTCTGCGGTGTGATGCAGATGTTTCTCGAGCGCGCGTACCTCCTGGATCTGCTGCAGCCTCTCCTCCAGCGAGCTCATCGTGTCCTGCTCTCGCTTCAGCTTCTCCAGCCGGGCGATGAGCTGGGCGGCGAAGGCCGAGGGCTCCACGGGGGTCATCTCCTTGGGCAGCCGGTGTGTCCTCTGCAGGGCGAACAACACAGTTTTTAATGTGTGACTGCTCAGTGTTTGTGACGGATGCAATATGGTGCATTAATCCGTTGCCCTTGCCCTAATCCTATCTTGTTCCAAAAAAGCCTGCGACTCTTCCAAAAAAAAAAAAAAAAAAAAAAGGGGGCCTAATCCACATGCCCTCGCCCTCCAGCTAACCTGAACCTCCTCCCCACATCTCCTCATGCCCGCTGCCCTTGGCGGTGCCAGGCTGCCGGGCGAAAGGGAGGAGGGGAGAAGGGGGTAGCAGTGGCGGGGTAGCAGTTGGTCTCGCTCGGAGGGGAGGCCCCCTGCCTGCACCCTCTGTAGCCCGACCAAGCCATCAGCCAGGCAGCCTCTGAAGTCAGCACACTTCAAAGGGCCCTTGTCAAACATCAAACGCACACTAGGGGTGGGAGGGACACGCGGCTTTAAATCTCCGAATAAAAGCCAGATATCGACGGAGAGGAGAGGAGAGGAGGAGAAGAAGAAGAAGAAGAAGAAGAAGAAGAAGAAGAAGAAGAAGAAGAAGAAGAAGAAGAAGAAGAAGAAGAAGAAGAGGCAGGGAGAGGGAGACAAAATTAACAGCATGAAAAAAAAAAAAAAAGGGAGGAAGAGAATTGAGATGTGCGTTCGTGAAGTGGCGACGGAGGAGGGAAAGAGGATGGAGGAGTCAAATACTGGCGAGATCTGAGGGGAAGTAGTAATTTATTTCCCGGCTGCATGCAGGGCAGCTCAGAGGTACTCTAGTCACATTATCCTCCTTTTTCTTTAACTATATGCACCGGCTTCTCTCTCTCTCTCTCTCTCTCTCGCTCTCCCTTTCCTTTCTTACTTTTTTTTTTTTGTTATTTGGCACACTGGCTTTCTTGATTTTGACTCTCTCTTTTTTTTTTTTCCCTCTCTCTTTTTTTTTGTTTTTTTTTGTTGTTCCTCTCATCTCTTTGTAGACACGATGAAGGGGAAGAAGAAGAAAGGCGAGCGGGGCTGCTGGCAAAGGAGCGCCAGCCCTGCACGGGGCCCCCGCTGCCTGGGGCTGGTGCATCATGGGAGACGGAGCCATCTCCAAATCAGGAGGGAGACATTAAAGGAGTGCAAGTGGGAAAGGAAAAGAGAGACAGAGACAGAGAGAGGGAGAGGAAGAGAGAAAACACACACACACACACACACACACACACACACACACACACACACACACACACACACACACGCAGACACACAGACAGACAGACAGACAGACACACACACACACACACACACCTGTGTTTGGATATGAAGACAAAAGGATTTATCTCCCTGCTTCCTCACCTCCTAACCTGTGTCAGTCTGTTCTGACCCACTTCCTTAAAGCTGCTCACAAACAACTGGAGCGGGTCCAAAAAAAAAAAGATCCTGAATTGAAAGAGGCACAAAGTGTCTGACCCAAATACTGACGGGACGGCGTGCTGGACTGTTGTGATGTTTATTAACTACACCACAGATGATGCTTTGTGACATACAGTTAGAGAGCTGACAACACCAGTTTATATTAACAGCCCTACAGAAGTTGGGATGGGGGGAGAGGAGGAGGAGGAGGAGGAGGAAGAGGAGGAAGAGGCTTGCAGAAGAAGAAGCGGTATGCAAATTCCCCGCCTTTCATTTACCCCGACTTTTTCTTCTTTTTTTTTTTTATACGAAACGAAGCGGGGGGAATGAAATATAGTATTCTGTCACAACAGCAGCTCGTGAAAATAAATAAATGAATAAAATAAAGCAGAACTCCTTGAGGGAAAAGTTTTTATATCAGATTATAAAATCAAAAGAAAGAAAGAAAGAAAGGAGGAAACAGCGAGACAGGAAGCGGAAGTTGAGGAAGTAGGACTCACGGGGAAGTGGGGGAGCGTAACCTGGCCGTTGATCTTGACGCTGCGGTGGATTTCTCTCTGCAGCAGCTTCTTGGTGCCCAGCTTGTACGGAGGGACGCCATCTCTGCGGAGGACAGCACACAGTTAGGAGCTTATTAGGCTTAATCCTAATATAATGCAAGCAATTATTAGAATTGTACAAAATTCGGTGGACGTGCGTATCACGCCGAGATCTACCAAAAAAAAAAAAAAAAGCCTCTCGGCTACATTAGCCAACGTCTCTGTGGAAGAAGAGCGCCGAGGAGGCAGCTCGTCATTGAAGTGACCGACAACCACCACCCTGTAATCGCCGAGCAGGCACATTACTGCTGAATCAAAAGGGCCGGTGGGGGAGTGGGGCGGGGTGGCGGGAGAGCCCCTTGAAGCAGAAGGCGACGAAAAAAAAAAAAATACCACACATCACAAAAACAACTCCGGGACAATGGAGGAGATATGCTAAAGCTCGGAGCGAGGGCTTCAAAAGGGGAAGCCCTGCTGATCAGATGACATCACGTCCACTCTGACAGCAGCGATTCAACAGGCAGGGGAGTCAGCGCTAACCTCAGCAGCTGAAGGCTAACGCTGCCGTCTTTGTAGCTCTGATATATTAATATGAAAATAGAGATATAACTTCGGAATACCAGAAGTCTCCGGACAATTAGGCGTTTATTCTGGGAATCTCATTCGCCGTTATTCATTCTGTCTGCCGGCTTTTTCCAGTCAGTTGCTACTTAAGCTGGGCCAATTATCTTGGCCGTTTTGGCTGCTCAGAAGTGTCTGACCTAGCCCAAACGCTACTTTTTCTGCTGCCTCTTTGAAATCTCACACTCATGCACATATGCACCCGCTGCCATCTTCGTTTGGCAAGCGCTCCGCTGCGAGCCTCTGATCTCGGCAACATCAAAAGGCTGGTTTGTAAGATAAGGTAATGTTTGAAGTTGGTGCAGCAGCATTCCCCAGCGTCCAAGTAAATCCATAAATAAGATATAAGCAAAAAGAGAAGAAAAAAAAAAAAAATCCCCCCACATCCCTTCTTCACACACACACACACACACACACACACACACACACACACACACACACACACACACACACACACACCCTCTTCCCAAATCCTTCTCTTCTTGTTCTTTATCTGGGAAATGAGATTCAAATTTGCAGTGTCTTTTAAGCGCTATAAAAGGACGCACAAATCAAATTGTTCTTTCGATTGAGAGAGAAGAGACGCAGCAGAGAGACGACGGTTCGGGACGAGGACGTCAAAGGGAATATGACTTTGACACAACGATGCTCTTCAGCAATTATTCAACTTTTTCTTTCTTTCTGCAAGTCGGGCTGCTGACATCACCTGTGAGAGGGATCTCGTACCAGAATCAAACTGCTCCTGCATCACCAGGAAACTCTATAAAAAATAAATAAACAGCAAAACTCAACAGCCCCAAAGTCCCAAACGCAGCTCACCAACTTTCATGTTTTTGTTTTTTTTAATCGGTCCGAACCGTTCCCCGCCCTGCGCTGCAACACGTGACGGGCCAGGCCGCTTTGTCCCGGCCCGGTCGGAGGGGGCAAAACTTTCATGGTTTTTCACGGGCCCGTACTTTATGGGGATCTCCTATTCAGTTGTGCAAGTCATTTTCAAAGCAGCCAGCCACCCTCTTATCCCGCTAAGCTCCCCTCACCTAACAATAGGCTGAAAGCGATTCAGTTAAGCCCTTTATACTCCGTGCACTTTATTTTCTCACTGCCTTGCACTCCCCGAGCCTCGACACTCCCGCTGCTGGCCGTGGAGGGGTGGAGGTGATTTTTTTTTTTTTTTTTACTGAGGGTGTGTGTGTGTGGGGAGGGGGGTGTCCCAGTCTGGTCGGGAGAGGGGTGGGGTGGGAGTAGGCTCCTCATGTCTTGTCCCAGGGTCTTAAGAAATGAGTAACCCCTGCGAAAGCCTCGCAGACACATGATCTCAGCACGCCCGCGGAGGCCGGTGGCAGGAAACCGACCTACCATGTGAGTGAGCCTTCTTTCATTCGCTGCCAACATTTTTCAATGAGTTTGTCTTGAGGCCCGAACGGCCACCCCCCCCCCCGCCCCCTCCTCCTCCTCCTCCACACTCCCCCTCCCCCCTTCCTCTCAGCTCTTCAAAGGGAAATAGCGATTAGATAATATGAAAAAACAAAAAAACAAAAAAAAAACACACAAAAAAAAAAACAAGTGTGTTGTGGCAGAAGGGTGGGTGGGATGGATACACGTCAACTTGGGAGGAAAAGGAGGCGACGCCCCCGCCCACATCAAGACGCTCTTCTCCAGCATCAGAATAAACTTCAAAAGGTCCTCAGACGTAATGACTTTCCCAGAGTTATCTCCCCGGAGGCCCCGGCTACACGTTAACAGAGTTACCTGGAGTCGATCGCGGAGGACAATTAAAATACATTAAGGACCATTATTTCGCAACAGCCCCCCCCCCCCATGAGAAATAAGTCGAAGGCCAAAATATTTTTCTTCACACCCCGAGACCTTTTTTCCCGGAAAGGTGTCGACTGAAATCTGTTCCAGGCCCGTTTAGATAACTTGGAAATAATAAAACCAACTCCGAGCTCTGGCCGCGGAGCCAGCTGGGTCGTAACGAAACTGATTAACCAGCTTTTTGGTTTTTAACAAAAAAAGAAGAAAAGGAAGAAGAAGAAGAAGAAGTTAAAACCACTTACACACTGCTGTCTGTCATAGACATGGAGTCGTCCGTCGTGGCATCGCTGGAGATCTCGCTGTCGTTGGCACTGGTGGCGGGGGCGAAGATGTAGCCGGAGTTGACGAAGTAGGGGCTGGCGGGGTCTCCTCGGCGGTGGGACCTGTCAACAACAGACCCGCGGACACGTGAGCTACAATGTGACGTGAACAGAGGAACCCAACAATTCAACTATTCCCACTTAAGCTAGGAAGAAAAAAAAAAAAAAAAAACGTTCTCTTTGAGGGCGAGAAACCCCCCTGACAGAGGGAAGGGAAGAACTTTCTTTTAACAGGAAGAAGAAACCTCCGACAGAAGGAAGGTGGGGGGAGGGGGGGAACAACCTCCCTTCGATCCTGGTTCTGTCCCGAGGTTTCTTCCTGTTTGGGGGTGGGCGGAGCATCTGGGTTGTAGTGGGGGACTTAAGGCGACATTTATTTTTTCTCTTTTCTCGGATAGCTGGGAGTTTGTTTCGTGGATGTTCTCTGCAGGTTTCAAGTCACGTTTTAAGAGAGTTTTGAGGCCTGCTGGGAAGGCTTCTTCTTTGAAGGATTATGAGTTGTGAGGTGGTTTAAGGGGCTGGGAGTGTGGGAGCGGGTGGATGAAATGAATGAACCGCAGAGCTTTAGCCTTCTTTCTCTCTGGTCTGCTTACCTCTCCAGCCCTTTTGTTTTGGGCCAGGCCCATCCTCCATCCTCCCCGCTCTCTCCCACTCTCCCGACTGTTCTTCTCCTCACTTTTATCTCTCCCTCCTCTCCCTATCATCCAGTCTGGGGGCCCCTCCTTTCCCAACTCTCTCTCCCTCTGTCTCTGTCTTTTTACTCTCTCCTGCTGTGTTGCATTCCTGCTCCGGTAGTGAAGAGGAGGAGGAGGAGGAGGAGGAAGGGGGAACTTGAGCTTTAGAGAGGGAGTGAGAAGGAGCGAGGGGGGGGAAAGGGGGAAGGAGGGCCCCTTTCTTTATGAGAAAGCCTTCTGCCGGGAGTGCTGAGGAGAACCCCAGCATGACTAAAGCCGAAGGCCCCGAGCACAAACCTGACCTTTGGAAGGTCCATGCAAAGAGTCAGGTATTTAGCACAGCTGGGCTCTCCACTCCCCCCCCCCACACACACACACCTCACCCTGCTCTCCTTCTCCATCTCTTTTCTTTCTTTCATGATCCCCCCCCCCCCCTCAACCCTCCCTTTCCTGTCTCCCTCCAAAGCATGCTCAGTCTCCGAGATAAAAGTGCTGGACAGAAAATAAAAAGAGAGAGGAAGGAAAACACTGGCGAAGTGTTGGGATGATGGGTGGGTTGGAGCCCAGGATGTTGTTGTTGTTGTTGTTGTTGTGTTCTTCTGTCACTTTTGTGTGCGGAGTGTTTCTCAAAAAAAAGACGGAGAGGGGAGGAAAAGGAAAAAAAAGAAAAGAAAAGAAAAGAAAAGAAAAGAAAAGAAAAGAAAAGAAGAATCTGTGCAGTGGCAAAATTAGTTCCACATGTTTGAGATGGAAATTGGTTGACCTAAAGAGATGGTGAGGGGCAGGAAGGGGGAGCTCCCTCACCTCCCTCCCCCCCCCCCCCACAACCCCTCCTCTCCCCTCCTTTCTTTCAGTGAAAAACAAGAATGCAGGGGATCACACCGGGAGAGCAGCAGATGCCCACATGTCAACAAACCCGCTGCTTATTGGTTCCCTGAACTCAACATGGCCACTTCCAACGTGCTCTGATTCCATCTGACATCTGCTCACGTGCAGGAGAGCGTCCTCGGGGGAGCCATTCAGCCCCAGTTATTACACCATTAGTTTAATGCACTATTATTAATAAAGTCTATTCCGCTTGGATAACCCGACGGGGAAAGTATTGATTATCTCTCGTGCTACGGGGACCTCGTCCTCACATCTGGATGCGATTATCACTGAGAGGTTTTGACAAAGTAGTTGAGAGAGAGAGGAGAGAAAGAAACTTTTTTTTTTTTTTTTTAAGCAGCCTTTGATGCAGGCTCATGCATAAAATCCAGTTTGTGAAATTGTTCCTGGCTTGAGAAAAAAAAAAAAAAAAAAAAAAAAACTGATTTCAGCTGTTGGACAACGTGTGGGACGAGCTCCTTAAAGATAAAAGAAACCGAACACTTTCCACAAACAGCTCGGCTTTCATCTCCGACCAACAGAGAACAATATCTCCGCTTGGCATGAGACCGGCTGCACGAGCTCCTTTTTTATTTTTTATTTATTTATTTATTTTTATTTTTTTAAACTCTGCATCAGCATCTCTCTGTGGATTATGAGGAGTTTTTTTTTTTTTTTTTTTTTTTTTTTGTGACAGGGTACAATAACTGGGTGGCTTAAGAGCAACTTTACAATAGCGCCCGCGCTGTTCGGTGTTGTTCGCCGCGGCGGGTCGCGAGGCTCGTTGCCGAACTGGAGGAAAAGGTTTTTTTTTTTTTTTTTTTTTTTTTTTTCAAAGGAGAGGTAACTTGAGCGAGCCAGCAGAGGGCCGCCTGCCTGCGAGACGGCGTTTACTTAAAAGGAAGGCTCGGATGCATTGATGTTTGGTCGCCACCCCGCCCCTCCGCTAACTGCAAGGCAGGGGGGCACAAACATAGAGGCATGTTCCTCCGAGACCCTTTGATCAGCTGCCTCTACCTCGGAGTAAACCGCACACGCACACGCACACGCACACACAACACACACTGTGATGAAGACTACCCAGGTGAGCTTACCTGCAGCTGTTCTCCAGCACCTCGGCGGCCGTCCGGATGGTCGCGGTAGCCCTCAGGTTCTTCGTGGACAGTCCCACCACGGAGCCCAACGCTTTCGCCTTCAGGTCGTTACAACTCCACTCCTCTTCCTCTATGAGGGGAGGAAGGTATCCGCACATGAGCTTGAGGCTGCCCAGACCGGCGTGGTTCATGTAGGCTGCGTTCTCGCAACCGGTGCGCACGTATTCGAGGTATATGTCAGAGGTCAGGAACATCTGGTAGGCGTTCTCCTCCATGTTGGACTGGATCTCCGTCTGCGCCTGGTCGAACATGGCCGAGTCGATCTGCTGCTTCTTGATACTATCCTTTATGAAGGTCTTGGTGGCCGGTTTCAGCTGCTTGGCGACGATGCTGTTGTTCTCGATGTACCGCTTGAAAATAACTTTGGCAACTCGCAGCGTTTTGGTATCCTTTAAGTCCATCTGCCGGAAGCCGTTGCAGGCGAACCAAAAGTCCAAAGTGTCCACGCAGTTCTCCCGCTCCAAGAAGGTCTTGAAGAGGTGAGCGCCGTCTCGGTCGCCCAGCAGAAAATGCAGGGACTTTGTCCACCGGACGAGGGGCGAGTCCGGGGACGCGCTGCCCTCCGGCTCCCCGAGTCCATCCTCGTTCCTCCGCAGCGTGGAGCCGGGAGGCGCGGCGGCGGCGGCGGCGGCCGGCGTCTCCTTAACCTTGCTCTGGGTTCTCATTTTGGCAGATCTGCCGGGGTTGCAGCATGACGCCTCTCCTTCCTCCCCCGGTACCGGAGGACGAGGAGCATCTTCTCGGAAGCTACTGCCGATGTGCTCCGTAAGCGCCCTGCTCATGGCTCCAGCTCCGGTTGCCGTGTGAGAGTGCCGTCGTGCCTCCACTGAGCTCCAGCCTAATCCTCCTCACTCTCTAAAAGCAGCGGGGGAGCTTCTCAGCTCCTCTTCACTCTGAAACACAAAGTATTGATCTAATCAAAGCCAGATCCTGCTGAACTTCAAAGAAACACATCAAGTAAACAGTCCTTTTCAAAAAAAAAAAAAACCCTGGCCGGGTTCACAGAGAAAGAAGCTATGAAAGGCTTTTTTTTTTTTGCTTTTTTTTTTCTCCCCCCCCGTTTCATTTATCTATTTATAATCTAAATGAGAGATCAACTGCAGCCTACATTCTCAACGTGCATTGATGTGCCACATCAAAACACGTTTTTTTTTTTTTTTTACAAGAATAATCATCCCACACTGCCTCGCTGCTCAACAAACCCGATTCTCACAACTGTGGCTTACACGTGTTTTCCTAACGAGTCCATGTCACAGGCTTCAACTCCAATTAATTCCCAATCTGTTTCGGACGACCGTACCCTACCCGTCTGCATCACACACACACGCACACACACACACACACACACACACACACACACACACACACACACACACACACACGTCCTCACCGTCCCAGATAACGTAGAGCATCTGATCTGCACCACAATGACCTTAAACGTTGTAACTTGCGAGGGGGTAACCAAAAAAAAAAAAAAAAAAAAAAAAAAAAAAGCCCCTGCGGGAGAAGCCGGTCGCTCGTGCATAAATGTAAAGCGATCAATCGGCCTTAATATCTGCCCCTAAGAAGGTTATTACGGCGCATTATTCAAGCCACAGCCCCGGCAACGTGTCTGAACTACCAACGCGAGAGAGAGAGAGAAAAAGAGAAGAACTGATCTAAAGGCAAAAAGGTGTTGTGGAGGAAAACCATCATCCGGTACCGGAGCCGTTTTTAACCGGAGCCTCAGCGCGCCCCCCCCCCCCCCCAAAAAAAGTGAAGCGACTGCAGCCCGTTTTACCCGCAAAAATGAAGAAAAAAAAAATGATAATAATGAAAAAAAAAAAAAAAGAAGAAGAAGAGCGGATTCCCCTCTTAAAAACGCCACATAATAATTTAACCACACAACCAAGTGTAAAATCCAACGGATGAAAACCGACCTACCATCGCAAAAAGGAAGATCCAAGCAAAAAAAAAAAAACACCAAAAAGTTCAACTATTCCTCCATTTTTTTTTAGTCCCCAAAAAAAAGAAGAAAAAAAAAAAAAAAACCTCCCCAAAACTCTCCGAGCAGTAATCCAGCACGCACGAAAAAGAGCAACAACAACAACAAAAAATAATCAAATCACCGACGGACTATTTGAAGCCTGCGCCGTGCCACACGTAGTTTAATGTACCCTGTCCCATTCAACAACTGACCTCAGAGGAGGAAGGCTCAGTCCCTATGTAGATCACTGGGGGTGTCAAAATCTGGAGGAGGTAAAAAAAAAAAAGAGGAAGGAGGAGGAAGAGGAGGAGGAGGAGGAGGGAGCTCTGACATCCCACTTATTTTTCCCAGCCAAAAAAAAAAAAAAAAAAAAAAAGACGCACCACCCGACAAATATTCGTCTACGCACACACGCGCGCGCACACACGCGCGCACACACACATAAGCTTCTTATCTATCTCACCGTATTTTCTCGCCCACAAACAAGAAACACAGCCCGCATTTCTCAACTTCAAAGCTCGGCAGCAGCACATCAAAGCGGCCATGAGAGGGGGCCTGTGGAACAGCTTTCCCGACAACTTACCATCCGTGTGAGCGCGGAGGACCCTCCCCGGTCACTACAAAAGTATAAAGTAGTCCCGAACAACAGCCAACCCTAACCCCGCTGCTGCCGCCGCCGCCGCCGCCGCTGCGCCCCGTCCCGCCTCACATCGGACAGTTTGAATAAGAAAAAAAAGACCTTCGTCTTTCTTTCTTTCTTTCTTTTTTAAATTTTTTTTTTTTTTTTAAATTTATTGTATTCCCCTTCCCGACTTCTTCTCCCCAGGTAGTGTCTCAAGAAGTCACGGCAAGCAGTTGAAAACCCTCCGGGCTCTTTTCTACACCAAGTGGGCTAAAGGTTTAAACTGTGAGACTTCAAAGCCGGGGAGCCGCCGGCCTGGTCCCGGAAGATGCATAAAAACACAGCGGCTCGTCTTCGCCACAAACGACCAAATAAACGCTATTTAAACGTGTTAACAATGACGACAAACGAGCGGGAACGTTACAAAATGACATCGTAGATTTAATCGTGTCGTTTTCAATCGGCACACGGTGGCGTTTACGCGTTCACTAACTTTTCTAGACCGGGCCAGTGTTTAGCCGTGTGCCAGGACCTTATCAAAGAAGGAATCTCGAGCCAACTCCCCCCGAGGGCTTTGGAGCGTCACAAGTAAGTGATCTGCCCGCGCCAATAGCGTTTTTATTCTCACAGTCCGTCTGTTACTCCACAAAGTTTCAACACAAAAGCAAACAAAAGCAATACTTCAGTCGCCCGTGGCCTCTTCCCAGCGACAGGACCGGGCTTAGGTGGCATAGGAGAAGCCTTTCTGAGTACATTTACACATTCATTCTCTAGTTGTTGTTTTTTTAAAGTTTTTTTTTTTATCACCTGTAGCTATAGGGAGATTTTTCTATGCATAAAAAAAAAAAGAAGTCTGAGCAGCTTCTGTTCGTGTAATTCTTCTAATATTACATCTAAATGGCAGATACACCAGAGTAATAGGAGTGACAAGCCAGGAATACAGTGGTTAAATTAAGCAATATTATCATTAGTTCACTGTTCATTAGTGTTATACTGCGACTATACCAACTGAAGTTACCAACTAAATAAAGTATGTAAAATATGTAATCAAATGTATTAATCTTGCGGGGCAATTCATTCTTAAAAATATACAACTTTTTGTTGGCGTGATCTCCGTTTCCACGGCAACACACGGGGGTACGACTAAGAACTGGAAAACAATCGGTGGCGTCCGGTTGAAGCAAATGTAACGTAAGCATTGTTTACCACTACCAGGAAGTAGTCCGACGCTTAGCAACGACCCTAGCAACGGAGAGGATTTCTAGTCCGTTTTATTGGTTTCTGGAGATGGTTTCTCAAACTGAATAAATACAGCACACAGGAACACCAAACTGCTTAGCTAGCTCAGTCTGGTTGTAACCAAGATATCTGCTGAAAAAAAGATATCGATGGACTCGTGTATTTTTAAGATTTTAGCGCCGCGTCACGTGTTAAAACCAAACCGGTCCAGCTAGCCGCCGCTAGGATTTTAAGTGCGCGAATGTCAGTGGTGTTACGGTACGGGTGCTGGGAGCGACAAAAAAGGACCAAGTGAGAACCGATTTCACCAAATGGGTCACATTTAATAGATCTGCAACAAGTAAAAACAACATTATATTGCATTTTATATGAAATTCAATTCCAATTATATATTCCCATTCAGTTGGTGGAGTGATATTTTGTACGTACAATTGACCAGTCAGATCTCTGGGTCGGAACTACTTGCTGTATAAAATAATTTTTAACAACGTCCACAATGATTTGAAACTCTTACGTTAAAGCCCTTCTTTGACAACTTGTCGAATAATTTCACATATTAGTCACAGGATAGGAGCCACAAAGATGTCAACCCGAACACACTTGCCAGTCGAACATGCGGGGGAAAATGGCACAGCATGACATTTTGATTGAAATTGGACACAGAGCAAAGGCAAGAGCTGTTCTCCGAGTCTTTTAATTCACATGACTTCCCTAATGTCATTGTGACAGAATCTTAAAGAGTGGGTTAGACAGTGATCCAATCCCATGGTACTTCAAAGGCTATATTGTCCCTTTGATGTTGGAAATCAAACTTTAAAGGAGAATATAATTATATAAGTCAGACGATTCAAATTCACAAAACTCTCATGATGGTACAGGACAAGAGGACTAATGAAATCCAACTTCTCCGAGGTCCCCGAGTGCCGATTCATTCATGTTGGGGTTGTACATGGAGAAATGAGCGTGCTGTGTCGCAGCCTCTCATGTGGATGTACAGCTGGGGTCCCATCTTTGACCACATGTTGGAGGGTCTCTTCCAGGCTGTTGATTGCATCCTGTGACCATATTACTTTTCATTTAAATGATGCACTTTCAAAATCAGAATCAGCCTTATTGTAACTGTAACTACAGACCGTATCTAAAAGCGGACGTAGTTTTCGGGTCTGAAAAATGAGGCCGATGCAGAAGTGTCTTAAGCTGCAATACCACCGAGTGCCACTAGAGGCTGGCTCCAAAAAGCCTCCATAGACTCCCATTCAGCATCTATTATCAGGGGACATCTATTATCAGGGGACGGGACGTAGTATGGTCAGGTTTCCAATCAGATCCACCGCTGGCTCCGCTTCATAACGGCCGTTCACAAACCAACGGGTGACGGTTGTAACTTGCTTATTCAATGTACGAACACAAAAACAGACATAAATTGACATATAAAACATAAATAAACTTATATACAGCTAAAAAAACAAAACACGTATGCAGCTAAATAATGGTGCAAATGGTACTGTGCTTAAGTTTACATATTTTACTTCTGTCATAATCTGTTGAGTAACTTTAAAACAGTCCAACTTTCTTAGAAATATATCTACAGCATCAAGTCTTTGTTTTCGAGGAGTCCATCTGATTACACTGACATCCTGCCAAACTACTTCGCTGCACGGTGTTTTCAGAAACCCGTATGACAGCAGACATCTTTCTCTTGTCCGTGTGTGTGAATATGAAGAGGTCGTTCAAATTTTATACTGCAGGACTCCGTAAAACAAACAAAATCCACAAAAACCCTCTGGCACACCGCGCGACGGGACCCGAAATCACAAACTGGGTCAGTGTCGTTGGCGCCGTGTCAGCGGAGGGGCACGCTGCTGACCGGCGAGGCCCCAAATTAAACCCATGAAATATGCAGCTACACTGTTATCTGCACGCTAACTTCTTTAAAGTCGGCTTTGAAAGGAGAATTGAGATACAGACGGGTTATAAAATGTAATTTTTGAAGTGCAGGACAATCTTAAAAGTGGGATATTTCGCATTTGGGATAAGATGTTATCTTTGCTCAAATTAAATTAGGCCGCACATCTCACTGCAAAAGAAAGAAAGAAAAAAAAAAAAAAAAGAGTCCACAGATAGTTTAATATTTTGCTGACAGGCAGGAAGCTTCGCTCAGTCGGCTTCTAATGACATGTAAAGTTCAGGCTATTCGGCATGCGTTTGCTTTTAATCAGTTTTCTTCTGTGATCACTGAAGATGCAGCTAAAACACAAGCCGCGGCCTATTTGAATCCATCAGGGGGAAGACGGCCCCGGACCCCACGGGACCACACCTGTTGACCCCTCCGATGTGCGCTCTTGTGTTGAGCGGTGACAAAAGAGAAAGAGGGTGCTGTAAAGTAGCCACAAGAAGCCCCCTTTTTGATGTTGACCCTGCCCCGACCTCCTTTGTTTGGGCCCCCCAACCATTTCACAGGAATATCCAAACGCTTTAAAAAAAAAAAAAAAAAAAAAAAAAAAGCACAATGCAGGCCGCTGCTGACTCGCTACGGAGCCCCAATAAAACGGGGTGACCCGGAGGCTAATTGAGAGCTCGTGGTTCTGGGGAAATTAAAGGCATCTGGCGCGTTGGAAATGAAGCTCATCTTTAATTACAGCACGGAGAAAGTGTGCATTTCAGTGGCATCAGGACACGTGGACGCAGACGCACTTAAATCATGACGGCGTAATTTGTTCAGAAAAAAACCCAACTGTTTCTTTTAGCCCTTTCCTTTTCGTGCTGTGTTTCGCACGAGTCTTTGATGGTGTATCATTAGTTGCATCAGTCAAACAGCGCCTGTATCCCCCCCCCCCTTTTTTTATTTTTTTTTGTCGCTTTTTCATAAGAACCGTTTGGATTTGCATCAGCCCTGCCGTATATAAAATGTTCCCACAATGCGAACAATAAAGTCCATACGCCGTGTTATTATCCAATCCTACACTTTGCGCTAAAATAGCAGCGAGAAAACAAGAGAAGAGGGTGGATAATTGCAAATAACCCAATATTTGGGAGTTCAAAGGGTTGTGGTGGGTTTTGAGTGATAATTTTGGCTGAAGCATCACCATAAACACTAATAAAATTAAGTGCCGGTAGGGGAGGAGAAGGAGTGGGGGAGAGGGCGCAGGGGGGGGGGGGGGCGTGGCCAAGCGTCCCTTTGAACAGACCCTGTGATCAGTTCCCCCTCTCAATTAGCGTATTGTCCACTTCTCCTTTCAGCTGGGAGGGAGGGGGCAGCCTCCACCCCCGCCCCGCCCCCACCCCCCACCCTCAGCTTCCCTTTGAAGTGATTATCCCTTTATCTCAAGCCTGAGCGAGGAATATCTTGGGGGACAATGGCAAATTAAAGCCCATATGGAGAGAAGCGTGAATGTCTGTTTGTAGGCTCAGAGAGAAATAGCAAAAAAAAAAAAAAAAAAGATGGAGAAATAAATAGAGTGGGGAGCAAATAGCATTAATCTGTTTGCATGAGCTAAAGGGGGTGAACGTTGGATGTCAACACTCATCCACCCTACCCCCCCCCCAAAAAAAAAAAAAAAAAAAAAAAAAAAAAAAAGTAATTTAGGGCCCGTGCCTGAGTTGACACTTGTAGCGGAGCGACTTTAGAGGAGCTAAAAGGAAAGAAAAAGGGAAGGAGGAGGAGGAAGGAGGGTGGGAGGGGTGGATGAGCCATGACAGATGGAGGAGGACGGAGAGGGAGGAATGGGGAGATAGAAGGATGAGCGTAAAGAGGAGAGAAGGAGTGCAGTTGTCAGCAGAATCAGATGGCGGTCAGGCAGACAGGCTTGAAGAAGATACAATTAAAGTGTGGAGTTAAGACGGGCTTTGAAGTCGGACATGGTGCATAACACCCTTAAAGTTTGAGAAGGCAGCCATTCATCCGCTTGTTATGGCTCGTTAAGACCATTCCTTTTAAAAAGACCCAATTTGAGGAAATAAACTTTAATTTCAACTTCAGTGGGGAGGGCGGGAGAGGGGAGTCTAAATAAACCAATGGTGACGGCAATCAGGTGAGGTTTTCAACAAGGTTAAAAAAAAATAAATACAAAAAAAATAAAAGAAACAGAGTGAGCGGTCATCTTTTGAAACCTGAGTGAGGGATTTGCTAAAGGAGCTGTGGGGGTGCGTGTGAGCACTGAGGATGAATAATGACTTTCTCTTCCCACTATTCCCTTTTTTTTTTTTACTTTACAATCCGGTTTCTCGGTGGCTTAAAAGTTTAATAATGTATAAAAACAATGCCTGTGATGCTCGGTCTAATCCTTTTTTTTTTTTTTTGGCTCGGCAAACCTTCGCGGTAACCCAAACTCTACCTGATGTGAGCGAGCGTTTTGCCAAAGCCAGTCCGTCCGGACAGACGGAGGATGTGTCTTGTCTGTCTGTGTCTTTTTTAAAATGGAAGACAGTATGTAGAATTTAAAAATTACCATCTGCATCACTGAATCCAAAGACAACACAGGACAACTCTATACTAAGGATGGGTCCTTATTTTTGAATATTCATAAAAAAAAGTCTGTGATGATTATCTCGTCATATTTCCCTTTTTTTTTTTTTCCCCCCGGAAGCCAGGTAGTAATGCCTTATTACCGCCACACAGTGGCAGTAATGCACCAATTAGCTGTTTGCCAGCCGCCATTAAACAATAAAAGAACATGTTCCACCCAGGCTCCTGTCAAGGATTTCACCGTTTTTTTGTGCTTTGTTGCGATCAAAAATGTTTGATTTTGACGCCGCTTTACTTAAAAACTGTGAGTTTTAAGGGATTTTTTTTTTGCGGTAAAATTGCGGGAATTAGCAAAAACTGCAAGTCGAGGAAATATTTTTTTGAAGTCCCACCCGATAAAGAATAATCTGTTCCGACTTCCTGTGATAATAATCCTGCTGCACATAGAGATACATACAGAAATATTCGCCTTGTAATCTGTTTTTCTTTCTGTGTTGAACTTAGAGAACCATCACGGGGCTCAAGGTGATAAAAAGTGTCTAAAAGTGTCGTAGCTTTACAGAACAGACAGTCTGTGACTGTAATATAGAAAACAAAAGGCTCCATCTGCTGTCACAATAAGAGCTTTAAATGCTTTTTAAATCATATTCATTCATCACAAAAAACTAAGTTCAGTCTCATTCAACATATTCCTCATTCCCATCATAAGACCACATTTCCCACAAACCCCGTCACTTCCTGTTGTTGTGGGTTAGCTAGCAGCAGTTTGTTTTGATGGTGAGAGGAGAGTGGGCGGAGCCTCGCTGGTTGGAAATTAACACTTATTTTTGGTAATAAAGTCAGTTTTATTTTTGAAAGACGACTTTTATGTCGTAATACTTTCAGCAGAGATTCTGTTCGCGACATTTAAAAAAAAAAAATCAAAAAAATCCAGTGAATTTAGCAAAATTGCCAGCTGCCTCAAATATCATGAATGTGGTTTGAGTTTGCGTTAAATATCGCCATCGCAAGATCGTGATTTCCTGGAAGAACTGATTACACTCTTCACCACAAACGAGGACGACGACCGTCAAAAAGGTCTGTCTGGAAACTGCTTCAAAAAAAAAAAAAAGAAAGAGCGGCAGTGCAAACTCAAGTAAAGCTAGCAGATCATCAGTCTACCACAGCTGCACGCCGTCATTTGAGAGCAAAACAGCGAGCAGACGGTACATCTACAGATTAACCACGATTATCTTTGTCACCAGACTAATTCAAATGGATGTTAGACGAGTAGAGAAAACAACGGCCCTCATTTCAAAGATGAAGCTAAAGATCAGCTTCTTATCAGCTCTGTCCAAGAAGACAGTTTTCAAAGTTTGATGGCATTTGTTGGGTATCTTTCTCTTTAGTCGTAGTTGAACTGTTTCCAGTGAATACAGAGTAGAATTCTTTTTTTCTTTAAATGCCCACCCCTACTTTATATTAAAAGTTGGAGTACGTCATAGCGTAATGACTAATAAGCCCCGACACATACCCTCTTGTGCATTTGTCCTTCTGCACTGAATCCTCTGTACAACCGTGTCAGTCGTTCCCATAGCGACTCCGCGACAACAATTCCATGAGTGTCAATCACGTCGGCCAATTAATCTCACTCGACAGATGAAGTGATCGTTCCTGTGACCGCGAGAGCCGGACAAACGTGCGAGTGTTCACTTTGAGCTCGGTTATCCGTCCTTAACGAGCATCAGGCGAACGCTGCCGGGAAACGCTTGATATGGAGGAGCAGTTGGAGGCCCATCAGAGGCTGAACGCCGCGCGTTACAGACGGACGCCGGTTCAAACTGACAAAACGCCCAGCCGACGGAGTCCCGACAGAGAATCGACACACCCGATAAGACCGACGAAATGACCCCCGTCGATCAAATGATCCCGTGCTGATCCCACTGGCGACTTCTGGGCAGGAAGATACCACAAAACCAACACAGAGGCGTGACAATGGTTTGACCCGCAACCTTCAGAGCGAAGGTTTCCGACGCGCTCCGGCTGAAACGGGCCGGCAGAAGCGCGTCTGCGTCCGCACACACGGCGGCAGGTTAAGAGGTCCAAACCAAACTCTTCCGTGTGCGCTCAGACCGACGCGTCGTCGCCGCCTTGAAGGATCGCCGTCATTTCGAAAACCTGTTTTTCCAACCACGGTTGAGCTGCGCCAGCCTCGAGCGGCTTCCTACATGTTTGTCACAAAGCAGCTCGCAGGGCCGAGCAACAACTTACAAATCGCAAGATCCGAGGTGGACGGGAGCAGAGATAACCAAAATGTGAAAATGATGTCATGTAAAATGAGTTCAACTCAAACCACAGATCTTTTTCTTAACCTACAACCACGTGGTTTTTGCTGCCTAAACGCGAGGCTCCTTGCTTTTCATGCCTCGGCGAGGCAAAACGTGACGCTGACGGTATCCTCAGGTGAACATTGAGGTTGGATTGAGCGGCTAAAACGTTTGCAGTTTTGTGCCCGAAAGCAAACCTCTGCAAAACATCTGCGCACACAATCACCAGCTCCACCTGCACACACTTCCTTCCTGCCTCTCCGCATTGAAGAGGACTTCACTTTGTGCCGGCAGTCTGTCGTTTCACTGGGCAGACTCCACTTTGTTTGTCAGTGTTCAAAAGACAGTCTTGTTGTGTTTTTTAAGGGATAAAAAAAGAAAATCAGAAAAATATATTTGAATATTAGAGCCGGGGAATGTTGCAAACATGAGTCTTTGATTATCATTCATTCAGATGCAAAATACCTCAAAGAGACAAATATGCTTGTCATGAAAATACAGAATTATTGGAGTTGTCAAAAAGATATTTTGGCACACGAGCTGATTACCTGCCAATCACGTTTTTTTTTACTTTCTGCTAACAGATTTCAGATCAGTTCTTTTAAAAAAATTTTTTTATCATTTAAAATATGGTCAATTTACGTAAACATTTTTATTTATAGACATTATGTATACACCCTCTCATTTGTTCCTGACGCAGCTGCAGTTTGTGTGTGGGCCGATATGCATGAAAACAGCATGTTTCTGTCCAAAGAGTAGTGTATGGGCTGTCCAGTGAATGCACCATCCCTGACAGGAAATTTAAAGTAAAAGAAAAACAACAACAACAACAACAACACTTGCATTTCGTGAGGAGGTAAACTAGTACTTGTGCAGACTCCTATGGTTTCAGAGTGAGTCATATGCTCCTTTCGGGCCGTGCCTCACACTCCACATAAGTATTGCATTTGAAATCAAAGTGCAGCTCCAAAGCAAAGCAGCCCCTTTCCCCCCCCCCAAAAAAAACCTAATTTATAGCAATGAATGGATTTTAGTAAGAAACCACCATGACTCGTGTGTGTAAACAAAAATGCTTGAGAAAAACAAGAGTTTTTGGACTCTTTGGACTTTTGAAATGTGGGTTTGATTTTGAATAGAAATCAAACACAAAAATATGTTACGATTAGCATATTATAAAACACTTGTATATAAGGAAGTTGGATGTTTTTTTTTTTTTTTTTTTTACTGGGAACAAAACGTAAATTTATTTGAGTCAGATGATCCAACGGAACAAGAATGCAAGTGAAAATAGCAATGATGCAAAACATCACTACTCGCATGTGGAAATGGAAACTTAAAACGCTTGCAGCTATAGATAAATGTGTCAGTATAAACAAAAGGTTGAGCATACATACAGTAGGTGTGCACATGTAAAATCCTCTCTTGGCGGCTGTGGCTCAGATTAAAGAGCAGGTTGCTCACTCATCGTAAAGTTGGTGATTTATTCCGAGAACTCGTGTGTCCTTGGGCGAGAAACCAAATCCCAAGTTGCTCCTGTTGTATGGCAGCTTTTCACGGACGCAGTGTTTCCCCTGCCATCGTCTCGGGAAGACAATACGAATGTACTCATAGAACTGCAGTTACATCGGGTAACTACTAATTACTTACTTAGTTCCTGTGCATCCGTTTCATTTCAGCTCAGCGTAAAAGTCGCTGGTGTGTTTTATCGGTCACTGAAAGTCGCCCTGCCGAGGCCGTCTGCGTGGCGGACACACCGTATCCGGGTCGGGCGAGATGATACCGAGTTTTGACGATACCGATACATATTTTTTTCCTTCAGATGTTGGAAAGACAAAGATTTCATTTTCAAAACGCTACCCATCACATGGGCCTATTTATTCAGTTTGTTTTGCTTTCACATGTGACGAAGGAATAACTAAGGCAAGCTGGGACATGCTCATAATTTCGGGCTGAGGCGGGGAGGGGCCAAAACCCGGTTCCCCCGGGGGCTGTAGCAGCCAGTTAACGATCGGGTTATTTTCATGACGTTGACTGAACATCGCCCACATCAGGGCAAATAAACTACATTAGTGACATGTTCCGTTATCACTTCAGGAGGCAGAGGAAGAGCTAAACATGAGACACACAGAGCAGCAGAGAGTGAGAAGATATTGCTAAGTGCTAAGCTAATGTAGCTAACAGATCTGAACAGCTTGTAAACAACTGAGTGCATGTAAATGTACAGCAGGTGATTAGCCACTGTAAAGAATAATTAACGAAGTAAGTTACTAACTTATTAACTGAGTAACACAGACACCAGAAATGAGACGATACACTTCCTGCAGCACGTCAGTCTGTTTGAAGTTGAAAACAACTGACGGAGCATTGTTAGATAAATACTTTTTTTTTTTTTTTTTTAAACTTAAACTATTTACTGATTTTTTTTTATTTACATGTTTTGCAGGTGTATTTTTTTTTTTTTTTTAAATGGGAAAGACCCTGTCTTCCTATTTTATTTAGATCACAATCTGTTTTAATGAAAGTGCTGGTGACATTTTACATGTAGCTCTGACTTACAAATGAACATTCACCCCACTTTGTTAAAAATAGCGAGATATATACCAACATTTAGGTCAAATATATCAGGATACGACTATTGGTCCATATCGCCCGGCACCCACTTTCGGTTCGGAGAGCGCTTTAGGACCGCTCAGGTGAAAAGGCGAGACCCTTTTACCGTTTATGCTCACATAGAAGTGTGTGTCTGAGCTCCAAATAAGCATTTGAGGTTGTGATATTTTCCCCAGATGAAGAGTTAAACACCCCCCACTGTGAGTAAAGGAAGTCCCGGCTGCAACAGAACAGAGCAGCGGCCCCGGACCTCAGCTCCAAGCAGCTGCATATTGTTGGTTTATTCCTGAGAGAGTTTCTAAATCCATAACTAAAACTGAGATAAAAGTGTTTTGACCCTATTGTGGGATGTTTCCCAGTGTCATGCAGCTCCTCAGCAGGTGTGCGGAGGGAGGGAGAGTTTCAAAAACACGCCGCGCAGCAGATAGGCAAAGAGGAACATCAACAAAGCGCCGCTGCTCTGACAACCGACAGGGAAAACATTCCCACAGAGATGGAGAGAGGGTGAACAGAAAGAGGAGAGAGATGTGAGCTCAGAGAGAGAGAGAGAGAGAGGAGGGCAGAGGAGGGTCAAAGACGAGAGACGAAGACAAAGAGGAGAAAAAAAACGAGCAGAGAGGAAATATGTCTGCTTCTTTTATTCATGTATTATGTCTGTTTTGTGTGCTTCAACAACGCCGAGTCTGGGATCAGAATATAAACGTCACGCCGGAAAGACCAGACGAGAAATTCTTGTTTTAAAAAAGGGAGAGAACAGGGAGGAGAAATATGGGAAACATCGATAGAAGAAACCTGTTCAGTCTGTTGTTGGTGTACAAACATCTGTGAAGCCTGTGATTTTCAGCTTCATGTAGGACTGGGTCAGAGCTGTTCATTTGGAAACTGTAGTTTTGTCTTTTTTATTTGGATGGTGATGTCCTTTTGAATATTTGTTCATACAACTTAAAAAAATCAAGAATAAAAAAAAAAAAAAAATCTATGGCCTCAAACATTTCCATAAAGCTGGAATGCTTTAAGTACACTTTTATTTTGAAAGATTTTTTTTGTTGTTGTTTCCACGACGATTATTGAGAACTGAACCTCAAAAACCCGAAACACAATTTCTAAATAAACCAAAAGTCACTCAGCAATCGTTAAACAAAAAGCATGTTGTCTTGTATTCCACTGAAACATGTTACTTACTAGAAACAATATGGAGGACAAGCTGATCAAAGGCTTTCTAATTCTTTAAAATGTAACTTCAATGAACTTTTAGGACTGAATTTAAAAAGATGAGATTTTGTTGTTTTTGATCTTGTCGCCAGAAGTGACCATATTTGGACGAGCGAGCGGTGGATCCGACTGATCTGATCAGAAACCTGACGATACTACGTCCCGCCCACCGATAGCTGGAATCTGACTGCACCACAGGCCTGTCAATCAAACGGACACGCCAAACAAAAACACAGCTTTTTGAGGCTTATTTTCTCATTAATGACGGGATTATTTTCAGATGGACCACCAGAAAACTAATAAGATGGAGCGACTTTAGCTAACAACACCGAGATAACTGGTGGAAAAATGTATTAACTTAGAATTTCATGAGAAGTTGAATGGCAGTCTATGGAGGCTTTTTGGAGCCAACCTCTAGTGGCACTCGGTGGTACTGCAATTTAAGGCACTTCTGCATCGGCCTCATTTTTCAGCGCTACATCCAATTTTATATACAGTCTATGCGAGGAAACTATGCCCTGCCCACTTACTTACACCTCAGGAGTGTCAATCAAACCAGCCACGCCCCTAAACATATCTGGGTTTGATTTCTAATATCTAACGAATACTGGAAATATTTCCACTAGGGCCAGCAGAACACTGATCAGGAGGGAATTTATCTAAATGACACCATAATGACTTGTGGAAAATATTTACTGACATTGGAGCCAGCCCCTAGTGGCCCTCGGTGGTACTGCACTTTAAGGCAGTTCCGCATTGGCTTCACTTTTCAGACCCGGAGACTGAACATTTTTATATACAGATTCATCGCATTTGAAAAACACTTTTCAGTGCACTCCTGTCAGTGAACAGCGCCACGTCTAGTCCAACACTACAAGTATTTCAACTCTGGAGGAGTCCTAACAGTGGGGCGGGAGAATAACAGAGACCGTGGGAGTGCAAAGGTCATCGGAGTTCACCGGGCCTCGTGTTAACGAGCAGCGCCGCCTCGGAGCGGAGCGGGAGGAAAAGAAGGCCGCCAGTCATCACTGCTGCAGAAATGTGTCAACAAAGCAGTGTGAAAGGAGCATGCTCCGCTGTTTGCCCTCCCACACCTGAGGACGACGTGATAGGTGGAAGAAAAAGAGAGCAGAAAGAGACAGACAGAAACCCCCCCCCCCCCGCCTCCTCCTCCTCAGAATAAAATCCGGTGCCATAAAATGTAAGAGCGGGCAAACAGCTCCTCCCCGGCCTGTCGGGGGGGAGTTGGTTTTAAAGTGGAAATGAGGCTGATGGCGCACTCGGTGATTAGCCCCGCGGCTAACATGAAAGGAGAGGAAAAGACAGCTGCTAATTTTCTCCTTTGACCTTTGGCCCCCGCTGGTATTTCATACAAATGCTGATTTATGGAGGAGCCTAACAGCTCCGTGCTACTGGAGGGATTCCCGTAAGAGAAAAGAATCTGACCTCTGAGGGACTCGCACTATCTGGATTCATTCATTTAATCTTTTTTGTTTCTATCTCTGCTTCTCACCCCCCCCCCCCCCCCCACACACACACACACACTTCATATGTCCTTGTCTACGCTCCCATTATCTCTTTGTCGATTCTCCTTTGCTCCTCTGTCTGTCTGCCTTAGTGGATTTCTAACCCTTTATCTTTTTCCATCTTTATTTGTATTCCGTTTCTGTCTGCGTTCGTCCTTCATCCCGTCCGTCCACTCCCTTTTCCCTCCTCGCTCTCTCTCTCCATGTCCACTGTGAAATAACCACCAACACATTATGAGTCTCTTTGTCAGACTCATCTTAGATTATCGTTACAAACTGCCCGACTTAAAAAAAAAAAAAAAAAAAAACGCAGACGCCGTGACACCCTGTGGTGCAAAATTTTTTTTAAATTTTTTTTAGAAAGATGACACTCTCTCATCCAGTGCACACTCGTGTGTTATGTCTTTTAGCTGCAGGGAGATCCCACCAAAGTTTGAGTCTCACATCCCATGTATGGAGGGGTCCCATCCAAGAACGGCCCTCCGAGGAAACGTAGATCCGGCTGCACATTCCCTTCCTCCCTTCCTCCCTCTTTATTATTGTTTGTCTGTTGTCCCCTCCATTGTTCCCCTCAGTTTGCCGAAGGGGGTAAAAACTTAAATAAAGAGGTAGTCTCTGAAAAAAACCAACAACAAAAAAAACACTCCAAACATTCCGGTTGGATAGTAGCTCACAAATCACAGCGTGACTCTCGGTGATGCAGTAAATGAGTAATTCAGCTCGTATAACATAAACAGTTTAGAATAATCTTAATCCTGTGTTTATATCGAGACAAAATGCTGCATCTTAATGTTTAAAGTGTTTCACTCTTAATATCCTGAAATTACGGCAACAAGTCATTTAGATTGATTTTTATTGGATTTTCAAGTTTTGTCTCCCCATGCTGCCGGCGAGAGGGATTATAAAAACATTATCGGTGTGAGTTACATCAGTTAACTACCATAGTTTGATCCATTTGGTCTAATGACACCAGAAAGTCTAAAAAGAGACATATAATTATATTAATTCGGTATCATTTAAGTAAGTATAAGGCTAAACCAGAAGTTAGCGTGCGACACACTGAGCGTGCTCAGTGTGCAGAATGTCTCACCAGACACCAGATTTAAAAACTCTGAATGCTGTAAAATACAGAGATTTATCGGGTAATGATTTTCTTAATTAGTATTGTGTTAATTCAATGTAACACATTTATATTTAAAAGTCCCACACTAATGTTTGTTGATGTGGTTGTGCTTACTAATTTACCGGTTACATGGGAAATTTTTTCCAAGCACCTCCTTTGAGTAGTCTAACGTAACAGGTAAGTTTACATTTGAACTAGTTTAACTAGTGGTTAAACTTGGTGCAACGCAATCTGATTGGGGAACCAGAGGACACTAAGCCCCGGCCACCCATAGTGGAAACCTGACTGTCAGTCAAACAGACACGCCCCCAAACATACCATCTTTTTGAGACCTAATATCTAACTAATGATGGGATTATTTTCAGACGGACCGCCAGAAAACTACTATGAAGGAAGAAAAACCTGATAAACAGGGGGTGCTAGTTGGGAAACTAACAACAAGAACTGCACGTGACTTAAAACAAAGCAGGTCTGGAAACGCCCACAGTCTATAAAAATGAAAAAACTTTGGAGAAAGGTCAGAGGTCGTGGAAGTTCATGTTTGGTTGGATGTTCAGCTAATATATTGTAATTTCAGTCACGTACAGTTTGTCTTCATAACTTAGATAATAGCCTACGTCTGAGGAAAATGTTGATCTTCCCAACGGCCTCATCTTTTTCCTCTGTGACTTTGTATTTCCTGCATTTTGTTACCTCCCCCTGTTAGCTTGCTAAATTGTTCGCCTCTGTGACTTCTAGACGGCGCCCACGTTGCCGAGCAACAATGTTTTTACGAGTTGAACACCAAGCATACGGCAGCACATGACTTCCCACCTTGTAACCACGAGCTCATGCGTTCCACTCGTTAGCATGCTCGTCGCATATTTTCCGTCTCGTTGTGTCACGCCGAATGAAACCTTTCACTCCCTTCTTTGGAAATTCTCCCAAATATGAAAATATAAATTGTCCGATATCTTAATATTTATAGTGAATTTTGGGGTTTGCGCTCGTTTCTTTCAGAGAAATCCGACGGGGTTTTAAACCACCACATCAATAAAACAAATACAATTTAAATCAATTATTAAGGAACTAACACCCTCAAACTATTGTAATCTATACATCAGGAAACAACAGACCAAAAAAGAAATCTCTCCAGCCAGCCATGTTCACACACTGCACGGCTTCAACTGCAGCTCTGCCTCCACCTTTTGTTCACACCCTCTGGGTTTCATTCAGAGTTCAAGCAGGTCATTAGCAGAGTGATTACAGCGGGAGAGAGGGCATCCATTAAGAAAATGCAAGTGTGTGTGTGTGTGTGTGTGTGTGTGTGTGTGTGTGTGTGTGTGTTTGCCTGTCTGTGATCACCATGTGAATGTGTGCATGCATGTGTGTGCCTAACTGTAATCACAATGTGTGTGTGTGTGTGTGTGTGTGTGTGTGTGTGTGTGTGTGTGTGTGTGTGTGTGTGTGTGTGTGTGTGTGTGTGTGTGTGTGTGTGTGTGTGTGTGTGTGTATCAATCACTCCAGTGTGGATGACGACGAGGAGCTGTTTGTCTTTCTCATAAAAGGGAAAGGGATCAAAAGGGCCGGTCTACCAGCTGGACCTTCAATCACACTGGGACAACGTGACTTTAGAGCCCTGGGCAGCTGGAGCTATGGGGACTAATGGTGTGTGTGTGTGTGTGTGTGTGTGTGTGTGTGTGTGTGTGTGTGTGTGTGTGTGTGTGTGTGTGTGTGTGTGTGTGTGTGTGTGTGTGTGTGTGTGTGTGTGTGTGTTGAACTCTTTTAATCAGTGTTCCTGCACATTTTCCATCTCCAAATTCTCTGCAACTCCGTCTCACATCTAAATGTGTAACGGATTCGTTTGGCCCAAAGAACAAAAGCATTGGTTTCACGGCAATAGTGAGCTTCATTTGCCTGCATTTCAAACTTGGACTTGCTGAATAAAGAAGTCAGGTGACCAGAGTGGAAAGAGTGACAGTTGCTGCGTTCAAATGAAACTCGTGAGCTCGCGGTTACGACGTGGGAAGTCACGCATGCTCGGCGTTCGAGCGGTTGAGTCACAAAAAAACACTGAACGCCAACGTGGACGGCGTCTAGAAGCCACAGATGCTAACAATTTATCAAGCTAACGGGGGAGGGCGGGGGGAGGGGGGTAATGTAATGCAGAAAACACAAAGTCACAAGTCACAGAGGGAAAAGATGAGGCCGTTGGGAAGATCAACATTTTCCTCAGACGTAGACTATTATCCAAGTTATGAGGACAAACTCTACGTGACTGAAATTACAATATATTAACTGAACATCCAACCAAACTTGAACTTCCACGACCTCTTGACATTTCTGTAAACGTCAGCGAACACGTCCCAATTCGTGAACTCGATGCTCGTTGAAAATGTCGAGTTCAGACATCCTGAATGCCGCAAGAGGGCGGCGTTCATACAGACTCTTCTCGCGTGCGTGGCGATTACGACGCCATGTGAACACATCATCAGTTCGTGTCAGGGGAAGGAGAGCGCTGCGTGTCCGAGCCCGTCGGAAAGTATTTATTTAAAGCAATGTAACCGAACTCACACGCTCAATGTTAATTACATCGGCACCTTGAGAACATACCGACAGCGAGGAAAGAACAACGTGCGAATTTCATCATTTCAAAGCTCTTATTGTGAAACTAATACGTTTTGTGCAGCAGACCAACGGGGTTATCACACATTTCGATGTGGGATCGGGTTGTTCTCAGAAATTTGGGATCGACAATATCATGGCCTCAAATCTGCCAGGCAAGCTCTGCCCAAAATCCCAAAAAATTTAAAAAAAAAAAAGTTCCTATCATATGGCACAAAGAAAACTAAACTGGGACCTAAAGTTTTTGCATATTTTCATTTTGAAAAATGATTACAATTATCAAAATACTTTTGTATTTTAAGGTGGAACCAATTATTCAGGCTGTAAACTTTGATCACTGATTTCAACAGACAGACTTTGCTGATCTACACTCTTCTTTAGCTTGTTTTTCAGCTGTCTGTTAACATGGTGATTTCTACACTATCTCATTTCTCTTTAGTGATGTTGTGATGTTCCCAGATCTCCGTCATGAAGTTGTTTTGTATTTTCTTTCTAGAATAGATACAATGAGGATAATACCCAAAGTGAAATAAGTCATACTTCAACCTCAACTTGAAGGTGTTCATCTGAGTGATGTTTAAAGATAGCGGCTCAATTGCAGGACGGCAACACAACAACAGGGGGATTCTTCTTTTTAGAAGTACATCTTAAATTCTTTTGAATGACAGTTTATTAAAAGTCCATTAATCATGTTTGATATCCTTTTCAGTTGACTGACTGTACTGCCTCCTGGTGCCCACGGGCTTTAAAATGCTGACTGTGTAATTACAGCGTGTTTTAACTCCCCTTTCTTTTTCTCCTTTAAACTACTGTCTTCTGTATCAAACAGAAACCTGCGGGGCAGAAAAATGAAGCCGAGGGCAGTACCTCAACAGGCCAATGGAGGCCGCCTCCAAAAGTGAGTCAGTCCCCACAGGCATTCACGTTAAAATCTTACCGCAGAAATAAACACGTTTACAGCCTGGTGAAAAAAAAAAACAGTTTTGGTCTCTGCTGCTAATTTCCCCGTTTATGACAACTGTAAAAATTTTTTTGTTATAACTCACCGTTTAAATTGTATTAAGACCTGAATCTCTCATAATCAAGGGTGAAACATCTTTGCCACAGTTGGTGAGGTGCCTGCAGGTTTCAACTCCACCCACGCACCAACTGTTTTGCCCATATTTGGATTCTGCCCGGGTATACTTGCCGCTCAATTTCAGCATTTTGTATTTATTTATTTTTCAACCTGTCCGAGAGAACGACGCCATCAACGCGATCGATTAACGAGCGGAAGGTCTCCCCCTCGCTCCCTCCACCTGTGTCAGAGCAGCAGAGACGAAGCTCCGCCCACAGCGAGACACGCAGAGATCAGAGGACAGAAACACAGAAGAGACTCTCACACCGAGCTGGAAACAAACAGCTGCTCATAAAGTAGGTAAATAACATAAATACTGTATTTTCAGATGCACTGCAGCAGGCTTTTCAGGGAACATCTGCGTCGCATCGGTGACACGCCGCCACCACTAGTAAATTCTCTAACTAAAGGAAACACTGGACTATATTTCTTGAAATCAAGAATTTGAACAATTCAGAGACAGAGCTTCACTAATACCACTTTTAAAGGAAGTCATGATGCAAAAGAAACCAATGTTGAAGAAGGAATATCAGCAGCAACCGGTGAGTTCACTCACACCAGACCTTTTCATTTCAAACTCCACAGAGCGTTTTAAAAATGTACTCACCCATCGCTGCATGCAACTCTTCTCATGTTTCCTCCTCTGTTTGACAACACCTGTAAGAAACAATAAAAACAAAATGATTTCCAAGTTAACAATAAAAACGCTGTTAACTTCCAGCATTATATCGTTAACTAATGCCAGCAGGTCGTTACCACCCTGAGGAGTGTTTATAAGTCTCTGTGACACCGTGAACTCCGGTGATAACCTGAGTCATAAAATAAAAGTAGCCGTGTGCTGTCAAATGAACTTTTCTTTGCAGATTCCCGACAAGACATTCTGCAGACTTATCATATTTTCTTTCAGAGCCCCGTCTCAGCTCCAAAATGTCACCCTGCTTGCTTTTCTGTCGCTCTGCTTCACAACAGAGAGACTATTTCACCTGTTTCTGTGTACAAGTATGTAGATCACAGCAGTAAAGGGAAAAAAAAATCCCCAGAACCTCAAACCAGGTCTACATTCAGGTCGACACCATGCTTGGAGATGATACTGCTGTGCTCAGGGGTTTTTTCCTCACTGTTTCACGAATGACTCCTTCGAAAAGTCTCTTCATTTTATCCGATGACAGGATCAACCGCCTCGGTGTAAAGCAACGCACATCGATTTGATCGGTGGAGTATGAACAGAAAAAAAATGTGTCAGGAGTCCGGTTTTCCTCCGTTTTACCCCCAATCACCTCTCCTCCTGTGTTCCCTCAGTCCCCTGTCTGCTTGTTCTGTGTCCTCCTCCCCTCTCCTCCCGTGGCCACGCCCCTCACCGGTCCCAGCAGATGCAGCCACTCACCCCGGATCACCACCTGCAGGTGTGCTGCATCTCCCTGATCACCTCCCCGGACTATATGTACCCTGCCCCTGCACTCCTCCAGTTGTGGGTTCATTAGTTAGTCACCCGTCCGTCCGCCGTCTGTTCTCCGTCCGTCCTGGTCCCGTTCCTCCGGCTTCTGTTCCTCCTGCGGAGCTACCTGTCGGAGTCACCAGTCGGTGGAGTTGCCCTCCCGACTCAGAGGATTATTGACTCTGTTTCTTCCAGCGGTCCTGTCCGCTGGTCTGCCAGCTGCCCTGCCAGCCGTGTCTCCCTGGATCAGTCGGTTGAGTTGTCCTCCTGACTTGGAAGCAAGTGGACACCGTAGGTGCCACCTTTTGGTTTGTTTTTGTTTTTATTTATGGCAATAAAGATTGTATTTTGGAACCGATACCCGAGTCTGTGAGCCTGCATTTGGGTCCTGGTAAAACACCCACCGCATAACAAAATTAACTTATGAACTTGAACAAGGGAACCATAAAAAACAAGGCTCAAAATCTGAGCTCACACTGTCAAATGAACGGATGTTGTTTAGACGTAGACGGAGGACGAAAAGATGCAAGCGTAATCAAGGTGTAACCAGCAATGACGTCACCCGTCGGTTTGTGAATGCCCCGAATTCAGCCGTTCAGATTTTGTCCGTCGCCATCTTGCTAGTTTGGAGCGGTTTGGAGCAGGAAGTGACCATATTTGAACTAGCTGGGGGAGGAGCGAGTGGTGGATCTGACGGGTCTGATTTGGAAACCTGACGATACTATGTCCCGCCCACCAATAGCTGTAGCCTGACTGCACCACAGGCCTGTCAATCAAACAGAGACACCCCCAAAAACACTTCTTTTTGAAGCGTATTTTCTAATTAATGAGGGATCATTTTCAGATGAACCGCCAGAAAACTAATAAGAAGGAGTGACTTTAGCTAACAACACTGAAATAACTCATTAAAAAAATGTCTTGAATTCGGATTATACGATAGAAGTTGAATGGGAGTCTATGTAGCCGGAGGCTTTTTGGAGCCGATCTCTAGTGGCACTCGGTGGTATTGCAGCTGAAGGCACTTCTGCATCTGCCTCATTTTTCAGACCCGAAAGCTACGTCCACTTTTACATACCGTCCATGAAAGCAACAGAATAAATGTTATATTCGACATAAATACATATTTTTTCTCAGTAACTGTAACTGATTACATTTATTTTGTAATTTGATTACGTATATCTATTAGAAGTCAACACCTTCCATGACATCATTCCCTCCGATTCCGGTCTTTCTGATGGCTTGGCGGGTAAACAGGTTGAGCAAGAAGGTTTTCAACACCACACATCAAAGGAGGAGGTGTGTGACAAATGAGGGGAATTACAGTGCGGGACAGAGATAACCGGTGTGACGACCGCAGTCCTGCCAAGAAAAAAACCTTTCTTCTAAACTCCTTCAAAGATGGAGGAGAGCGGCTGACGCAACGTCTAAATATGTCCCTTTGTGTGTTTATATAAGCGGCTCCGTTGTTACCTTGTATGTCCAGTTTTAGTGGAAGTGGAGGATTGAGGGATTATAATACGTCTTCTTTGGATTTAGAGCGTTCTTTAAAGCCGAGGACTCCGACAAATCTTACAAAGCCTGGAAAAAAAAGTGCACGGTCACCAAAAGTAAAAGTCGGTGGAGGGTTTGTGACCCCGCAGCGGCGATGGCTAAATGCACGGAGGCCGTTTCAGACACATTCTTTAGGCGGCCTCAAAGAAAACTAGATTTTTTTTTTTGGGTCCCGTTGGAATCTGAATGATATTTCAGTCAAAAGGCAAAAGAGAGCAAAAAGCCTGCGGTTGTGTGGGTGAAAGTCGGATACCGTCCAACGTTCAAAGCCTTGAAATACATATGCCACACAATGTTAAAGCATTCCTTTTCACAATTTACAATGCATAAACACGACGGTTTACAGAAGCCCGCCGTGATTATTTGCACAGAGGTCTAGTTTCAGCTATTTCTGGCTTTTTTTTCTTGAGGTGCCGCCCCACAAAGTGATTCTTGAAAGTGTTAAACCACATCTTCCCCCCCCCTCCCTCCACCCCCAACCCCCAACACCACCACCCTGCAGCCTCCAGCCTCAGTGAGCACAAAACACCGCCTGTTTAGACTTCAAATATCCAACACACACTGACCAGACAGCTTCAAAGAGCAACTCACGGCTGTCTGGAAGGAAAAACCAAGTTACCGTTCATTCAACTCCTCTCCGATTCAGAAGAACAAGCCCGGCCCGCTCGCTTGCATATCGAAACGTAAGCGCCGCCGCGATGCCATGACGCCGTCTCTCAAGAACGACGTGACATGTAACATCGTGTACGAGACAAAGTCTGACAAGTTGCAACCTAACGCTCGACTTTGCTCGGGGTCATGTATTCACGGCGTTTCGTCTGCCTGCACGTACGGAACATGAACTTACTGTCAGCGGCTCTGATGACACCACAGAGGATGCAGCAGCCGTTTCTCATTTTTCTAAAGTTGTGGAAAAACCTAAGCAGAGCAGCATCTCCACAAGGGCCCCTCACTGATGTATCTTAAAAGACTGCGACTTCTCAGTTTGCATTTGATTCCGTGTCTTTTTCAGCAGCCGTGCGAGGAGGAAGCCAGTTATGGGAAAACTGCAAAAAAAAAAAAAAAAAAAAAAGGGTAGAGACGGAGGACGAGCTCCTGGGCCTTCAGAAGTCTTGTCAAAAGCCTTTTTCCTTTTTTCGATGCTTTGTCCCGCCGATATTCATCTTGCCAGTTGAAAAGTGAAGATGGCAAAAACTTTGGGCTTGAAAAGAACATTTCAACTTCTGAGAGACACCTCGCAACAGGATGGAGTATTTGAAAAAAAAGACCACAGAAAAGAAAGAAAGAGTGAAACAGTGGGAATGGAAGGGACTTCCAGAGTGAGAGGCATGTTAAAGAATCAGATACCACATTTGGAAAAAAAAAAAAAAAAAAAAAAAAAAGGGAGCGGAGATGAATATGGCATTGTCTTCTGGTGAAAGGAGGAACCAGACGCACGCGGAGTGTGCTCGGTTCTGGCGGGCTTTGTGTGCCCACATCCCTAAAAATCAATTTGACACATCGCGATAAACATATACCTAATCCTTCTATATATCCTCAGTCTGAATATGTGTGTGTGCGAGACAGATGCAGGGAGAGGTGTGTGTGTGTGTGTGTGTGTGTGTGTGTGTGCGTGTTTATTAGCGATAACCATCAGTTACACCTTGTTAGACAGAGCCGCTCTCAGAACTGTCATCCGGCGGCGTGCCGTTAAAAGAAAAGTTTAATAAAGTCTGAACGCCATTTACTTTATCTCACACATCAGTGGGGGCCTTTCAAAAAATTTGCAGAGCAAAAAACTTTCCTCTCCTCATCTTTTTTACCTCAACTCCGGCTCGTCTCTCAAAAAGAAAGCTGACTTCATCACCGCACCTCGAGAGTTTGACGAAAATGAACGCTAAGCTCGCGAATCCTTTCTTTCTTTCGCTCAATGGCGGAATGAATAAATGATATTCCTTCCCCTTTAATCGACGCACTCAGCGATAACAAAGAGACTTTGAGACACTTTGAGGACACCTAACGATCAGAAGCATCAGGAGGTGCTCTTCGTTTTTTCGTTGACGGACAGGCAGATCAAAAAGCAAGCCCCTTAAACGCTCCTACCCACTTTAGAATAATCTCGCTTTTTCCCCTCTTTTCAAGCACAAAGTGGGAAAGAGAGAAGGATCGTTTCATCTCTTCTCTCTCTTCTCCGTTTTCAAAGTTATTTCGCCCGCGATAAAGCGCCGTGTATTGACGACTTGGAAGGTGCCTTGTCTCTTGAAAGGAGTGACATTTTATCTATATATAGTGTTAGAGTGTGCTTCAATTTAACTCCGTCTGGCGCGGAGCACGTCTCGCGTTGATGTGGCTGACAGCTGCCGGTTGAAAGACGCGCGGAAAGTACTGAAGATTCAAATGAAGTTTTGCCATGACGACAGGGGCTTGATGTATGCTAATCAATCGATTGAGCAGCAGAAATGTGCTCGCTCGGTGGAGGGAGAGAGAGAGAGAGGGAGAGAGAGAGAGAGAGAGAGAGAGAGAGAGAGAGAGAAAGGAGGAAAAGTGTGAGTGACAGAAACTTGTCAGACGGCGCTCACAGAGATATCAAAAAAGTCACAAAGTTTGCGTCGCCACACAAGAGCCTAAATCGCATGTGGTATATGCTACAAAAGGTTCGACTTGAGAAGAGCTGCATTTGATATAAAGGAAAAGAAATTGGGACGATTCTCCATATGGTGTGGCAGCAAGCACGATTCTTCTTCTTCTTCTTCTTCTTTTTTTTTGTTTTTGTTTTGACGAAGGAAAGGGGGTGGGGGGGAGGCTTTGTGTCCGTGACACCTACAGTGAATTCCTGAGAAAATTCTCCATCTAGGTCTGTCTGAGCCTCTTCCATCCTTCAAAGGGACACGGGCCATAGGATGTTGAATTTACATTACAAAAGAGCCTGAACAGTCTCAGCGAGTTTCGGTAGAACGCACGATCAAACGGTCGCATCAGAAACATTAATATCTAATGGAACAGATTGGGAAAGATGGACAAGACATCTGCTTTTTAAAAAAAAAAAAAAAAAAAACAGCTATGAATACTCCTTTCCCTATAGTTTAGTTTATCAGAGTTGTTTAGACGTTCGGTGAGTTTGCCGCCTCGGCGCTGCCTGACAGAGTAGAAACTACGGTAACGGAGCTGCTGCTGCTGCTGCTCGTCTCAGCTCTCAGTTTTCATTAAAAAAAAAAAAAATCCCTTCCAGATGTGGATCCCTGCGGAATTCCAGGAAGCAGACACACAGATCTGTTCGTCCACATGTGTCAAAAACAACAGGTCAGGACGACTGAGACGGCGAATTCCCCGACAGAGACGCACCACTGCCGCCGCCGCCTCTCCCGCGCTTATCAAAAGTATTTAGATTCTCCACCCGTTTCCTTCGCTCCCAATCGCATACCGTTTCTTTTCAATGTACTGCAGCTACCCTTACAAAAGTACTGTTGCATGTAGTATCGATAAGTCTGACAATCAGCAAAATGCACCTTGAACTTTGACCGTCTTGGTCTGTAGCGCGACACTTGAAGTGAAAAGGAAAAGGATGTGGTTTTGAATGAGTACGCTTCCTTTGAATGCCTCTTCTTCTTCTTCTTCCTTTAGTGGGCGGAGCATTAGTGCCACCGACTGTGTCGGTGGCTCAGTCGATGTGACGTGTCTCCCGCTGCAGAGGATTGTGGGTCAGAATAGGATGTAGTCGGACATCCTGGTACTTTTGGCATTCTACATTTAACATACTACGTATTGGGACATACTAAATCTTTTTCTGTCACACTTAATAGTACGGTAATACAGGTGTTGGAACCACAGAGTGTATATATAGGTAAACGTAGCGTCTGGCTCAGAAAAATTAGGCTGATGCAGAAGTGTCTTAAGCTGCAATACCACAGAGTTACACTAGAGGTCGGCTCCAAAAAGCCTCCGACGCCATAGACTCCCATTCAACTTCTCTCACGAAATACAAAGAAAATAAATTTTCTCCACCAGTTATCTCGGTGTTGTTAACTAAAGTCGCTCCTTCTTATTCGTTTTCTGGAGGTCCATCTGAAAATAATCCCGTCATTAATTCGAAAATAATCTTTTAAAAAATACTTGTTTTTGGGGGCTGTTTGATTGACAGGCCTGTGGTGCAGTCAGGTTACAGCTATCGGTGGGCGGGACGTAGTATCGTCAGGTTTCTAATCAGATCAGTCAGATCCACCGCTCGCTCCTCCCCCAGCTCGTCCAAATATGGTCACTTCCTGCTCCAAACCGCTCCGAACTAGCAACGATGGTGACGGACAGAATCTGAACTGGAGGCTTCATAACGGACGTTCACAAACCAACGGGTGACGTCACTGGTACTTTTGGCATACTACATTGAACATACTAAATCCTTTTCTGCCATACTAAAAAGTATAGTAGTATGGATATTGGAACGCAGTGTATATATCGGTCTTAATGGTGTGTGATTAATCACACTCCTCTCTGTTTACCAAATTAAAAGCGTCTCATTGATGCGAAACAAACACGGAGAGCAGAGACGGACTTGTTGGACTTGAAAGCCACAAACACTCATCCAAGTGTTAGAACAATAAATCCATTACACTCTATCAGTCGTGCTCGTGCATACCATCTCTGGCTCACATTTCCATGTGCATAAAAGATGTGCTCATGTTGGCGCGCGCACACACACACGCACGCACATACACATACACACACATACACACATACACATACACACACACACAAGGAGCTGCGTTATCGCCAAACGTGATTAACGCTGTAAAACGATTAACATTGGGGGTGTTTATTCAAATCTGCACATCAAACGCATTCTTTCTCCTGTTTTATCTGACACCATCACAGCAGTTACTGTCAGGGGGAGAAAAGGCGCCTTCCCATCGGCCCGTCGGCCCGCCGTCCAGCGCGGCCGCCCAAACAAGGCCCGACTCTGCTCGCACGCTTTCATCATTTACAGAGGAAGCGTGCCGCGGCAGCGCCGGCCTCCGCCAGAACAAGGCCGCTCGCTGTCCGCCGGACAATGGACAGTGGAGCTGGAGGTGGCGGTGGACTCATTGTGACGGATGAAGTCACCGACATCAGACCCCGGCACCGCCAGACACCGAAGCGGAGGGGCGAGCGGGTCGAGCGGGTCGAGAGCGAGGGCGGAGCGGCGAAATGGTAAACAGCGGCACGGGGGCCCCCGGGGTCGAGGACGGGACGTGAATGGAGAGAGTGTGTCTGTGTGAGGGTTCACGGTGAAAGGAACACACTCTCTGGACGAGCACAAATATGTAGTCATGCACATAAATAAGAACGAACGGGAGCCAGAGCGGAGAGACAAAAGAGGAGCTTCTGAAGTATCACGGTGATGTCATCTGATAGAGGAATGATGTCATCCTATTCGACGTCACAGTCATGGGACTGTTGGTTCAACAGTTCCATACTCCACTATTGCACCACGGTGCTGCTTCTCCTCCTGTAATAACCTTTATTTCATTATTGGGAGGCGGGATGAAGATTTCATCCTTTTACCAATTAGCCTACATGCTGATTTTGAGAATTTTATTTCATAGTTTTGTCGATTTTAAATGAAAGTGTGAGATACTCTTGCGGGCCACAAAAAGCATTTTTAAATCAGTCCATTTGGGGCCTCGCCTCAGACTCAGCCCCTCCAGTGGCATATTAAATGTACTTGTACATGATTTTTGAGCGATTTTGAAAGTGAGAGTTCATCTACTGGGGCGAGGGCCTTTCTGCGTGGAGTTTGCATATTCTCCCCGTGCCGTGATAACGGCGGGATGGAGTTCATCTACTGGGTTTAAAAAAAAGTAGGGCGTTTTTGAGAAACTTGGACTTGCATCAGCGAAGAATAGAAAGGTGATCTGTTTTTATTGGTGTTTTGGACCTCGCAAACCCTTAAAAAGTTCAAAGATAAGTTAAAAGTTAAATAGTTACACTACGGGTGTCCATCAAAATGTTTTTTTTTTACCAGCTGAAAACACCTGGCGCTCTTCTGAAAACGCCCAGCTGGGGGAGTTTGCGAGCATTTTTTTTTTATTTTTTACCTGAGATACTTTTGGCTGTCATGATACCAAACATTTGCGGAAGTGACGGTGAATTTTAAAAATGAGTTTAAAAATGTTCGCACTGAGGGGAGTCCTCGCTCAGTTTGACCTCGGTAATATCTCAAAATTCTCAAGTCTGTGACCGAAACCAACAAAAAAAATTTGGGGGCTGGGAATTTGTTTGCAATCCAAATAATTTTATTCTAAGTTCATATATTTTTACTTACAGACTTGAATTTTGATTGAAATGTGAGAAATTTGCTCTCATCTGTTTTTTTATTTTTTTATTATTTTTTTTTTATGCCTAATAAAAAAGACAAACGTACCTTCATAACTTCCACCCTGAGAGTAACTGAAGGAAGCAATTAGAACAATTTTACTCATAAAAATTGGTTTACTCATGTTGGACTAAACAGCCTGAAAAAAACAATTGTGTAACGTCTTCTGTGGCTCTTTATGAGCTTTGTCAAGTCTGAGAAAACATGAATAAACTGTAATAGTGACATCATCAGGGTTTATTCTCAGCTTGGCAAATAGCCTGTGTTAAGAACTGTGGTTATTATGTGTAAAATTTGAGTTGCGTTATTGGAAAATTAAAATCCAGTGGGTTGCAGGTGACTCAGAATCAGAATCAGCTGCCTTTTTCCTTCTTTTAAAAATTTGCTCAAGTTCACCAACGTTAACATTTTAAGATACTTACTCGGCTGAACAACTGTAATCATTTGTCATTTCGTCAAACCCTTAATGTGTCTTAATCTCCATCATTTAAGGAGGAAAAAGGACCTGCGAAAGAATGAGGATGTATTTTAGGAGGTGAATTTGAAAGTATTTTTAGTTGTTGTCGTTGGGGCGAACAACATGTGGACCAGCTCGTCATTATGTTGGGACTTCACTCCGTCGTCTGTCTCCGCAGTCACACTACGGGATGAAACAATCAGTTGTCACTCTGCCGCTTGTTTTTTTTCACTCCCCGCGTTCGTTGAACTGTGTCTGGAAAAAGAAGACGCATCGAACCACCCACTCACCCTGAACCACAGTCCCTCCGTTCTGCCTCATGCCCACTTTCAGTACTGTTGTTTTAGTAATCACAGACACAGCGGTCTTTGTTGTACAGCAGTAATGCTGCAATAATTGGAGGGGTGTGATGGACGGGCTTTATCTGAAGCCAACGACCTTCAACATCTGTCCTCGTAGGAGGGTAAAAAAAAAAAAAAAAATTAGGTTTGTAACACCTGACAGTCTAACAGAGAGGCTGGCATTAAAGGATAAATCAATGAAAGCAATAGGAAAGTACAGCATCCATGAACCATTAACCATAATGGTAAATAAGGAGAGCATGTCCTCTTTTAACACCCACGAGTCTGCAGAGGAATAATCCGACATTTTGGGAAACATTTGAGCATTTTTACGGAGAGTTAAGTGAGAAGATTGATGGTCCTTTCTTGTCTTGTCTCTAAAAATAAAGCTAGACCAAGAAGACAATTAGCTTAGCTTAGCATGAGTGACATTTTCCTCAAGAAAAGATGCCACTTTCATGTGGTGCTAAGAGAAAACTGTTGTCCCTTTTTCAACTGGAGAGAGATATTGTAAAATATTGACGCAAGAGACGTAATGAGGTACGAGAACGACCTCCGAGAGAAAGCTAAAGCTTCAGTCGATTTAGAAAATCCTCTAAGACAACATGCGTTGACGTCCTACCAAGTTCTACTAGCAATTTTTCCGTCACCATCTTGGTCTTTATGGAGCCAGAAGTGACCATATTTGGACGAGCTGGGCAGGAGCTGACTGGATACCCAAGGACACTGTTGCCCCGCCCACCTGGGAGCTCCCAAGGCATGTCAATCAAACAGACACGTCCCGCAAACAAAACTCTGTTTGAGGCCTAATATCTAATTAGCCAGTGACACCGTGATGACTTGTGGAAAACATTTACTGACTTTGTATTTCAGGAGAGAACTCCATGCTTTTTCAATGGGAGTCAATTGGAGACAGCCCCTAATGGCCCTCTGTGGTATTACACTCTAAGGCACATTGGTTTTACTTTTCAGACCTGTAGAATACATATTTTATAAATCTCTCGTGACCAATGGAATTTTGAACCTTGTTATGAAGTAGCGTGATTTTATAGATTGAAAATGTCTCCAAGGAAAACAATAAACGGGACTTTAACCCAAGAGACGGAGGCCTCCGCTGCCCTCCTGACAGTCCTACCAAGTGATAATAGTCCTTAACCAAATCTTAAAAATGGTGGCATCAAATGAGTCTTAGCTGATCTGGTTCACGAAAGAAACCAATTGAAAGCACTCAAATTAAAAATACAAACAAAAAAGTAGTTTCTCTGCGGCATTTTAAGCTTGATGATGTTAAATGCGTGACAGGAAGTAATGAATAAAAACCTAACAAGGGATTTAAAAAATAAAGATAAAAAGTAGGCCTATTTTCTCAGTTTTTCACCTGCGCGCCATATTTGATCCTTTTAATAAATGTCTAAGAGCTGCCGACTTGAACCATTCAACACGTTGGATGTTTCACTGTAATTACAGGAGGGATTACACACAGCTGTTCCAGTTTAACTGGTTGCAGTTGAGGAAGTTCCACAAAAATAAAAGCAGAAATGCAGCAGAATTGCTGCGCGAGTCTTCAGTCTGATATTTCCTCTGATGTTCAGGCAGCTGCTTCAGCTGCAGAAGGTATCTCAGATATTAAAAACAGCACTGTGTGTGTGTGTGTGTGTGTGTGTGTGTGTGTGTGTGTGTGTGTGTGTGTGTGTGTGTTTGTGTAGGAACATCAAAACAGTTTTAATTGTGGCTAATCCTGGACTCAGATTATTTCTAATGGGGAATCTTCAGTGAAAACGCTGCGACTCAATTTCCATCCGGTATTATTGAACGCTTTCATTCACAGGGCTTGTGTGGGTAATCATCCGTGTCTTACGAAAAAAAAAAAAGAAGACATATACGGTGTAAACACACATGGCGGTGCGCACCCCCACACGCTCACACATACAGACGTGGTTATCTACTGTAAAGCAGTGATACTGTAACCTCGCTGGATGGAGCCGAGTGTGGATTTCAGATGTGTTCTTTGCTTTTTTTTTTTTTTTTTTTTTTTTCGCTTTCTGCAAGGGAACATGAGGCCTAGGACGCCCATGTAGGTCAAAAACAAATCCTGCGCCTCAAGCTGGGAAGCCAGAAACTTCTTTGAGCATCTAAAGGGAAAAAAGGGAGCAGGAGCGCTGAGTTTCTTCCAGGTGTTGCTTTTCACAGTGGTAATCCTGCCACGGCGTGACTGTGATTTTTACAGAAAATCTCTCCAAACAGGGCCCAGATGGTGGGAGGTAGACGCACACACAGAAAACACATTCATTCACAGACACACACACACACACACACACACACACACACACACACACACACACACACACACACACACACACACACACACACACACACACACACGTGCGCGCGCACAGGACTTGTATACAGACACAGCTGTACACTTATAAAGCACAAAGCTCACGCGCACACACACACACACACACACACACACACACACACACACACACACACACACACACACACACACACACACACTCAGACTAAAGGTGAGAACCGACTTGTTGCTCATGGGTGGTCTCCGTGCAAAGATAAGGAGTGAGGCCCGTTACGTCGAGGCTGCGAGTTTTCCTCTTTAATACACATGTGGCAGAACAAGAGCTCGTTGCTCGCCAACGTTAAGCTGCGATTCTTAACGACAACGAGTCAAGACCGCAGCTACGTAAACCTCGTGAACCTTGTGGAGCAGCTCTACGTGTCTTAAGCAAGCGGCAACCGGCAGAGACCTCATCAGTTCAGAGTGTTCGTAGCTTCCGGGTCTGAAAAATTTAGGCCGACGCAGAAGAGACTTAAGCTGCAATACCAGCGAGTGCCACTAGAGGTCGGCTCCAAAAAGCCTCCATAGACTCCCGTTCAACTTCTTTCGTGAAATGCAAAGTCAATAAAATTTCTCCACGAGTTATCTCGGTGTTGTTAGCTCAAGCAGCTCTTTCATATTAGTTTTCTGGCGGTCCATCTGAAAATAATCCCGTCAATAATTAGAAAATAAGCTTCAAAAAGACGTGTTTTGAGCCGACCTCTAGTGGCGCTCGGTGGTATCGCAGCATAATGCACTTCTGCGTCGGCCTCATTTTTCAGACCAGGGAGCTACGAACACTTTTATACACAGTCCGTGGCACCAACACCAGGAGACGCCTCTGCTCTGGAGCGGTTGTTGGTCAGACGTGACGATCCCGACGGCGGCGGAAGGATGTGGAGATGGAGGACGTTTGAAATGAAGAGATAAAGGAGTTAATCTTCCACCGTTTCTAAACCGATTCCCTCCATAGTTCCCTATTTATGTACAGGAAAAAAAAAAAAAAAAATACTTGCTCCATCTCTGCGAGCCTTTTCTCCTCCGCCGCTCTCGCTCTGTTTCATGTGGTTACTGGAACAACAATGTACATTCTGAGTGCCGGGGCCTTTGATGTCGTTGCATTCACCGAGCCGTCTTAAACCGGAGGAGAAAGAAAAAGAGAGGCTGAAAAAGACGCAGGAGAGATTTCTGTGGTGTGCTTCTGCTCTCTCTCTCTCGCCCTCTCTCTTCCTGGCAAGGCTTCTGACATCTCCCGGCAAAAGACAAATTCGGTTTCGCCTGTTAAGTCGTCAGTCAAAGCTTCGCAGGACTTTTTTTTTTTTTTTTTTCCTCTTTTGCTCTCTGTCTGCCTCTTTCTCTCCCTCTCGCTCTGTCTTTGCTTCATTTCCGTGGATGCCGCATTGTGAAGGCCGCTTACACGCTTTTCAAACAATAACGGTACCCCCCGAACCCTCCCCGCACCACCACCACAAGTTTCCTCTTTGCCAGAACCCTGCACATGCCAGCACATCCTTTAGAGAGCCTTGAACCGACAACAAACGTTAAGCGTTTTTCACCGCCGAGAGAAAAGAGGGGCCCCCGTTCGCGAGCCCCTGTGCAATTAAACTAGATCTAATACTGTTATATGTTTCTCTGAGCGTTTCAGTGGGGCCTCTTTCTCACAGCGGTGAATGGACACTTCCAGGTCGGGACAATGCCCTGCACGGAGGACCAAACAGAGACCCGTCTTTTGAGCCTCGGCTGCCTCCGAGCATCATTTCTGCCGCTCGTGAGAGACGTAACGCCGATGGGTAACTGGTGCAAATTTCATCGGTCGATCATCATCATCCGGACCGGGCGGAGTAACATTCAGAACGTCACTATCCAAAACTGACAAAAAAAAAAAAGAAGAAAAAAAAAGGTCGTCGGGCCGGCAGCGACCAGGTGGCTTTTCGTGCCGCGTGCCGTGAATTCATCCCAGGAGGATTCGCAGTGAAACCGCGGAGCTCTGCTTTGGACCTTGCGAGGAAACCCCCCCTCCCCCAGCTCCCCCCGCTGAGTTCGAATGACCCAAAACTGTGACGATGGCGCTCGGGTTCTCCAACAAGTTTTTTTTTCGCCCACAACAACACGATCGTAGTCCCACAAACTTTGACGTTCGCTCTCTGCTAAAGTTTCAGGTGCGTAAAACATCGCAGAAACAACCGCTCACAAGAAAAACAACCCAGGTGTATCTCAGGAAGTAACGGTGATCGGGCGATGAAATTTGTACCAGTTAGTAATTGGAGTTTGAACTTTCTTCCTGCTCCGGTGCTCATAAACCTTTACAATAATAAAAACATACCAAGAGACTCATCAGGAGTCTTTCCGACACCACCACCTGCACTGAGCGCGGGAGTATTTCCCGGCACTTCCAGTAACCCTCCTGTCTTGATGCTAATTGCACCGGACGCAGTTTTACCACCGGGATCCTTCAGCAGCTGGCTGAAGCCCGGAGGCGTCTAAAAGAAACAAAAAGAAAAAAAAAAGAAAACAACATCCTTCCTTCCAGCGCCTCCGTCCACCATCTTGGCAGGAACGCATCACATCTCAATCTTTCCCTCCGTCGTGGTAGAGGGTTCACCTCCGCCCCGGCGCTGCCGCGTACACGGAAAGGCAAGGAGGCGAACATGAGCGAGCCAATCAAACGGGATTGATCAGAGCTGTCATCGGGCGCCTGCAGAATGCAAAAGCGTTATCAGACGAGCAGCTGAACCGCATCCTCGGGAGCGCCGTCCTTCCTACGGGCAAAGTTATCCTTTCAACTCGCCGCGGCCTCCAATGACACACAAACAACTCAAATAATGCCGCCGTGGACCGCTTCGTGCACGACAACACTGCTCCTGATACAGATCCTGAGAAAAGACGTGCGGGATTTTCTTCTTCTTTTTTTTTTTAAATTTCCTTGACAGTTTCGCGTGTGTGACAATGGCCTGAAGCTGCTCGGGTCTGTGGCCTCTTTGAAACGCCAAACACAGTGGCGCTATTGTCCCGCCGAAGGGGAGGTTTGAGGATGCGCGGGGAGAATACCCAGAAGCCTCGGATACCCCCGCAGTCGACGCAGATTAAAGGCGCCAAATCACTTTATCAGCCCGAACAGCCTCTCTTGTTGTCGGACGCCTCTCAGACGCCGGCTGCTGAGACGTCACACCGCTTAATTGAGAGTCGCGACCAGGACCCTCGTTTGGCCCGCTGTACCGGTTTGTGTACCGCGACTGTAATCACCACGATAATTTGGCTCCCTGTGAAAACATCAAATGGCGGCCTGGAAGCTGCAGGAATTTGCATTGCAGCCTTTGATCTGTGAAATTTAAACAAAGCGAGCTCCCGCTCTGCCGAGTGGCGTGAAGGTTGCGGCGTCCTGGCCCCTCCCCTCCGCCCCACCGCCCCACCGCCCCGCCCCGCCCCGCCACCGCCGACACCGCCGCCATCTAAACCAACCTCCATTGTTGTAATTATTTTGAATACAAAAGCGACAGAGCGATACAAATCAGTCATCAGAGACAACTGTAACCCCGGGACAACCCGAGGGCTTGTTTACCTGATACACACAAACGGAGACACACGCCGACGAACCAGCGACAGTCTCTGCTAGGCTGGTTTGCACTTCAGAGGAGCCGTAACGTTTACCTGAACACAACAGGTGACTCATCTGGTTCTGTTGGCGTGCGAAGATGTTTTGCAGTCCAACCGTTTTAATAACACTCCTCTACAGCCACGTTAGCAGCTCTGAAAAAAGACGCAGCGGAGCTTTGAAATACGTGCTAACAACATGCTGATGTTGAGCACGTATAACTTAACGTGTCGGCATTTTAACGTTCCCTACTCGGCACTGAAAAAAGAAGAAAAAAAAAAGTCTTGCTGAGGCTGATGGGAATGTTCTTGGTGGTATGTGAAGAGAACTTAGGATTTTAAAGCAGACGATGTCACAAAAAGTTCAGTGATGTTTTGGCGCATAAAGGATGTGATGAAGGAGGCGAGACACCGAAATTTGATTGTTTAATGAAAAATATATCCTCAATTTGAATTTGATGCCAGCAACACGTTTTTAAAAAGTTGGGACAGGGTCACGTTTACCACCGTGCTGCATCACGTCTTCTTTTTACAACACTCTGTAAACGTTTGGGGAACTGAGGAGACCAATTGCTGGAGTTTTGAAAGTGACGTGTTGTCCCATTCTTGCCTGATATAAGATTTCAGCTGCTCAACAGTTCGGCGTCTCCTTTGTCGTACTTTTCGTTTGGTATGTGAAGAGAAATTAGGATTTCAAACCAGATGATGTCACAAAAAGTTCAGATATCGAAGCACTTTTTTTTTTCCAGATCACGACTACACATCTCATGGACGCGCAGTGTCGTCAATTTCAGGGTAACTGCGAAAAAAGGTTCTCTCTCGTTCTGACTTTCTCTTTACTTTCCTTTTCGTATCATTTTCCCGCCGAAAGTTCTGTTTACAACCACTAAAAGCAAACAGGCAGCCGAACTAAGAACTAGTAAGATCAAGTGGCGACGTGAACTTTTAACACACAACATATCAATATTTATTTCAGGGACCTTATCGTACAGAAAAAAACAACCGGGGAAGACAAAAAAATGGACGATGTTTGAGAGCCTCAAAGTACTTCGAACTATAACTACTGCTCATCTTGAGGAGGAAAACCCATCTACTTGTTGTTTAGACGTGTCACTAAACAACTATAAATGTAATCAGAACACATCAGGGACTGTGAATAAATCATTTTGTTACAATGACATCAGTACATGTTGTGTAAAGTGTGTGGCGCCAGAAAAAGATGAACAAACTCGTTAAACATTCATCAACTGTTCCTTCCAATTTTCATGTCAATCTGCACAATATTTGCTGCGATACTTCAGTGATTGACTGACTCCCCAATTAGCCGCTGATTTGTAAATGAGCGAATAACTCATCTGCATCATTCAGCAAAAACAACCGGCTGACAAAACACCATGAGGCGGAGTTATGTTGCTCATTTAATCTTCTCCCGATGGAAGCGCCAGAGGAAGAGCGGAGGATTTCCGGGGATGAGGTTTAAATGAAAGGTGCACGAAAACCACGAGACGCCGGAGGACGCGAACGTTTGGACGAGAGGAGTCTGATGAAAGAAAGTTGTTGTTTTTTTCCCCCACCTTCGACAACAACTTGTAAGTATTAAACCTTTAAAAATGTTTTTAAAAAAAAAAACCAGAACATCAAGCACGGAGCACTCGGCAAAAGAAAGCCGACGAAGCTTAAAATGGATAAGGACCGGCACTAAGGTTGAAAGCTGGCTAGCTTTTCAGGTTTTAACCAATTACGAGCCGGGCTAGTTAGCCCCCGTAACTATAAAGTTAATCATCATCTCATGAGCACAGTTAGCTCTTTCCCCTCGTGGCGTGATGCACTCATTCATTGCACCAAAACGCCGAGCTGGCACGTGTCCAGAAACCACACACGACCGGCGGATAAAATACATCTCCAGTCCGTCCTTATCTGCCTCCCGACCAGCTCAATCCACCGAGGAGGACCACTTGACACTGATTTCACGTCATTGTCTGTGAGCGACCTCCCCCCCCCCACTCCCCCACCACCCACTTTCCCCGGCGGTCCCCCCAGTGAGATCTGTGTGCCCACTCAGCCATGCGTACTGACGTCTAATCAACAGCAATTAACCCCGGCCCTCTTCACAGGCCACGGAGCCAGGAGATAATGAAGACACCAATGTGTGTGTGTGTGTGTGTGTGTGTGTGTGTGTGTGTGTGTGTGTGTGTGTGTGTGTGTGTGTGTGTGTGTGTGTGTGTGTGGTTTTTTTTCCCCTCTTTCACACCCATCTTTTGTCATCCAGACATTTCCCTCATGGCTCACTGACAATGGAATGTGATCGGCCAAGTGTCGCCCCCGACACCGCCGGGACTGCCGGGGCGATGGCGGAGTTACAGCCGTGACGAAGGAGGCGACACACCGAGCGGAGTGGGCGGCAGAGAGGATGTTAACAGGGTTGAAACGGAGAAATTTGATTTTTTTTTTATTCTTTAAAAAAATATATCCTCATTTTTGAATTTGATGCCAGCAAACACGTCTTAAAAAAGTTGGGACAGGGTCACGTTTACCACACTCTCTAAATTTCAGACGTGTTCCTGAGCCCATGCAATGATTTCCACTTACAAAATAGTGTCTGTTTTAATGCAGTGCTGCCTGAGGGCCCGAAGATCACCACCACCAATATTAGTTTTCAGCCTTGTCCCTTGTGTACAGAGATTTCTCCAGATTCTCTGAATCTTTTAACGATATTATGAAGCGTAGATGATGAAATCCACAAATTCTTTAAATTCTTTTACGTTGAGGAGCGTTATTCTTAGATTGTTTCACTATTTTCCCAAACAGTCTTTCAGAGTGATGAACCTCTCCCCATCTTCACTGCTGAGACTCTGCCTCTCTGAAATGCTCTTTTTATACCCAATAATGTTGCTGATCTGTTGCCAGGTAACCTAATTAGTAGTGAGATGTTCCACCAGGTGTTTGTTTTGCATTACACAACTTTTCCAGTCTGTTGTTTACCCTGTCCCAACTTTTTTTTAGACGTGTTGCTGCCATCAAATTCTAAATGAGCCCATATTTTACAGAAAACAATAACATTCATCAGTTCCAACATTTGATTTGTTGTCTTTGATCTATTTTCAATTAAATATGGGGTTTATATGATTTGCAAATCAATGCATTCTGTTTTTATTTACATTTCAAGCAGCGTCCCAACTTTTTTTGGAAACAGGGTTGTCCATGGGAAGGCAGGAGGCAGGGTTGCCGAGGTGTGACACACCTTGTTCCAGGCGTTTTATTTCCATTTCTTCCTCCTCGTCACAGAGATGGTGGAGTTCTTGGCCACATCCTTCGGTCTCGCTTCCATCTCACAATCACCCTGCAGGTCGACCTGAAAAAAACCCCACAAAAAACACAGGACACGTCCATACAAAGTTTTGTAGGTATTTGCATAAGATAGTTTTCAGACAGATCTCAGATGAAGTTTTGGAAGCCACGCTGTAATCTTAAGAAGCAGAACGATTCAAGTGTCAGTCAATCTCCCCTGTGGAAAGCACACAGGCTGGATGGAGCCTTGGAAGCAAAAATAGCATGGGAGATAGAGGACACTACCGCTCTACCCCCACATCTGACCTTTGGCCCTGTGAAGAAAAATGTCTACATCAAATACTCTGAATTATCTATTCAAATGCCTGGAAACAATCTTTGGACAATGACACATCAATCAAACGTTCCCTGAACCGGGGGTGGTTGTTTATATAAATGCTGTCCAGCTGGGGGAGAGATCTCAGCAGCGTTACATCTATTTATTTTTTTTTCTGTGGGGAGATGGCAGAAAAAAGAAAGAAGGAAGTTCATAGAAAAACTTAAAATTCACATTTTTCTCTCTCTCTCTCTCTCTGTCTCTTTCTCTTCTCCGTTTCTTTTTTTTTTTTTTCTCAAATCCCAGCGTGAATGTGTCGGCGAGCTCGTGGTATGCACCAAGATGAAAAGTAGAGGCCATCCCTTTGAAATCCTCCTCAAGTCAAAATTACCATTTCATTTCAACTCCAGCCAGGAAACGGAGAGCGGGGCCACTGCTAACTGCTTTGGGCATATCGTTATTTATTGTGTGTAAACTTTGGAGGAACATTGTTGCCTGGGAAAATGCGTTGTGTGGGTGGTGGAAGTGAGCAGTTGGAGCAACCACAAAGGGAGAGATCAGGCCTATTTTCTCTGTAGGAGGAACACATAAAAGTGAAAATAATGCTCATTATTACAGAGAAACAACATCAGCCTTCTTTGCTCATAATTTTCTAGCAGCTGAAAGTTACCACTGAGGCGAAACAACCAACCAGTTGACCCTATTTAGGTAACTGCATTATGATTTTTTTTTTTTTTGCTCTCTTAATTAGTGAGCTTTCTGTGTTAAGTGGGCCATTATCTGTGTTGGAACTAACTGCTTTTTCCACAGCGGTCACATTAAGTCTGTCATGTTGTTTCATTTAGTCGGCTTTATGTACCTCTCCGCTGCAGGGGATATACATATATATACTGTATGATGGACCTCCTCACATAAGCACATACAGGACATTTAAAGCGATTAGAAATCAGGATTTTAAAATGTATGTTCTTAGTTTGAGACTTTTTAATACAAATATTTTCTATGCCTGCGTACCACAGATTTGTCCTTATTTAGTTGTCTTTTGCATTGCCTCATAATAACATGCAGCCAAATAGGATTCAGATTATATATATATATTAAAAAGGTGTCTATCTTATTATATGGCAGTTGCATCAAATAAAAATAAAGAGTTTACAGCCAGTTTACAGCCATGCTATTTAAAGTGATCCCTCCAGGACTTCTTAATAATGAACACAAATTAAGCCAATCTCCACAATGTTTGCTGTAGCTTGCAATTTTGCTAAATTCCCGCAATTTTTCTGCCAAAAAACATCGTCAACGGAAGCTCTGCTGAAAGTATTACATCGTAAAGTGTCCTTTCCAAACAAAACTGACATTATTACCAAAAATAAGTGCTCATTTCCAACCAGCGAGGCTCCGCCCCCTCTCCTCTCACCATCAAAACAAACTACTGCCAGCTAACCGCAACAACAGGAAGTGACAGGGTTTGTGGGAAATGTGATCTTATGATGGGAATGAGAAATATGTTGAATGTGTTTTCTCCACACTTCCAGCTGTAAGAGACTGAACTGTGTTTTAGTGTTAAATAAATGTGATTTAAAAAGCATTTAAAAGCTCTTATTGTGACAGCAGATGTAGCCTTTGTTTTCTATATTACTCTGTTTCTGTAAAGTTACAGAAACTTTTAGACACTTTTTATTACTTTGAGCCCCGTGATGGTTCTCTAAATTCAACACAGAAAGAAAAACAGATTACAAGTCAAATATTTCTGGGATGTGCAGCAGGATTTTTTTTTTTTTTTTATCATGCCTGTAAATTTATAGCTTGTTTATCTCCCTTTTTTTTTTTTTTAGAGCGATCACAGTAAGAAAACAGCCACAGTATAACATATATTGACGCCATTTCAAATGTTTAAGTTGCTGTGTTTTACTCACCAGTTCAGAATATACTATTTCATTTCTTTAACTCTCCGAGAGCAGCTGTGGCCAGTGTTTTTTCCCCCCTCCTGTTCTGCTTCTGCTTTTCAAAAGTTTTGTGTTTACGGTTCCATTTTATAATAACAAGAAGTTAGAATCAATGCACTACTTCTTCTTCTGCTGTTGGACTGACGGCAGACTCGACGCCACGGTGACTCACTGTACCATCCTCTGGTACAAAGTGGTACTACAACACAGGATGCGCCGGCGTTAGCTGGTAAGCATGCCAACATCAGCCTATATGTCTCTGGAACAAAATGCGGAAATGTTTTTGAAAAAAAACCAACTGCTATTTCTACACATACTGTGGAAATAATTGGTCATGTTTGGAATGTTTTAAACTATATATCTTATAGAGTACGACTTCAATACCATCTTCTGTGAAACATTAACCGGTCTAAGAAATGTGGGATCAGTTAAGAAGCTTTTAAAAACTGGCCTATTTCGTGAGCACTTTGTCTCTGACTGAATCCTTGCCATCCGTGTAGTTTTTTTTTTATTGTTTTTATATTATTTTGAAATTGTTTTTATGCTATGTTATTTCTTGTTTTTTATTTCTTGTACAGCACCATGTAACTCTGGTTTTAAAAGACGTTCTACACATAAAGTTTACTTACTTACTTACTTTGTGCAATATTCTTACATAAAACCTACATTAGCATTTGAGAGTTTATATTTGTTTCTTAATTTTTGTTGTTGTTATTTTCAACCAGTTGTTCACTCCTTATTTCTTCCACTTTTATGCTGCTGTAACAACTGAATTTCCCCTGCAGAGATCAATAAAGGTCATTTCAACTTAACAACAATAACAGCAGCATGAAAGTAGATTTTGCCGGTAGAGTGATAACTTGAAATTTCTGATATATTCTCCACTATAAAACTGTCGCTCTATGAATCCGTTACAGGTGATATAAATCAAGTGGACCATTGCCTCTATACTCTCACTGATGGAGCGATACAAACTTGTCAAATCTGCAGCGGCCGGCCGAGCGTTTGATACTCAAAAGACAGAATTACTTCAAAGCTGCGCTGATGAATATTAATGTATTAAAAGATCAAGTGACTTTATGAAACGGGAGGCTCATAATGACAAACTCATAAACTCTCTGCCATCTTCCTCAGCTCAACAGGCAACAGATTTCAGGTCAAGGTTTTGGTTTTAAAACTCACATTTATTTGTTTCTAGTGTTTCCAGTGGACCGAACAGCAGATGAAGTTAACAACTAGCTGTATTTTGCACCAAAAGCTATATTTCTCTTTTTGCAAATAATGTGTGATTTAAAGTGTAAAGTAAATACATTTTTATTCTATAAAACAGGATTGTAAAGCCTGACAAAAAGGCATGCAATCTTTAAACTGTTTTTATGTCTTTTTTAAATTACACACCTCCCTAATTATTTTCAAACAAATAATTATGTAAGTAGCTTTTGGAGAGCTAACAGGAGAGTGAATAGTGGATTTACATTGTTCATGTGGACAGAAATGACCCCGATTTGATACTAATATTGCTTCTTGACAGGGTGTGTCAATAAAAAGTTGTTTGCCGACACATTAGCCATCAAATTTACCAAATGATAACATGTCAGTTGTTGTTGTTTTGTTTTTTTTAGCCCGATCTGCTGCCCCCTAGTGGCAAAAATTCAGGTAATGAAGCTTTAATCACTGGATTACTGCTGTAATCTGTAATGACTCTTCATAGAGTCTCATACTAAATAAAAAAACAGCCAGTATGAGTGAACCGATGTTTGTATAACACTTCCTTTTACCTCCTCCTGATCTTTCCAAGTTCTTCACCCACAAACATGTCCACAAATGAGCACACAGACATATCAGTTAACAGTGAGGAGAATATGAATCACGCTCCAAATGTTATGTTATCACAGTGCTTAATATAATTAGGAGCATAAGGAGAGGGTGTGTACGGAGCAAGGTTGATTCATGATCAGCAGGGAAGCAGCACGACTTTGTTGACTATGTTCTCGTCTAACAAAAGAGTACATCTAATCTTAAACATATGGCTGAAGCCGGGGATTCATGCATGACAGCATGCAGAGGATGGAAAACTACTGCTGGGTCTTTTCTGGGTTTTTTTACACCCAGAAATGCTGTATGGCTGCTCTTTTACATGCAGGATGTTTTTGCTGCTTTAAGACGTTCCCAAAACCTTATCCAAGTTTAACACTGCACCATGTCGTGTTTATTTAAATCAGAACTTTTCTCACTGCAGAGGTGCTTGAAAGTTTGTGAACCCTTTAGAGTTTTCTAAATTTCTTTATACATATGAACAAAAACTTCATCAGATTTTCACACTAACCTGTGAATAAAGGGAGCTCCATTGAATAAACAAGATAACATATTACATTGTCATTTATTTGTTGAAGAAAATGATCCAATAATACATACTGTATCTGTGAGTGTCAGAAGTATGTGAACCTTTGCTCTCAGTATCTGCTGTGACCTGCTTGTGCAGCTTTTACTGCATCTAAACTTTTCCGGTAACTGTCTATCAGTCCTGAACATGAACTCTGAGGAATATCAGTCCATTCCTCCTACAGAACAGCTTCAACTGAAACCTGAAGAGACCTGAGACCTGAAACCCTAAAACTGATCGACAGTTACCAGAAAGCTGCACAAGAAGGTCACGGCAGACACTGAAAGCAAAGGTTCACATACTTCTGACACTCATAAATATGTATTATTGGATCATTTTCCTCAACAAATACACGACAGCATGATATTTTATCTCATTTATTCTTTTGGGTTCTCTTTATTCACTCTTAGTGTAAAAACCTGATGATGTTTCAGGTCATATTGATGCAGAAATATAGACAATTCTGAGGGGTTCACAAACTTTCAAACACCACTCTATCTTGCTGTTGAACCTATTTTTTCAGGAGAGTAAGAATATCTTTAAACTGTAAATTTGTGAAATAGACACCCCAGTCTACTACAGCAAAACGTGAAATAGACACGCTTTGTGCTGTCTAGGCGTGAATGTTACATGTTTTCCTGTATTGGACGAAAATGAAACCTACAGCATGTGTAGAGCCACTTGTTGCTAAAACATGTGGTTGGGGGTTACTAAATAAAAACACATTTGGGGTTACGAAACAAAAAAACATGTTCACCTCCTGGAATAGTCTTTGACTAATGCCACCAAACCCCGCCTCCAACCTCTTAATACTGCCAAAACATGTCTTTCGTGTAACTTTCACACCTTGACAGCCCAAAGCGTGGCTATTTCACGTTCCGCTGTAGTGGACTGGCGTGTCTATTTCACACTTTTCCGTGACACCGGGTTGGACAGTGATAGAGGATGTTATTAATGTGCATTGTGGCACAAATCACTTGTTGAAATAGTGACTCAGAATTGGCCTGTAGGACCCCAGGATCCCTCGTCACTCGCCATCATCTCGGCCGTTCTCAGAGAAATTCTGCAGACGTGTCGGTCGAAGGAGTTGAAAAGCGAGCTGGGTGTTGCGTATATATTTGGACGACGGGGGCTTGTTCATTTGTTTTATCTATCCCACTTTTTTGTGTCCTCCGCAGAGATTTATTTGCACTGGCCTCGGCCGCATTGGACTTGGCTGCAGCACTTATGTATTTAAACAAGGGGCTGCTGTGGGTAGAAGGAAGTGTTCGACTAAACTCCAGTCGGGTCTTCTCCAACATTTACATATGGGGTGTTGGTGGTGGTGTTGGTGGTGGTAGAGGGGCCTGGGGGGGGGGGGGTTAGGGGAGGGTGCGTACCTCAGCTGGTAGTGTTGCTGCACAAGGCGGCCTGAGTCTCTCCCATCCACACTCTGTAACAGAAAAGAAGAGTCATGGAAACAAAGACGGGGCAGGGGCAGGAAGTAAACAATCTGACTGAGAGAAACACAGAAAAAAAAAAGAAGACAGATGGGAACAAAAGGGAATCAGCTTCACAGGACTGGATCATCTTACAGGAAGCACACGCTCCGATACTCCAGCCACTGACCTCTTGTATATGACAGTGGGGGTGGGGGGTGGTGGAGGCAACGAGGGCTCCGCGGGCCCCATCTGCATGGCCTGTCCCGGGCTCCGTGACCATGTGTAGCGCCTGGCCCCGCGCCAGCAGCCCAACGCCCCCTTTTGTGGTGGTCAGAGTGGCCGGTCAGGGTCTTCCTTTGATCCGGGGCCAACTATTCATCTCTAAAGGAAGAGGAAGAGCAAAAAAAAAAAAAGAAAAAGATAAACAGAAAAAGAGAGGAGGGAGGGGGTGGATGGGGAAAAAAAGAAGTCAACCTCTGCTGCCAATTATTGGAAAAACATCAAGGTCTTTTTTTCTGTGTGTAAAGAGAAAGAGGAGAAAAGAGGGAAGGCGAGGCGTTTGATGGCTCGGCTCGGTGTTAGTCGGAGGATGGTGGTGAGTCGAGGCAGGGCACCGGCTGACCTGCAGGAGGTGATTACAGGCAGAGAGTCGTATTCAGCTCACTGGCGTTTTATTTATTTTTTTGTGCTTTTTCCTGTATGCCCTTTTTTTAAAAATGTATTTATTTTTTTATTTATCTGCACCTCTTTCACTATCTCTCCCAGACTCTTCCCTTATTGTTGTCTTCCTTATCTTGCGCCTTTCTGTCCGTTAAACCTCCATGTGCTGTTAAACCAGTTCACAAGGACAAACAAAGGTCATTTCTCTGTCTCTGTCTGCCTCTTTCTCTCTTCTCAGATGTACTACATAGACACATTTCTACCGATGTCGGGGAAGCAGGCAGCAGCTGAATGACGTCGTGTATGCTGCAGAAGCATGTCAGACGAACGATGTGGACGTCATGACAGCAAACAGAGCCGAGGATTAACAGTGTTGTCAGTAAGCAGGACGCATTTTAAGACACATGAAGAGCAGAAATAATCACAGAAGGGATGCAGGTTTCACTTCCACAGCAACTCAAACTTACAGCTCTTTCTTTTATAAAAATGATTTGTCTCGACTTCCACGTTCTTGTTCAGAAAATAATAAATCTGCTTCGCACCACGAGTCGAAGCACATTTGCTGAATGAGCTATTTTACTTCAAGCTGTAAAGGATCAAATAAAAAGGGCAAAATGTCTCGTTCAGTGCAGCTTGAAAAAATACCACCTTTTAACCTTTGACTGCCAATCAACACCAAGTTTTTCTTTTAGTTTATAACAGTTTTGGTCTCAAGAGTGTTCATTAACTGATTGCACGGTTGGAGGTTTGATCTCCCGAATCCTCTTGCTTTGTCTTTGGGCAACATACTGAAACTCAATTAGTTCTGAATGTGCAGGTCAGCACCATTCTGCTCTGCTGCCATTAAGGTTTAAACTCTGTACGTGGATTTTATTTAACATATTGTCCTTTTTTAAAAAAAACATAAATGTATAATATTGATAAGGATACGTTAAATTTGGTTTCTAAAATTGGGCCAAATTGACGATCCACTCGTTGGTTTGTTAACTGCCATCTCGAAGCCTTCAGTCTGTCATTTTGACCGTCGCCATCTTGGTGTTTTGGAGCAGGAAGTGACCATATTTGGACGAGCTGGGGAGAAGCAAGCGGTCCATCTGAATGAGCTGATTGGAAACCTGACGTTACGACGTCCCGCCCACCGATAGCTGTAACCTGACTACAGACCTATCAATCAAACAGACATGCCCCTAAAATCCGTCTTTTTGAAGCTTATTTTCGAATCATTGACGCGATTATTTTCAGATGGACCGACAGAAAACGAATAAGAAGGAACGACTTTAGTTGCAACACCGAAATAACTCGTGGAGAAATTTTATCGACTTTATGTTTCATGAGAGAAGTTGAATGGGAGTCCATGGAGCCGGAAGCTTTTTGGAGCCAAGCTCTAGTGGCACTCGGTTGGTATTGCAGCTCAAGGCACTTCGACATCGGCTTAACTTTTCAGATACGACCATTTTTTATATTCTATCTACGATTGGAAAAATTTAAGAGGACGTTTAACAGTTGCAAAATCTTTACATCAGATGTTGGTACCGTTTACATTTTCTCTTAATTCTATTCGGATAACCTTTGGATTTGCTTAAAGCCAAAATAAGAACCACATGACCTACATTATTGCATTTCATACAGTATAAAGTGAGTCCTGCATCGCCATAACACCCAGACACAGGTGCAAGCAACAGTGCAGTTACTCCTACACCCAGCTTGTGGTCGGGCGTTTTGCTACGAGGACCCTACATGGCGTTCGTATGCATCACTCGCCTCCTCTCGTCCGCCTTCGTCCTTGTGGACAAAGAAGCAGAACAGACAATAGCACACGCATTGATCACCAAGGACGAGTCTCCATCGCTCTCCCTCCCTCTGTCTGTCTCTCTAATTTCCCTTTCATGACTGTTTTTTTCCTGCTGTCTCCCGAGACGTCCTCGGTCGACGAGAGAAAACACAAACCGAGCATTAAAACACCCCGCAGCCCTTTAAACACTTGTCATTTGTCCTTTGTACGAATGGTGTCGGGAGTTGCTATAGAGACTGCTCTTTTTTATCTATTCTTTTTTTTTTTTATACACATAAAAATGTTTTTTTTTTTTTTTTTTTTTTACCAATTCTTCATTTTTTTTTTTTTTTTCGATTAAGTTTTGGTGTTGAGGAAAGCAGACAGTGAGAGAGAGACAACGCACAGTCAATTAGGAGTCCGGGGGAATGATCAAAAACGAGCCGTTTAAAAATCCAATTTGCCACGGGGGTGAGAGATGAGAGATGAGTGAAGGACAGTCAGTGTTGGCTGGATCTCTGTGGACGTATTGACCAATGCAGAGCTGCGTTTTTTGTTTTTTTCTCTCTCTCTCTCTCTCCAGATGAAAGGGATGAGAGTCGGCTTGGATGTTTAGTCCACAGTTTAATGTACTTTTCTGTAATGAGGCTGTGAGTCCTGCTGCGTCTCCAACACGTCCGTCTCTATTGTTGGAGTGTGTGTGTGTGTGTGTGTGTGTGTGTGTGTGTGTGTGTGTGTGTGTGTGTGTGTGTGTGTGTGTGTGTGTGTGTGTGTGTGTGTGTGTGTGTGTGCGTGTGTGCGACTGCCAGTGTGGTTGTGGGTTCATTAGACTCCCAGTGTACCTGCACCCAGCCAGCCATGGGCGTTTAATTCAGCGAGCAGGCAAGGGCGTTATCACACAGCAGCATCACTAATCCCCGTGGAATGAAACACCGACACTTTGATGTCTGCCAAAGAAACACGGCTGTAGTATTTGGAGGCGAGACTGCGCATCACGTACAAACTGTAATTAACAATCTATAGCTGGACCGGAGCCAGGCAGAAGGGTGGAGGGGCAGGGAGGGAGGGAGGGAAGACAGTGGTGGTAAAGAGCCAGAAGCAGTAAAGACTATAGTTGTGTGTGTGTGTGTGTGTGTGTGTGTGTGTGTGTGTGTGTGTGTGTGTGTGTGTGTGTGTGTGTGTGTGTGTGTGTGTGTGTGTGTGTGTGTGTGTGGACCAACCATATTCACGAGGACAGACACACTTTGTGAGGACATTCAGGCCGGTCCTCACAACTTTAAAGTGCAATTTGAGGGTTAACCAGCAGTGACGTCTCCCGTTGGTTTGTGAACGGCCGTTATGAAGCCTCCAGTTCAGATTCTGTCCGTCGCCGTCTTGCTAGTTCGGAGCGGTTTGGAGCAGGTGTATCTGACTGATCTGATTGGAAACCCGATGATACTACATCCCGCTCACCGATAGCTGTAACCTGACTGCACCACAGGCCTGTCAATCAAAAAGACACCCCCCCCCCAAAACACATATTTTTTTAAGCTTATTGTAATTAATGCAAGGATTATTTTCAGATGTACCGCCAGAAAACTAAAAGGAAGGAGTGACTTTCGCTAACAACACAGAAATAACTCATGGAGAAATTGGGAGTCTATGGAGCGGGAGGCTTTTTGGAGCCGACCTCTAGTGGTACTCGGTGGTATTGCAGTTTAAGGCACTTCTGCATCGGCCTCATTTTTCAGACCTGGAAGCTTCGAACACTTTATTTACAGTCTGTGGTTAAAACTTGGTTTTAGAATTACGATTAGGATTAGGTTATGGTACGGGGATAAGGAATACATTATGACAATGAGTGTCCTCACAAGTTTAGAAAGACACGTGTGCGTGTGTGTGTGTGTGTGTGTGTGTGTGTGTGTGTGTGTGTGTGTGTGTGTGTGTGTGTGTGTGTGTGTGTGTGTGTGTGTGTGTGTGTGTGTGTGTGTAAATGCACATATATGGGGGTTGAAATTGCTCCAAGACACATCATCAGTCCCTACCAATGTGGAAGTGTTTTTTCAGTGATCAATGCAGGGCTCACACACACACACACACACACACACACACACACACACACACACACACACACACACACACACACACACACACACACACACACACACACACACACACACACACACACACACACACACACACAAGATGTAACATCAGTGCCGTTGTCTCGGTAACAACCTGCCTGCAGCTCAAAGAAAACACAGGACGGTGAAGTAAGTCGTGGACAATAGAACGAGGACGCAGAATGAAACATTCAGGCCCTCCAACACACACACACACACACACACACACACACACACACACACACACACACACACACACACACACACACACACACACACACACACACACACACACACACACACACACACACACACACACAGAAACAAAGGCTCCTCATGCCACCTACACACACGTTCTGGTGAGAAAACGATATCAGTGTGCGCCAGCGTTCATCACAACATGTGTCAATGCACACGCAAACTGTGTGTGTGCGTGTGAGCCGCACACACCGGAGCACGCAGCCTATAATACATACACCTCATGTAAGAGGATAAAACACCAAAAAACCAAAGACTTTCATCAAAGCAAGTGAGAGGATGTCAGAGATTTTTTCTTAAGATGAAAGCGAGGGATATTCTCTCATTTCGGCTCATCTCTCCCTCCCTCTCTGTCTCTTTCAAAATCCTTGAAGTATCATCCATGTTTCTATGACGAATAGAGAGAGAGAGAGAGAGGGAGGGAGAGAGAGAGAGAGAGAGAGAGAGGAGGGAGGGTAAAAGTTATTTACGTCCCACGCTGTGTTATGTGGCCTGTCACTTCTCATTTTCTCCCAGGGCTGTCCAACTGAAAGACTTCAGTCAACTCTCTCCAAGCCTGTATTTGCTAAGGTAATTACAAAGTGACAGCTTTCAAATCCTCTACCACACACACACACACACACACACACACACACACACACACACACACACACACACACACACACACACACACACACACACACACACACACACACACACGGCCAAACATTGGTAAATATGGGAATATGGCTCTGTGGCCCTTCAGAATTTGTCATTATGATTTGTTAAACCTGCGTCTCGTGTTTCACACACTGTATATAAAAGTGTTTGTAGCTTTCCAGTCTAAAAAAATTAAGCCGATGCGGACGTGTCTTAAGCTGCAATACCAGCGAGTGCCACTAGAGGTTGGATCCCAAAAGCCACCGGCTCCATAGACTCCCATTCAACTTCTCATTTAATTCTCAGTCAATGAAATGTCTCCACGAGTTATCTCGGTGTTGTTAGCTAATGTCGCTCCTTGTTAATAGTTTACTGGAGGTCCATCTGAAAATAATCCCGTAATTAATGAGAAAATAATCTTAAAAAAGACGTGTTTTTGGGGGCGTGTCTGTTTGATTGACAGGTCTGTGGTGCAGTCAGGTTACAGTTATCGGTGGGCGGGACGTAGTATCGTCAGGTTTCCAAACAGATCAGTCAGATTTCACAAATTTTTCAGACCCGGAAGCTACGCACACTTTTATATACAGTCTGTCGCTCGCTCCTCCCCCCCAGCTCGTCCAAATACAGTCACTTCCTGCTCCAAACCGCTCCGAAATAGCAAGATGGTGACGGGCAATATCTGAATTGGAGGATTCATAACAGCCGTTTACAAACCAACGGGAGACATCGCTGCTGGTTGCTGCTTGGTTTCACTCTGTCGACTTCATGACTGACCTTTAAATGTTGCCGCCTGCACTCAGCAGAATCCCAATAAGTATTCTGTGATTAATATTCCTGATCAGTCTGTAAACGAGGTAGGAAATTCTATCGCGATGTCAGCACAGTGAAAATAATTTTTACTGGCTGTCTTCATTCTCCATAAAAAACATGTGTGGGATGCAAACACATACAAACACTTCCACCTCCCGTGTATCCACTCAGAGGTGATTGTGAGAACATCTTTGATCTTTTTTTTCTCTTCTTCTTTCTTCTTCAAGGAGATGTATTGCCTGTACACATAATCCATGACAGACATAATGTGATTTGGTAGTATCTCTAAATGGCAGGGAAAACCAGCTGACAGAAATTAATAAGTTACCGCGGCGGCGAAGGAGTCGGAGGAGGAGGGGCTGGGAGGAGATGGTGGAGGTGGTGGGCTAACCTGGCAGCCAAACACACAGATCATCAAATTATCTTTAGAGGCATATCGTCATGGTGAGAGTCCTCCGTACGCCGAGCTCAACCTGCCCTATCTGCAGCGGCACACGACGCCGGTCTGTCGACTCCGCTTTGGATCACTGCTCCGAAATAAATAAGGACGCCGGCTGGATGTCAGGAAGACGCTGGAGACCTGTGGGGACCTCCATGTCCCGTTCCTGTCGGATCGACCCAGATCTACAGAACGAAGGCTTCCTCTACCAGCTCTGAGCTCAGCAGGAGGCCTCCTGACTGAATGAGGATCTGTACGGACACTGTGTGCCGCTTATAGGGGGAAATGTGTTTACTGGCTCTTATAGTTTCTTTTTAGATCGTATGGCATGTAGTCCTTCTGGATATTTGTAGTGTTGCACTGGATTTGACACCTGGTCAGTCACAGCGTAAAGTCGGACTGCGCGTTGGACCGTCTGTTTGAAAAGTTACAAAAACTGTTGGAAATTACACCAGCTCTTCCCCAACTTTGGAAATAGTCTTGACGTAGGGCGCCCTAGAAATACCTTCTATCGATCCAGTCCCTCCAGGAAATCTTGATCTTGCAATCCCAATAATTAACACATACTCAATCACTCTCCACAATATTTACCGCACCTTGCAATTTTGCAAAATTCGTGACATCATGAACAGAAGCTCTGCTGAAAGTATTACAACAAACGAAACTGACTTTATTATCAAAACTAAGTGTTCATTTCCAACCAGCGAGGCTCCGCCCCCTCTCCTCTCACCATCAAAACAAACTGCTGCTAGCTAACCGCAACAACAGGAAGTGACGGGGTTTGTGGGAAATGTGGTCTTATGATGGGAATGAGGAATATGTTGAATGTGTTTTCTCCACACTTCCAGCTGTAAGAGACTGAACTTTGTTTTAGTGTTGAATGAATGTGATTTAAAAAACATTTAAAGCTCTCATTGTGACAGCAGATGGAGCCTTTGTTTTCTATATTACAGAGTGTCTGTTCTGTAAAGCTACGACACTTTTAGACACTTTTTATCACTTTGAGCCCGTGATGGTTCTCTAAGTTCAAAACAGAAAGAAAAACACATTACAAGGCAAATATTTCTGGGATGTGTAGCAGGATTATTATCACTGGAAGTAATTACATATTAATCTTTATCAGCGAGTTGTTCAAAATATTTTTTGTGTTTTTGGAAATGAAAGATTTAGATAGATTGATAGATAGATAGAACTCATGGTTACAACACGAGAAGCAGTTGGGTCATAAAAACAACATGGAGGGCGTCTAGAAGCCACAGAGGCTAACAGTTTGTCACACTAACATAGGGGTAACGTAATGCAGGAAATACAAAGTCACAGAGGGAAAAGATGAGGCCGTTGGGAAGATCAACATTTTCCTCAGACATAGGCTATTATCTAAGTTATGAAGACAAACTCTACCTGACAAAAATTACAATATATTAACTTAACATCCAACCAAACATGAACTTCCACGACCTCTGACCTTTCTGTAAACGTCAGCAAACACGTCACAACTCGTGAACTCGAGTCTTGTAGAAAATATACAGTTCTGACCTCGTGAATACCACATTTTGATATATTTCCCATTTAAGTGCAGCAATTGAGTTTTACACTCCAGAACATCCCCAGATTAAATACATCAGAGCTGTGTAGGTGTGATTTTTATCAGACGTGATTGACAGTGCTGGAAACAAAACCAAACAGCCCACAGCTATCAACAGATCTTGATTTAAAATTTAGCTTAATCCTGATTAATGCACACAAATATATGGCATCCTCTTTTTTTCCCAACTAAGCTTAGTTAATTTCAAAATGAGAAAAATCACCAATATGGAAATTATTTCAAAACTTTTCACACTGGAGAAAAAAAATAAGAAGCCTCGAGAGAAAAAAGGTTTTCAGGGTCTTTAAGTTTCACCTTCATCATGATGATAAGGAAATACACTTGTTTTGCCCCTTCTGGTCTGACCACCGTCTGAATCGGTCACCTAAAAAATAATCCGAATATGCTTTTCCTGAACCTGAATCCACCTGAACCAGATGGTCAAATTCAACTCAATCGGTGCTCCAGTTAGATTATACAGTCACACTCTCCGCAGGCGGTCGCCCTCCGATCAGCTCGTGTTTCTCTGTCCATTGTTCCCCACTCTTGTCTGCGTAAACCAACATGGTGCCCTGGCAACAGCTGTAAACAGCTGCACTTTGATGAGGAAAGTGTAAGTGAGAGCAGAGCAGCTGAACTGTGTGTGCAACAAGTGTGCACACATTTACACGCATACTTACATATTTAAACACGTATAGCGCCACAAACAAATGACCTCATGATACATTAAACTTAATCAGACTGTATAGAAAAAGGAGAATATTTCTGCTTCTGGAGAAACGCCCACAGTTAAATTTGACTTCAAATACAGGAAGAGATTTTTAAGGTGGACAGAGCAGATGTGGCTTTATGGCTTTGTGCTGGCTTCAGTGTGTGTGTGTGTGTGTGTGTGTGTGTGTGTGTGTGTGTGTGTGTGTGTGTGTGTGTGTGTGTGTGTGTGTGTGTGTGTGTGTGTGTGTGTGTGTGTGTGAGAGAGAGAGAGAGAGAGAGAAAGAGAAAGAGAGAGTTTGAGGGAGAGGAGGTATGTGGCGCTCGCCAAACCACTCAGCAAGACTGATTTATTTGGCAACTGCCGGATGGTGGTCCGAGTGTACGAGAGGCCACCTACGAGAGGCCTGACCTCTGACCTCTGACCCCCCCGCCCCCCCGCCGCAGCTCCTGAATACAACTCAGCTGTCCTTGCTAAATCTACACTGAGACAGGAGGGATGAGCTGTTGTTGGGGGGAAATGGGGGGGGAGGAGGGGATGGGTGGGAGGGGAAGGGGGTTGGGGGGGAACACAGGCCACGGCGAAAGCACATTCAAGCTGGTGTGTTGTAACACAACCACTTGTTCATCGCAACATGTGTGTAAATCTCACAAATCAAATCACTTATTTCCCATCTACTCTGTATAATCCACAGACATCAGTGTGGACCACGTTTCACTCAAACTACTTTCCCCAGGGGAAAAAAAAAAAAAAAAAAAAAAAAAAAGCCAACAGCTTGTAATACACCCATCAGTCCACTAGAGGAGTCGGTGTCACGTTTTGCCTCACTTAGGTGTGAAATTTACACGCATGTATGACACCGGTGTAAGAAACCTGCACCCGACTCTCGGCCATGTTAGTTCACTTTATCTCCTATTTTATTTTGATCAAACTCTCCTCTTGTTTCAGGCGTGTTCACTTCCTCCCTTCCTGTGTGATTACCTTCCTCCAGCCCTGATTGGTTACACCTGTGTCCCAATTGTCTTCCTGCCTTCTTGTGTGTGTGTGTGTGTGTGTAGTCTGTGTATCTGTTCGTTGTTTCACTCCCGTCGGTCCAGTTATCCTCAGTGTCCCTACAGTGTGTTTGTGAGTTTTCCTGCTTTCTGATCCTGATCTTTTCTTTTCTTGTCTTGTCTAATTTTTTTTTTTTTTTTTTTAATTTATTAATACATTTTTCCTACCTGGTTTTGACCACTTGACTTCTGGATTTTGCCTCGTCCGTGCAATTTGCTGCTGCGCCTGTGTTGCACTTTGAACATAACCTGAGAAACGCCTTATACTTTTTATCCCATGTCATGTGTTTGGCCCCAGTCTCCATCACTCTGTTGCAACACTAGGTAAAAAAAACAAAAACAAGGTGGGCGGGGCATAGTGTCCTCAAATTTCCAATCAGATCGATCAGATCCACCGCTCGCTTGTCCAAATATGGTCACTTCCTGCTCCAAACCGCTCTGAACTAGCAAGATTGCAACGGACAAAACCTGATCTGGAGGCTTCGTAACGGCCGTTCACAAACCAACGGGTGACTGTCGGTTTCTGCTCGGTTAAAACTGAAGCACAGTAAGTTGTTGCTGTGGAGATTTTGCGCCGAGTTGCTGTGGGTGTAAACTGGCAAGTTTCTGAACGTCGCAGACTTATTAAATGTAATGAGCTGCAAGTTTCAAATCATTTCATTTTGCAAATCTTAACTGGCCGAACTTTTCACGACGAGATAAAAACGTAATGCTGACACTGTATCGTGTGGTGGACTGACGGATGTATTGCATCGTCTGTACATTATTCAGAGTAAAAGGGAAGTTGTTGCTCGAAAAGCCAGTTGCGTTTCAACAAATGTTACAAAATGCAACTCTGAAATACCGTAAAATATCACAATCATTGATTGCTTTTATTTTGAAACTTGGGTGCGCTGACCCTTTAAAGTGTGTTAGGTCCTGTTTTCCTGCTCTCTCTTTGTACTCCGTCTCTCACTCTCTCCTTTCCCCATAAGGACGTTTCTGGGCTCTGACCTTGTACACACACACACACACACACACACACACACACACACACACACACACACACACACACACACACACACACACACACACACACACACACACACACACACACACACACACGCTCGTCCATCTGCTTGTACTTAGACCGGCCTAACTGTCGTCCTTGTCTCTTCCTCCCTTTGTCGTCCCTATTGTTGTTTCCATCCCTTTGAAACTTAAAAATATCCCACCCCGATTGTGTTCTGTACATTTGGTCGCCATGGTGATTGCCATGTTAGAACAAGCAAAAGGAAAGCGTGTATATGTGTTGTGTTGGTGTGCCAGAACAGAGAACAAGAGTCCACTGCTATTTTTCTAAGGAAACGACAATTAAAGCAGAAACGCCCAGCTTCCCCTCTCTTTGGTTTCCCCTTCTTCTCATCTTCCTCATTCTCCATCTCTGCTCCACTGGCCCGTTCCCCTCCTTCTCCTCCTCCTCCTCCTCCTCTTTTTCCTCTTGCCCCTTCCATCTCTAAGCCCACCCCTCTCTGCAGCAGCACCAGCTTTCGCCCTCCTGCAACCCGTGGCAACAGCGAGGAGGAGAGAGCGGGAGGCTCCTCGGTGGGTCTCGGGGGTGTTGCGATGCCGGGCGAAACGGTCGGTTTCATCTGGGCCGCAGATTTTCAGACGACGGCAGCAGCATCACGACATCAAGGTTTCAGCTCGCAGGCCGCTTCGACACACTGTGGAGCTGACAGGAGCTGCCTTTAATAATGGATACCCCCCCCCCACTCCCGTGTGTGTGTGTGTGTGTGTGTGTGTGTGTGTGTGTGTGTGTGTGTGTGTGTCCTCTTTGTGTTTACATTCAAATCTGATTCATATTTCTGTTTCGATGACGTCCCTCCTTGAAATATGTGACTTTGTGCACACATTTGTTGCAGGATAGACATTTTAATTTGTCACATTATTCGGATCTGCCCTCGTGTTTTTCTGCACACATGCCACGCTCTCTATGTGTTTTGTGCAAGAGTTCATTCCCACTGATCAAGGGAGGAAAAGGCTCCTTTTTAAAGCCGGGGTGGTCCCCATGTGCATCCACCACCACTACTACCACCACCAAGGGCAGAGCAGCAAGGGAGGGGCGGCGGAAAAAGAAAGAAGAAGAAAAAAAAGAAAGAAGCCCTGCTGGCTCTGTTCAACTGAGTCAGCTCGTAGAGAAGCAACCCATTACACGCAAGCAGGGATTACCACAACCACACAACGATATTGATTGATAAATTTCTTCCTAGTTTCAGTCTGTTAGGTGATAATATTCGACCTCGGGGAGTTATTTGGAGATAACAAAGTGCTGAAACACACACACAGAGGGTGGCATGCGCCGAAACGCCGAGATGTGAAGTATCTGCCCCGCGGTGAGGCGCCTTCATCGACTCCTGGCTCGGCTGCTTGATGATACTTCTGGTTTGTTACAGCTCCGGTCTTATTTGTGTAGTTTCTGCTTTAATATTTGTAACAGTGTGCTCGTGGAAACAAATGCACAGATGTGGAAACGTGGCGACATCGCTTCAGACTGGCGGGTCAAACAGGAGGTTTAGAAAGCCAACAATAAAATCATAAACAGTAAAGATTTCTGTGTTGATAAAGCACGTTTTAATTTGAAAGGTTTACTTTGTGCCACGACGCCTTCAACAGAGCTTCTTCTGAGCACTTTGAACGCAGAAAAATCTGGAAAGTATTTGCAAAACTTTTAGGATTTTCCTTGATTATTGCAACTGAGGGACTGACAGATGCTAACTTCAGGCGGCCTGCAGTGTTTGGTATTCTTTTTTTCTTTTACAAAACTGCTGCTGAAAACAATTTTAAAACGAGAAGTGAGACTGAGCCGAAACGGTAAAGTTCTGGACCCTAAAACCAAAACGTGAGAAAGATAAAGATGCTCAAAGCTTCGTAGAGCTCAGGGGAACTTGGGGATTTTTTCCAGGCCTCACCTTTTCATAATTCACAAAATTATTGATTACTGCGGCTTAAAGAGGACCACCGGCCAGAGTGTGGTGGTGCCACATGCAAAAGAGCAGCAGCTTCACTGCGGAGGAGGAGCAGCGAGGGGTGATGTAGCTCTGTGTTGTCAGTCCCAGCTCGCCGCTCACATTTAAGACACTGGATGTGTGTGTGTGTGTGTGTGTGTGTGTGTGTGTGTGTGTGTGTGTGTGTGTGTGTGTGTGTGGGGACTCCGATAAGCTTCTTCCAGGAAGTCCTGTGTTCACTTGGTTTGTAATTACCTCTCCTGGAGACTGACCAGGGGGAGGAAATAAACCCAGACGTGTGTGGACTGGATGATGGGAGATCTATAGGGATAATGGCTTTAGCTAGTGGTGGAGGTGAGAGACACAGAAAACACTATTCCTCAGTGACAAGCAGAGAAGTGAGGATTTTTTTCCTCAGCAACTCCTGCAGCCGAATCAGGCCTCCAGCCACACACCTCATGAAACCTCTCCTTATTCTCTGCTCTCTCTAATACTTGCAGTGCCTTGCAGCCATCGAGCCATTGGGTCTGATCACTCCTGATACTCCACCTCTCCTCCACCTTCCCAATCTCTTCAAACAAACTTGTTTTAATGAAAATACATTCCTGAGTTTGGCGGATTTAGAGGATTTTCCTCCTACACTCATCTCTGCAGGAGGGGGGGAGGGGGAAGGTGTGTGTGTGTGTGTGGGGGGGGGGGGGGATGAAGCTCCTGCTGGAGCAGCAGCAGCCCATTTTAAGAAGTGCTGACACCAGAGCACCGAGCATTTCTGTGTGCATTCAAGGAATGAGGAATGCATCTCCAGCCAGCTTAGAGAGAGGGAGAAAGAGGGGTGGAAGCAGGGAGGAGGGAGGGTGCATGACAGAGAGGAGAGAGAAATTAGAGGAGAGGTAGCGGGAGGAAGAGAGGAATTCAGAAAATAAAGAAAAGAAGTGAGGGGGACGACTGATGCACCGACCGCAAACTACAGATTGCTTTTGGTTACGCCCACAGACCGTACATAAAAGTGTTTCGTAGCTTTCAGATCTGAAAAATGAGGCCTAAGCAGAACGGCCTTCAGCTGCAATACCACCGAGTGCCACTAGAGGTCGGCTCCAAAAAGCCTCCGGCTCCATAGACTCCCATTCAACTTCTCTCATGAAGTTTGAAGTCAATACATTTTTTTTTACACGCGTTATCTCGGTGTTGTTAGCTAAAGTCGCTTCTTCTTATTCGTTTTCTGGCAAGCATGCAACAGATTTGACAATGACCGTAGAGATCAGCCAGGTTAATAAAAGGCAAAAACAATACTATTTTCATGAAGAATGGGATTTTTTTTTTTCATTACTGTAAATAAACGCCTACACATGAGGTTGAATTTAAGCTGTTGTGATACAAAATGTGTGTATTGAGTATCAGTTTGTTATTGTCCACTTAAAAGAAGCTGAATCAGCTGGTTTGGGTGGAGCTCGGCTACGTGAATAAATGTTACGAAATGCGAGGAGCTCAAAGAGTTAAAACTTTGGACACGTGTTCATATTTTCTGTCCTACATTTGCAGAGAGAGTCTCAACTGAAATGCATATTTGGTGGGTTATGTACATCATCGTATATCACAATTATTCTGATGGGGTGACATATGGGGACAACACGGTGGGGACTGGATCGACTCACAGACATTCCCAGACCGCAGTAATCTGCAGCAGATGACGCCTGACACACACGTGTGCTCAGCGTCTTTGATGAGAACCGTTGTGGCCGCACAGTCATGATCATCATTTCCTGCGTGCTGATTTACTGTACGTGCATCTGTGATGAATTTATAATCACTGATATCACAGAATGAGGTTGAGGCCTTCTTTTAATGTGACCCAACAGCACGCAAACGCACAAAATAGCTGTTTGTATTTAAAAAATAAGACCTCACATCGTCGGGTAATGTGAGGGGCCAAACCACAACTCTGTCTGCAAACACCGCAACATCCATCTATCCATCCATCCTGAAAAACCTCCTCCTCAGGGTTCAGCGTGACAAAGCGTGGCGCTCTCACAGCGGTGGATTGTCGACGGGCCAGGCATCTGTCAGCTAACCACTGACGCGAGGATGAGATGGGACATCCGTCACTGACGAGGCTTGTTGTGCTAATTCAAGCAGCAAAGCGTGAGATAGCCGCGCTTTGGACCCTTTCTAGGCGTGACATTTTCACATTTTGTAAGCGTAAAAGTAACATAACGAAGGATCACGTAAAAATAAAAATTTTGGGCAGTATGAGTCAGAGACTCCCACGCGGGAGGCTAAGGTTCGAATCCAGGAGGTGACAACACTGCTCTTGATTTGTTTTTTGTTTCCTCACCCCAACCTTGTGTTTTTCCTAAAAGTTGAATTTTCCTGTAAATCACATGGCTGTATGTACGCATTAGGGTTCATTTTCATCCACTGCAGGAAAACGTGAAACCGTCACGCCGACAGAGGCCAAATGTCTATTTCACGTTTAGCTGCAGTGGACCGGCGTGTCTATTTCACGTTTTGGTGTGATGCCGGGTTGTGTTAATCGAAAGCAAACGGTTCACGGAAAGGTTTCATGCTGTGGAATTAATGTCACAAATGAAAAAGAAAACAGAGACACTGAACAAATGAAGAGGCACTTACAGAATAAAGTTTGTACGTACAAAAACAAACGGAGACTCGAATGAGTTCATGGAGACTCTGTGATTGAACAAATGTGGAACGAGAGCACACTGAACATCATTTGGAGTCTCTCACTCTTGACTGGGGTCCAAGTGAAGAGTCCTCCGCTCCTCCAGCTCTCCCTTGTCATCCTCCTTGTCTCCACCTCAGGCAGCTCTCGGGCCCTTCGGGGACCTCGGGGACCCGGAGCTCTGCCAGCTGAGCCACCTTTCTGACAGCTCGTTTCCATGGCTGCCCACCGCCACCTCTCTTTGTACCCTGCAACAGACAGGAAGAACACATCACCCCCGGAGGTAAGCATGGGAACATCTCATCATCAGGGAGCGCAGGTGACAGCGGCGGTCGAAGACAGGTGGATATATATTCTATTATTCACAGCCTGGCGAGGGGCGTCAGATCTCCGTGGCGACCGCTACAGAGGCCGGTGTCGGGGGTGACATCAAACAGACACGGGCTCCGGTGGTGACAGCCGCCGACAATGCCACCGCCGAGCTAATTCCCAGGTGCCCCGGCAAAGGTCCGTTACTCTGGAGGCACCGGTGGGATCAGGAGGGGTCACGTAGCAACACAGGTCAAAGCTTTGATCCAATCAGAGGAGAGAATCCAGCGGGCGGGGGGGTTATGAGCGAGGAGAGGAGGGAAACGGTTCGGCTGTCATTTCGTATTTCGGGGGCAGAACACAGAGCCGAGAGGAGGCCCGTCATTATTTCATACGCAGCTCGCTTCAGATGCTTCTGGACTGAAACACAAGGCGGAAACAACAAAAAAACGTTATTATTATTAAACTACATATTTTATGAGGCCCCTCCCGATTAGAAAGTCAATCGCCGGTTATGTATTCACGCAGAGTGACCCTCGAGCTTCACCTCGAACGCTTTGAACTTTTCCTCCTCTCTCTGTCTCCCCCTCCTTCTGAAGCCTTTCATTTGTCCCGTCAAGCTGCATAAGTAAACCACATTACATTTTAGGAATGTAAACAGCAGTGTTTTGTTTTGTTTTTTTGTGAAAAATTCATCGGATGCTCCCGGTTGGACCGCATAATTATTTAGAGAGCAAATGTAAATACCTCTTATGATCACGGAGGAATGCGCGCAATTTCCCTTTTTTTTTTTTTTATCCTAACCAGTCATTTGGTCTGCAGATAGGAGGTCAGAGAGACAGAGAGGGTAACTATAGTAACACTCTGATCTGCTCTGAGTGCTCTTTAGACCAGTGGCGGCTGGTGAATAAATGAATTTAGGCGGGGGAGGGAGGGGGTAAACGAACTGAAGCGGGACTTTAGACCCAAAACAACACGACACATTAATGTTGCCTAAACACAAGCGAATAGCACTGCTGGAACATAAATTTTGCCCTCCTCTCCTTCTGGAGAATTTCTCCATGACTCTCTGGTTAAAAGTTCTCTGGTTCTCAAACTGGAGCGGTCTGTGTAAACGAGGAGGCGGAGCCAAGCGGCAACCAGCAGTGACGTCGCCAATTGGTTTGTGAACGACCGTTATGAAGCCTCGAGTTCGGAATTTGTCCGTCACCATCTTTCTAGTTCGGAGCGGTTTGGAGCAGGAAGTGACCATATTTGAACGAGCTGGGGGAGGAGCCAGCGGTAGATCCGACTGATCTGATTGGAAACCCGACGATACTACGTTCCGTCCACCGATAGCTGTAACCTGACTGCACGACAGGCCTGTCAATCAAACAAACACACCCACAAAAACACATTTTTGAGGCTTATTTTATAATTAATGACGGATTATTTTCAGATGGACCTCCAGAAAATGAATAAGAAGGAGCGACTTTCGCTAACAACACTTAAATAACTCGTGGAAAAAAATTTATTGACTTAGAATTTCATGAGAGAAGTTGAATGGGAGTCTGTGGAGCCGGAGGCTTTTTGGAGTCGACCTCTAGTGGCACTCGGTGGTAATTGCAGCTTAAGACACTTCTGCATCAGCCTAAGTTTTCAGACCGGGAAGCTACGAACCATTTTACGTACAGTCTGTGGTTAGAACCCTTCATCAGCACGGATATTGACACATTTACTCGGATGATACTCATTATCCGTACCCGATACTCGTTTCAGCTGAGTACTCGTGTCATCTCTAGAAATAACAGAATTTTCCTCACTTCCTCTTGAGGTTTCCGTTCCACTGGCGGTCAGATAGCAAAGAAACCAAAGTAACCGTGTGATTATGTAAAGGCGGATTTGAGGTGAACCTGAAAGTCGGCGTCGAGAGTTGTCCAATCACATTAGATAAAAAAAACAAAACGTAAAACGATACCGATTGGCTGCCAATATAAGAGGGAGGATCTGAAAATCCGAAACAGCCATAAAAAGACAACAGTTGAAGGACTTGTATTCAGGAAGTAGATGTATTTACGCAGAAAGTAACTAAATACAATCTGTAAACGTTTTTTATTAAACGCTCACGGGCGCGGACAGACTACCAGGTGACTTTTTACCAGCAATTATATCATTAATTTATGTTTCACATGTCAAAGAAACCAGAGCCAGTGTGTGTTACCGGTGCATCGTACGGATCCTTCGAGGCTGCAGACGAGCTGTGATATCTCTGCAACTTCACACCATCCGTCAGGGCTTTAACAGATAATTTGTCAGAGTGCATCGTCGGCCGAACACATACCAGTTTGTACGTGTCAAATACGAGATAACCCCCCCCCCCCTACCACAAAAAAAAAAACACACACACATGGCTCAGCAGAACACGCGGAGATCAAGTGTGCGCTTTACACCGAGCAACACATCTGCCACATGTCGGGACGTGGCTGCCACCGCTCATCACTTCCTCCTCACACACACTTCCTGTCTGTCTGGAGGACGGCCTGTCTCTGGGGAAGAGAGACATGTAACTCCTCCATCCACTGCGTCTTCAGCTGCAGACATCCAGCTGAATCTTTCCTCATGTCCTTCTCATGTCCTCTACTGTGTTGTTATGCAGACAAAACAACAATACACACTCTGCACCCTGCTCCCTCCATTCCTCCTCCCTCCTCCTTCCTCCTTCCTCCCTCCTCCCTCCTCCCTCATCCCATGATCAAATGCAACAACACTGACAACCAAACATCTCCTCAGCAAACACACAACTTCCCCACAGATCCGATGTGATGTGGATGTGTGCGGAGCTGTGATCTCGTTCTCTGTCAAACATCAGCGTCTTCTCCCCGAGACAAGAAGAGCCCGGTGACAACACACACACACACACACACACACACACACACACACACACACACACACACACACACACACACACACACACACACACACACACACACACACACACACACACACACACACACACACTCCAACTCCAACAATAAACTGTGCGATTGAGGAAGTGATTGAGGAATAATAATTAATGACGAGCGTGCAGGGGGACGGAGATGATCTCTGAAGACTAGCCGGCCGTCCCCCCTGGGGGACAGAACGCAGGGCTTCAATTAACTGACAGGCGGACATATATGCATTTCTATGGCGGGCCGCGATGGGCTGCTGAGATGCAGGACTACAATGCTTTGAAAGCCAGTGTGGTTTCCCCATCAAACGCGTCCTCCAGGTCCTTTGATCTGCCGGGTGGTATGTGTCCTTGGAGATATCTGTCGACTTCCTCAAAGCTCTTTGTTGCCGGCGCCTCATTTTTTCCTGTGCTGAGGTTTGGAGCTCCAGCAGCAGCAGCAGCAGCAGCAGCAGGCGTTATGTCCACGTCATGTGACACCAGGTGACTTCAAGCATGCACGAGCGTGTGTGTGTGTGTGTGTGTGTGTGTGTGTGTGTGTGTGTGTGTGTGTGTGTGTGTGCGCACGCTGTCAGAGCATGCAGCTACGAGGGCTAAACATCCTGCAGCCTAGTGGATGACATTTTGGATGTACACACACATTAAATTAAGATAGAAATTCTGTTAAAAACATCTCACGGCCGGTTTAGTGCTTCTTCAGCTGAATCTCAGAATCAGATCAGACTAAATTTGAACATTTATTTTCGCCCCTTTGCCTTTATTTGACAGTTTCCTGTTTCTCTAAACTGCTGACTTTAGCTGTATGTGTCTTTAAGCAGCGTGCAAATGGTGACTGCAAAGTGCAATTATGTGTGTATGTGTCCTTCAACTGGATATGTGTCTTCTAGTTGCATATACGTCTATTTATGTCTGTTTCTTCGTGTGCACATTGAGAGCAAGTTACACATGGAGTCAAATTCTTTGCACGTGTCAACAAACCTCAACAATGAAGCTGATTCTGATTCTGAAAGACGAGGACGACGTGCAACGAGGGTTTCACAACCAGGTAATCGAACAGTGGACGTTGCAGGTATTTGAGAGGTGTTTTTAAAAAAAAAACATGACGTCACCTTTCTTCAGTTAGCTTTCTGCCAGCTGCTTTCATGAAAAAATAGCAAGAGACAAAAGGACAAGGCAGCAGGACCTAAAAACACCTGCAGAGGTGGTTTAAAGCTGATGCATCCAAAACGAGACATGGGCCAACGTGATCAGACTGAATATATGACGGCAAAACAAAAAGACTACAAACCCTGATTTCACACTGAAAGCGTCAACATCACACCACACAAACTGAAGCCGTCACTTTTCTTTAAACCCCTCAGCTCGGGATGATATTTCTGTCACGCACGACTCCCCAGAAGGATCCTTCGTTTTTGGTGCTTTGTGCACGTTACACTCGGTTTACGACACTCCGGCTTCTGCTTCTCTTTGTTTTCTTCTGTTTGACTTTGTCTCATTCGAATCCCACAACTTAACAGAACTTCTGCACGACTACTAACTCCGAAACTGAACTTTGACCCCCCCCCCCAACCCCTAAAATCTCCTGCGGTTCATCGCATCCGATGACACTCCGGCACCGCGACGGTGCCAAACTTATCACGGTCAATAAAGAGAGGTTCATTTAAAGGTGTATTTCGTGATTGCAGAGATTTCACTGTGATCCGTAACAAAGTCAGCATCTTTCTAAATACGTCTCTCAGCAGCCGACATGGAGGAGCTCCTGCATACCTGCACGCACGATGTAAAAACCTCCACTAGACCTGCTGCGATCAGCCTTCGGGTGTCAGGAGTGAACACTCTCGTGATCTCTGACGTCACCGACCGCCTCGCTCTCCTCCAACCCGCCGGGTCAGCTTCCTGTCGGGTCCCGACACGACACGCATGACTGGCTCCATCTCGTGAAGCGCTGCCTCCCCTTGTGAGGCGGTTGCTCGGGTTACATCCCTCCCAGGCTCCGGCCCTCCTCCACACACACCCCCCGCCCACCCCACCCCCGCGGCCACAGCAGATCTGTAAACTGTTTACACTTCACTTCCCACACCTGGACGGGGGCCAAGGCAAACCTGGAACGGGGCCCGCCAGGAGGAAGCGGCAGAATCCTGCCCATCAGACTTCAGCGGGAGAGGAGGGGAAGGATGGAGTCTTGGAAAGGAGTATCGACTCACCACCGACACCTCCGACATCACCAACACCTCCAACACCTCCCTGCTCTGATTCCTCTCTCTGGAAGAGGAAGCTCCGGAAACACATCCGTGTGTTCGCCCGTCCGCAGAGAAGTCACGCTTTCGTGTGTTTTGCATGCTCCTAAACAGTCTGTTTCGTGGATTATATTCACGCTTGTCCCGCTGCCTTCCTTTTTTTTTTTTTTCCTAAATGTGCTTCCCAGAAATCCACCTCTGACGTACAGGTGCTCGGCCGCACGTCGACGCCCGAGTCCCTCTGAGGAAATCAGAGCTATCGTGCCCTTCAGTTCTCATGCACGATTCTTGACATACTGTGCAAGCGTGATGTAAGTATGAGACAGAGAGGAACCCCCCCTCTCCCTCCATGCCTCCCTCCCCCACACACACACACACACACACACACACACACACACACACACACACACACACACACACACACACACACACACACACACACACACACACACACACACACACACACACACACACACACACACACACACACACACACACACACGCAGCTGGAGGACGGAGGGAGGACCTGTTGGATGGTGCATCAGGATTTTTAAAGAAAATACCGTAGAGTGTAAAAGGGAAGTATATTATAAAATCAGCAAAAAGTGTGCCACGTGAATAACAATTATTATGTGTAATGATTAAATCTGCAGCTGGAGTAATGAGAGAGATGCATGCATTAAATCCACAGCGGGAGGAGAAGCCTACATTCTAAGTGCTGCACAGTATTAGCGGACCATCTGAAAAGCCCAAACTGGGAAAGTATTCCAGCCACATTTACAGCACGAGCCCCGGCTCTGCGTATTAATTGCCCCTGAGTCCAATTTGCTGTCGTCTTTGTAAGCGACAGCGGCAGAGGACGGCGTTTTCAATGGGAGGAATTAGGGGAGGATGACACTCAGAGAGGGAGTAAAACCCAGAGCCCCCCGAACCAACGTGTCCTGCAGTGACATGTATACTGAATACCAATCAGAGGCGTGGAGGCAGCTCTCATTTCCAATGCACACAGTGCAGCTCAATCAGCAGGGCCCTGGCAGATAAAAAAGGGATCGCTCGCCCGGCTCTCTGAACATTAGCTAATGCCACATTTGCAAGTCTTCAAGAGCAAAAAAAAAAGGGGTGGGGGTGGGTGGTGGGGTGGGGGAGATGAGGGAGATATGAGGGGATGGAGAAACAGAGGAGATAAAGATAGAAATAGTTTTCTGTTTGGGACTGTTGGGGGGAAAAAAAAAAAAAAGATTATTTCTTGCACTAAAATGCTGTGAATGTCTTTGTAGTGCACGAGTGATGGAAGTGACGCCTGGATGGGGGATTATGCTCTTTTCATCATAAAGCCCCATCTGGTACACGAGCAGGACCGCGTCTGTCCGGGCCTCGCGCCCTTTAAAGTGCCGGCTCGGGTTACAACATCAATCCGGTCCGGTTGCAGCTGTGCCGGGGAGAAAAAAAAAAAAAAAAAAAAAAATCATGCCCACCAATTCTGCACACAGAGATGCTCAGGAGTGTGTGTGTGTGTGTGTGTGTGCGCACATATAAACAGACAGATGGATGATCAGGAAGGCAGACAGAGTGATTTCCCACACATGTACATCCCCCCCTCCCTCCTCCACCCTCCCTGCACCGAGTCCCCACAGAAACAGTGCTGCAACACCAAAAGGACATCTCTGGGTTTTTGAAGCCCGCCGATTTCCAACTTGAAAGAGACGAGCGTAATTAAAACCAACGGGCAGCGGCGCGAGATAAATGAACAGCAGAGCCCGTCCTCGTCTTTTAACCGAACCGCTGGTCCGGTGTCGGACAGATGTGTCTGCGCCGACTGGCTGGACGTCAGAGTCTGTCGTTTGCTTGTTCTCCGTCTTTGGAAATCCATCATGGCGGCGCTTGGGCTCAACATCTTTTTTAATACGAAGCAGACTCTTTACAGCGGCTGCTCTGCATGTGCACAGCATCTAGTCACATCGTGCTGGAATGCCCTTCTTCATCATCATCATCATCATCATCATCATCAGCAGCAGGCGTCGGATGGGATGTTACACTTAAAGTGGAGTCGTACTGTACAACCTCCCGTCTGGGGATCTAATTAATATACATACATATTCTATCATTTCCACATTAATAGCCTACATGTGTTTTGGGGATTTGGGAATTGTAATCATTAAATATGCAAAAACGTTTAATATCTAAAGAGAGTTTAGATTGTTCTGCAGTGTTTAAAATGATGTGGAGAGAAAAATATGTCATTAAAATTCACTCAACGCTTGATTCCAATGTAATAATGAAACTGGACTTAAATCATTTTCACAGAATGTGTATGAAAGTGTTTGTAGCTTCCGGGTCTGAAACATGAGGCTGACGCAGAAGTGCCTTAAGCTGCAATACCACCGGGAGCCCCTAGAGGCTGGCTCCAAGAAGACTCCGTCTCCATACACTCCCATTCAACTTCTCTCATGAAATACAATGTTATTTACAGTGTTGTTGGCTAAAGTCGCTCCTTCTTATTAGTTTTCTGGAGGTCCATCTGAAAATAATCCCGTCATTTATTAGAAAATAAGCTTCAAAAAGATGTGCTTTTTGGGGGCGTGCCTGTTTGATTGACAGGTCTGTGGTGCAGTCAGGTTATAGCTATCGGTGGGCGGGACGTAGTATTGTCAGGTTTCCAATCAGATCACTCAGATCCACCGCTCGCTCCTCCTCCAGCTCGTCCAAATATGGTCACTTCCTGCTCCAAACCGCTCCGAACTAGCAAAGATGACGACGGACAGAATCTGAACTGGAGGCTTCTTAACGACCGTTCACAAACTGGGCAAACAGTAGTGGATCAAAACGAGACTTCCAGTTGAGAGGTTTTTTGTTTTGGCTCTCTTGCAGGACTTCAGAAATGATCTTATCTTCAAGCACTTAAAAAACACGAATGAATTTCAACTGGATCAAAAGAACTGTGAACATTATATGTCTTCACTTGAGAAAAAAAAGGGGCGGAGCCTCATTCCGGTTGCAATACGATAGCGCAAAGGAGCAATTGCAGGAAGTGAATCAGCCTCAGTGTTGTTTTGAAAAAGTTAAATTGCATGTTCAGTCGGAGGAAACTTTTTGGTGTGTGTGTGTGTGTGTGTGTGTGTGTGTGTGTGTGTGTGTGTGTGTGTGTGTGTGTGTGTGTGTGTGTGTGTGTGTGTGTAAAAAGAAGAAAAGCCGGAGAAATGATGTTGGAGTCGGCGCCACTGTCGATCCCACCATCACCACCGAGTTTCATCCGCCGGGTCACATTTCTCTTGCTGACGCACCGCTCCTCATTTTCAGACGAGACGACTGCCTTTCAGCCACAGATGATATTAGATGTCACACATTAACGTGAAGGACGTGATTCTCTCTCCAACCTTTTCAATTCTCCCGTCTAAATTATCGCCGGGGTAAAAGAAAAAACTGGTTCTTCATCTTCGGGCCCGCGGCGCCGTCCTTATTATTATCTCATGATCTGCCTATTCCTCCACCAACAGGACACGAACAAAGAGGAATAATAACGCAAGTGGATGAAGATAAATGGAAGTCAATTTCACTGGAATTAAAACACGTGTTTGATTCGTTTGAAGAAAAAAAGATAAAGAAATTTAATTTGATTTGTTTTGGCCTTTAAAGGTAGTTTCGGACTCTGAGGGAGGAAGTTATTGCAGCTTCACAATAATGAACAATGAAGGGAGAGATGGAAGAGGAGGAGGAGGAGGAGGAGGAGGAGGGAGATGTTATGACTCTGTTGAAAATTGTGCTGTTAACAAATTGGAGGGCCTCAGCTGTTCTCAGAGACTTCCGCCTGCAGGTACGTCGGACTTTCAGCTGCCCGAATGACAACGCTGCCGGCGGCAGAGAAGGACGTGACGGACGAGGAGCGGACATCACCTCCTCCTCCTCCTCCTCCTCCTCCTCCTGTCAGCCGAAGGAGATCAAACCTATTTGTAATCCCGGCTCTTCCTCTTCGTGTCTGTGTGTTTACAACCTGACCACCGCCGTACGCTCTCTCTGTGCTCCACGTCTCCCTCCATTAAATCCGACGGGATGCATTCCTTGTCCTTGGCTGACAGCTCCGGCTGCACGGAGCCGCGCTGACAGTGACGGCCAATTAATTTGCACAAACCGGCTGCGCTGCCCCGCCGTCGTCTTCACACGGTGGTAACAGACGCTGCCAGCCCGGGGTCGGCCGCATGATTGTCGTCAGATGGTTCCTTGCGAAGTCTCCTCGGAGGAATGCAACGCTGAGTGACACGTTTCCTCCAGAGCTGGTCTTGGGGGGGGCCTCGTTTCCTTCTCCCGTCCAGACTTCTCTTCAAAAAAAAAAAAAAATGCCATCATTTGCGGAAGGGGAGGGGGCGCCAGCCGTAGATCACAGGATCTGGATCTGCAGGTTTTTGGTAGGCGACCTTTTATTCAATGGAAACCGCACGGCTCTAAACGGCCGACCCTCGGGTGGTCCAATCAGCCCGCAGATGACATTTACTGACACATGGGAACTGATTTGAACCTCCCTTATCCCTGTTTCATGGGATGTTTCATGTCGTGATTTATCTGGAGAACAGCAGCGTCTGATTACACGTTGCCAGTTGTTTGGGGTTTCCCAGGGGCCCTCTGTGGCTTCTTTGACATCTTCATCTCGCGGGATCTTTAGGAAAATAGGCCCGGAAACAAGAGTCTAATAAACTTAAAGTTTGCAACATGTCTTCCATTCTTCCTTTTCAAAGTCAACGCTGTTCCAACCTTCGAGGTCAGAGAGGAAACAGGACCACGTCTGACCCCCGCTCACCCAGAGGCTGCTAATCTGCATCACAAGAGCACCAATCATCTCACTTCAGCGGGTTTCCAGCTCCAAACCGCTCTCACCCTGCAGAACGCTCTGACATCATCGGCCGCAAAACTCCCCACAAAACCTTTCCGCAGCGGGAAATCCCCCTTTCTCCTCCGACTCCGGGAGTGAACCAGCAAACGTTTCTGCAGCACGACGGTTTCCACACCCACCGAGGGTCTTTAGAAAGCGGGGCTCCTAATGTCGTGCATAATAAAAACCCAACAACGACTGCGTATGATTCATACAGACGCTGCAATAAAATAAGAGCCGATCCGACTGTTTCCACATCGGCCACGACGTGGTTTGGTCGTAGTTGACTTGAGGCTGCATCATCACTTTCCCTTCGGCGTGCTGCGGCTGCGACTGCCATCACAAATGACATAATCGTCGGTGATGAAGAAGAGCTTCTCCTGAATCCGGTTTCCACATCATGAAGCTGAAACATTCAGTATCTGCTTCAAACCAAATGACGTCAATATCTGGTATCAAAAAGGCCGACCGGGCCTCGCGTGAAGTTCCTTTCATGGAAGAGTGGGGTCACAAAATTGACAGTTTTATTCACTTTAAATGCGACCAGAGGCAACTTTCAGACCCAGAATTCATTGTTTTACCTTCAGCATAGGCTCACAAATGGAAACCAATGAAAACAGTTCTTGTTCCACTTCTTGTCTAAAATTGCCTGCCACTTTTCCGTAAAATCCTTCGAAAACTATCTCGTTTACTGCTTTGCACCACTGCTGCTGGCAGAAGAATAAACAGCACGTTTTGTCATTGAGGCCCTCTTCACAAGATTTCTGTTTCTCTGCGTTGAGTGAAGTTAAAAATCTCAAATCTACCAAAACAGTTCAATAAAAGTGAAACAACCACAGAAGTAACAGGTCTTTAAAATAATAGAAAAACTGGTCATTGAATCAACACAATGACCGTGAACATTTCAAACAGACACTGATATCCAGCCAGCTGCTAATAAAAGCTGGTTCCATCACGCTGACAACCTTCATTTAATTCTCAAGTTTGAAGAGTCAAAACAAGACAAAAACAAGACCACGAAAAGGGGGTTAGTCTGTCGAATGGCGTCCCACTGAGAGCCCACGATGGAGGGACGGACGGAGGGGTGGAGGAGGTCTGGTGCTCAAAAAAAAAAAAAAAAAAAAAAATCATAATGATAATCATAAACACTTTAGGGACGGGGCGGCGTTAGGAAAACCAAATAATAGTAACTGTGGGCTGTTACAGTTTGAGAGGCTGGAATAATAAAGCTTAAGAGGACGATGGCCGTAATGGCTACCTGCAGTGCTTGGATGAAAAAAACAAAACAAAAAAAAAAAAAAAACAAGAGCGCACCCCCACCAAGCCTTCCATCTTTCATGGAGCTACAAACAGACCCAGCTCCTCCTCTGGTCAGCCAGCGAGCACATGAATAGAAAAAAAAAATCCTCCCCGCGGTTTGGAAATAAAAGGCCCGAATCAAACCAACACCGGGAGAGTTTTTCGTCCACTTCGCTACCTGCGGTTTTCCGCACATTAGCCTCTTCTGCTCCGGGTCTGACGTCCCGCCGTGAAATGAATACAAAATATGCATTAAAGTTTAACGCTTCGTCACATTTTTTAACAAATTCAGGTTTTTTTTTTTCCCTTTTTTTCCAGCTCTTTGCCGCGCTTCTCACAGAAGAAGAAGAAGAAGAAGAAAAAAAAAAAAAAAAAAAAAAAACCACCTGCAGGAGTGATTTGCCAAATTTTGCTAAAGTGCAACGGGAGCAAATCGGATAGCCGGCAAATCCTGAAAACACAACACAACACAACCTCCGCGACTGGAAACGTTCAACAACCAACAGTTGGAACAGATAAAGCATTGTTACTTTGTATTTATAGCAGCAAAGGACGGCGGCGCCGGCAGCATCAGACGTGTTTGGAAGACCCCCTACCTGGCAGCCCCCGCGTCTTCGACCCCCGCTGTTCGTGTATTGCCGAACCGTGGCGGCCCCGTTGACAGCCAGCTTCCAGTTGGTGGTCCGGGGGTTTTCGCCTGTCCTTCCTCAGCATTGTGCAACTGGAATAGGTGCGTCCTCCCCTGTTCACGCTGCGGTTGGAGCTCCACGATCTGATTGGACGGCGCGGAGCGAGACTTCATCAGCAGAACATCCCTGTCGTCATGACAACTTGCCAATATCCCAACAGGGGTGTGTGTTTTGTGGGGGAGGGTGGGGCGGCGGGGGCACGGCGGCTCTGCCGCCTCCCGACTGGAACCGTTTTTTTTTTTTTTTTTTATATATATATATATATATATATATTTTTTTTTTACACCACCGTTGCCTCGCTCGCTCGTTTCCCCCACCCTGCTTGCTAACCTAGCGCGCTAAGCTAATCCGTCCAGCCGGCGGTCCTCGGAAGGAGAGTCCACGACCAGCTGTCCCGTCGGGGGTGTCTCGGCCCAATGTCTCGCACCGCGGGACGCCGCGCCGGCTTAAAAACGACGACCTTAATCATTATTCGTCACATGGCACTCAACTCCAACCAATTAAAAAGTTTCCTCTTCTCAGTCTTCGGCATATTTTCATATTCCACGCATGCACACACACACACACACACACACACACACACACACACACACACACACACACACACACACACACAACGGCAAAGTAAAACTGCAGTTCGTCCGACACCCAACTTTTAGAGAAACTTTGGAGGAAGACGCTTCACCCTCGGACGGCCTTTGCCGTCGCGCCCCCGACCTTTCGCCCCTCCCGTGAACATTTGAGGGCAACTCGAAGCTCGACTGAAAAGGGACGACTGGACCGGTTTCTGCCGACTCGGCGTACAGTTCGGTTCAAAGAAAGAACCCCCCCCCCCCCGGAGAAGCGGAGCTGGAAAGGAAGCACGAGACCTGGAAAGGAAGGACGGAGAGAGCGGTGAAGAAGGAGAGGTTAGGGGGAACGTGGGAGGAAAAGTAGAAAGCGAGGCTTTCGTCTTGCTGTCGGCCGGCGCCGGCCGCTGCGCAAACACATGAATGTACGGCGGCCCGAGACACCCGCTGTGCCGCCAGGCCCGCTGGCCGGCGATTAGCAACGGAGCGGGCGGCCGGTTCCCAGGGTCCCTCTCTCTCTCCAAGCCACCTCCTGCCGAGCCCGGAGACGGTGACCTTGGCCGCCGCGGGAGCTCTCCTCCCCTGCTAGGAGTGAAAGGCGGGCCGGGACGGAGGGCCCTGGCCTCCTCCGCGCCCCTTTCATTGCTAATCCCACCCCCCCACGCCCCCCGACCGCTCCCCTCCCGCTCCCCTCCCAACCCCAACATTGTACAGCGCCCTTGCACCCTACCTGGCCCTTCTGGCTGGAGGCGGCGTGGCGGCGGCGGCGGCCGCTGAAAGCAGGTGATGAATGGGGTTAGAGCTGCAGGACGCCGGGCTCCCCCCCCCCCGGGCAGCAGGGGACCTCTGCAGGCCCACAAAGCTGCTTAAAGACAGTCCGGCGTGGTTTAGGTTTTTTGTTTTTTTTTTAAAAGAAGGAAGCCCCCGCTTACTCCGTGTTTTTTTTTTTTAAGTCTTCATGAGTGGACAGCATTTTCCAAAAATAGAAAAAAAAAACAAAAAAAAAACCCAAACAAAAAACAAGAGATTGGAGTCAACACGTGCAAGCAGATACTTTTACAAGTTCTTGCGTACGATAACACTAGAAATAAAATATCAGATAATCCTGCTGCTAACCGGAGGAGCCGGCGAACGTAGAACGAGCGTGCTTTGGGTGAGAACATGGACCTCTTAAAGTGGTAGCATCCTTTTTTTTTTTTTTTTTTTTTTTTTCAGACCACCGCCCAGCACGGGTTACGGCTCTCATGTCACTTCTTTGGCTTTTATTCTGGGCGTTTTCCACCGTTTCGCGTGACCGTTACGGGATGTAAGCTTTAGAAAAAAATTCCCCGATGACGCACGATTACTTTTCCCGCCGTGAAAACTTTCCCCGATGTATGTGTTTTCCCCGGGACGGACTGACATGAAGCCGCTCGGTATTGTATGTGAGTTGAAGTGAGAACCAGAAGGCACCGATACAATAACGCTTCTCCCACGGGGGGCGATGGCGCTGAACACTCGATTCTGTCAATTCACATTTTCGAGTCCCAAACCGTTCCCGAATGCAAATTTTGGAGGCGCCGGGAAGAAAAAAAAGTAGAGCCATGACATGGAGTAAAAAAAAAATAAAAAAAAAAAAACCCACAAACCTTGTCATTGTAACGTCAGCAGCGCGTTCAGGAGAGCCTGCAGGATGCCAGACTCTTAAGGGGGGACCGGAGCCGAGCTGAATGCCTCTTGTCAGGGGAGCTTGATGTGATTATCGCCCCCTGCTAGGACAGCGATAGTGAAGTTGTCTGGCGGCTGGGCGAGGACGCTCAGGCGGCACTGCGGGACGCCCCCCCTTCCCCTTACACCGGTCTTCCACCCCCACCCCCACCGGACGCAACAGGGGGTGGGAAGCATCTTCCATCTTCTCCAGCGGCTCTCCGAGTGTGTGTGTGTGTGTGCAGGCGCGCATGTGTGAATGGAAGTTGTGTGTCTTAACCCCCCCACACCCACCCACCCACCCACCACCACCACCACCACCACACCCCCCCGAAAAACTTGCGTTGGAGGTCAAGGTGCTGTAGACTGGACGCTTCTTTAATGCGCATGCCTCGGTGCGCACACCAATTTCGAGACGGTCCCCAGCGTGTGTACATATTTGTGTTTGCCAGAGAGTGAATAAAAATCATTGTTTGGGCCGCCTGAGGAGTCGCCACCCCCCTCCCCTACACCCCACCTCTCCGCCTCCTCTCCACAGAGGAGTCCGGCGCTCCGGGCTTTTTAATCGACGGACCCACTGCTTGCCTATTGATCTATGAATTTGTACAATATGATAATACCAATATGTTTTTTTTTTTTTTTTTTTTCCCGAAAGCGGTTAAAGACACATTTCAGATGTGAAAAACCTTCTTTAAGCTGCACTTCCTGTTGCACTCGAACGCACCATTTTTAGGCATTAAAGGAGCAACAGGAATTACAACGGGGAAATGATGAGCGTACAGTGTAAACAGTGCATAAATAAAACAGCGTAATGAAGGCCTGAAGGAGAACGAAACTCTCTCCTCGGGGGCGTGTTTACGCATGCAGAATGAACGCATGCAGAATGAACGCGTGCAGAATGAACGCATGCAGAATGAACGCGTGCAGAACAGCTGGAACAGAAAGATGAAAATCCTGCAGCAGAAAAAGGCGCCGATGCGACTCGAGGAGCCGAGTGCCGATGCGTTTCCGTGCGCTTCGACCACCCGGGCTCCAGATCAGCAGAGCGCTGCCTTTTGGGTTAGCGGGGCATTTCGGAAGGTTTCACCCCCCCACATTGTACCACCCGGCCCACCCTCCTCCGCTCCGTGCTGTCCCCCCCGGAGGCAAACGGGGTAAAATAAGACTTCAAAGACACTCCAAAATAGTCCTGACACAAACTCATTTCCTCGTGTTACACGAAGGGGGCCGGCAGACGGCTCTGACTCTCGGTACGTCTCTCAGCCTCCCCGCGCCGCGCCGCGCCACGCCGCCTCGTAACGGGCCGATCGGCAGGTCACGCTGGGCTCAGACGAGGCGAGGGAACGGGAGCTCGTTTAAGGGGACCGCTATTGGCCGCGGAGGACCGCAAACGACTGCAGCGGGGAACTATATTAAGACGGAGCGGCGAGGAGCGGGACGGCCTCCGCCCTCAGACGCTTAAACGGTTGGTGTTCGCATTTTCGCCACGAAACCTGCGACGTCCAGAGGAGGCGTGTTTGTGGTAAGAAACACGGGTCAACGGGTCACCGCACCAAAACACGCTTCTTTAACTGGTCTCGGAGAGGTTTGCGGATTTTGCCCTGAGCAGCGCGGAGCTAAAATTCACTTCCTCTCCGCAACTGGTTCGGCTCCGCCCACCTACCGCTCACGACTCTTGAGGGCGGAGCAAGCAGCAACCGGTGGGTGTGGCTAAATGCCGATGCCGGCGGGACTGAAATGAAGCGATACGGACGTTTGTGGCAACGCCAGCGAATACCGAGGAACTAAAGGCGGAGCAACAACAGCTGAAATCAAATGAGAAGGTCTGCAGTGATCATTTTTGACCAACATGGTGTTGCACTCTGCTCACATTGGGGGAGGGTCTTGTTGTTTCCAGTTTACAGTGATTGGTGAAAGGTTGCTCCAAAGAGATAGTCACACGGTCATTTTTGGGGTCCGGGTGGGTCAGGCTCGTTCCCTTACCTCGTACGCCCGAGTTACTTTTGATTGTTATTGTGCAGGGGACAATAAAACTCCAGAAAAGAATAGCAAGGCGGAGCAACACGAGGGAAATCAAATTTACAAAAAATAGACCATAGAAAACAATAGAAATACAAAAATACAAAGACAGATGTTGATTTTCGGTACGCGATCGGAAAAGTAGCAGTCTTGCAGTTGTTCAATAACATACACAACGCAGAGGAGCGAGAAATATTTGCCTTCTCCAATTTTCTTTCGAATGAAAACGCTGCACCGCAACGCAACTCAGCTTTGCGTGTAATCTTTGATGAAATATTTAACAATTATTCATTCATTATTATGAATTATGAATTAACAATTTATGTATACTTTCGTGGCGTCGTACTGATGATATGTTTTATTCTTTTAATTCGTTTAAACTCGTAAAAAAAAAATTAAAAAATTAAAAAAAAAAGTCCCACGGAGAGGATTAAAAACGAGGTTTTGCGAGGACGTGTGAGCCAGTGTGTGAGGACGCGGCCCATAAAAAGCTGCACAGATTTACGCGACCCTGAACTCCACTCGGCTGAAACTCAAGAATTTGACACACTTATTGCGAAGAAATTATGAACTGGCTGGAGATCTGAAGTTTAATTTGGAAAGAGGCTTTCCCCTCCCTGGACCTCTTCCCATCAAAGGCACTTTTTTTTTTCATTTTAAAGTTTCTAAATGATTTTTTTTTGTATTTATTTATTTTTATTCTCTGTGCAGCTGCGGAGAGAAGAGCGTTCGCCGGAGGGAGTCGGCGGCTGTTCGGCCAACAGGTACCCGGTTGTTGCTATGGAGTCCGTCCTGCGATCCGATGGTGATTGGTCAAAGCATTCAATCCGGCGAGGGTGTGTGTGTGTGTGTGTGTGTGTGTGTGTGTGTGTGTGTGTGTGTGTGTGTGTGTGTGTGTGTGGGGAGGCGCTGCAATGTATACATGTCTCTGAGACGATGCTTAGGACTGGATTTTAATAAGAAGTTCCTCCTTCAAAAGAAACAATTTACCCCCGAACAATAGCGCTGCTTTCTGCATATATTACACCGAGTCATCTGCGTGATGTATTTCAATCACAGAGCGAAATGAGGTAAGATTATTAATCAAGATTAGGTGATGCTAATGTCAGATAAGTCCAGGGTGTAATATAGCTCGTATAATGAAAGCAGGACGGAAACCTGGGCAAAATTCAGAAGATAATAATTGGTACAAGCCGTCTGGAAATTGATGCGGTCACATGACCGTCAGCAAGGCGCGGCACCTCCACCGCAGCCTCCCACACAATAAACACACACAGATCTATACATGCGCATGCTGCTGGTAAATGGAAGCGATGAATAAAAACATTTGTACATCGTTTTGAATCATAAAGCAGAAACTAAAGAAACACAGATCTATCTCACAAATTGCGGCGAGGCCGCATCACTCCGCGCTAAATATAGATTCTATGAAAGCTATATTGACTTTTTCATCGCTCCAGGATGCATTGATTTTTCTCTTTGATTGTGTTTTTCCGCAGACGCAGGAAAAGGAAAAAGCGGCTTCAAGACTGATGCACGAGACCTTGTTTTTTTGTTTTTTTTTGTTTTCCAAAAAAAGAGCAAAAAAAAAAAAAAGGATCCAAAAAAAGCAGGCACACCTGGCAAGGACGGAGCGGCCGAGGAAGAGTCGGAGGGGCGACGCCAACCTGTTGGAGCGGCTCTTCCTCCCCTCCTGCTCGGCTGCTCCGAGGACAACACTTGTTTCTCGCAGAGGGGTTTTGATCTTTCTGCATTGGCTTCCGCTTCCTCCATCTACAAAGGCCATGAAAGAGAATGAGTAATTCATTTATCTGTGTGTGTGTGTGTGTGTGTGTGTGTGTGTGTGTGTGCGTGTGCTCGACCTATTTCTGCCGCGTTGACATGAGGTTGGCATTTCTGCCTCGCTGGTGGAACTGCAGACATCCTGCAGCGCTGGGTGCCGGTTGTCGAAGGAGCTAATGGTTCAGCTCGTGTGAAAACAAAATACAATATTTGCACAACAGCACATTTTTTTTAATCAACATTATTCCTGTTGGTGTGCATGCAGCTGTGGGTAGGCTTCACAAACACGACATAAAATAAAGGAACGCATTGTTAGTTTGAGATGCGAGTCAGATTTCGGCACATTTGTTTAGTTTCTTCATATTTTATTCTCAGTTGTCTGTGGTGGGAGAGAACTTAAATCGCATGAAACACATGACAAAAGCTCTCTTTTAATGGGAAGAAACCTTCAACGGAAGGAAGGGAAAATGAGCGTTTTGGAAGCGCTCGGCATTAACGTTTGCATTTGAAATATCAGAGACTGAAAGGACAGATCTGATTGGACGTTTAGCTGCTCAGCTTCGTGTTTTACTTCCTCGTTTGAAATCTCAGAGGCGTCGCACCTGTATGTGTCAAATTAATAATGACTGCAAAACTGAACAAACGTGTTTTTTTTCTTTTCCTTTCTTTTCCAAAAGCACTGAAATGGTGACCCTTCAACTTATACTTTTTAGTTGAATGTTTTAATCACTGTTTTTAACTGTCCTTTTCTTTTGATTGATGTCTTGATGCTGTTAATGTTTTTATGTGAAGCACTTTGAATCGCTTTACGGTTGAAATCTGACGTTATAAATAAACTTGCATCGCCCCGCCTTAATATTGAGAAGAAAAGTAGGTTTCATCTAGTGCCATTACACCAAATAAGGAAACTGTTTCATGAGGTTTCGTGTTTCACGTGAGAAGAAAAGGTCTGAAAATCCATCCGTTTTTACAGCTTCGATCTGCGCGTGTTTTCAATTCAAATGAATATTTATTTACAATTCTCATAAACATTAGAAGAACGAGTGAAAATTTGAGGTGAAAAAACAACCAAACGTTTCGCCGGGCATCCTGCAAGCAGCAGCCTCTGTACAACAAACACGAGATGGAGACAAAAGAACCGGAATCACGTCCATCGCAGTAATGACAGAAGTCATGAATAATACGCATGTTTTCGTCCATCTCAGCCGAAGAGCACACGCTCGCACGTGCAGCCCGGCACTTCACCTTGAGAGGAGGGAAGGGGAAGCCTCTATCGGAGCTTTGATGTGGGACTGAAGTTCAAAGGGCACGGCGGAGAAACGGGGAGTCGGGCGGAGGGGAAGGGGCGGACATGGGAAGACCCTCACCAAGGAGACTCTTAGTAAGGACACCAGCTAATGAGGTCCAGGGACACAAAAAACTAACCCCAAATCCCGCTTCGGCACAGAGATGGGAACGCTGCGTCCTCCGTGATCTCACGAAGAGGAACGCAACGGTCTGGACTTGATCTAGACGGGCCTCTGACGGGAAGAGCCATGAGAGCATGTTGTTGTTTACCAGTGTTACTGAAAACAGGATGCTTTTTGATATAATTACGCAGGCATGTTTGCAATTTCATGTGGCCGAACAAAAAAAAAAAAAACAACACATCATCTCCGTGCAACCAGATGGAACATATTTCAGAAAGCTTCGGGATGGAAAAATAATTCTCCGTCCCGCTTTGGTTTTTTTTTCGGTGCGATCGCTGCGGCGGACGATCCGACGATTAGGAACAAATTCGTGAAGTTTGAGATTTTTGTTTTTTGGGTGGGGGGGCGAGATTGGTCTCCGCCGCCTCGCCCGCTCCGGTCCTATTGTTTGTTAATGATTGAGATGAATCACAAGAGATGGAGGATGATACAAAAGGAGGCATTGTTTCCCTCCTTATCGTCTCGAAGACAGCCTGCAGGGAGAAGGTGTGGGGCGAGCAGCAGCATTCCTGCATGGAGCGCTCATTAAGCCGAGCGAGCAGGGAAAAGGCTGGTTTAGATTCAGGGCCATTCCCAACTCCAGCTCAGTTGGTGCATCTGAAACGATTCCTGTGATAGAAACAGCATGCTGCAGGAAATTGAACGCAGCTGCGTCGCTGTTGTTTGTCCCAGAATTATCGCTTTTTTTTCCTTTTTTTTTTTCTTCTACTTCTTCTCTGCTTTCACACTTCTCAGGAAGAAGAAGAATTCAAATTGTGCAGCTCGTCCCATCATGACCCAGAGTTGAAGTAAAGGTTTTTCCAGGGCTGTTTTCATGCATCTGATTGGTCGACATCATCTACCCCCTCTAACCTTCAGATCTCTGTCATAATCTTTCGTCGTCAGCCTTTACGAGGAAAAACCAAGAATTTCACAATCATGCAGCTGTTTATGTGGAAGTGGAAGTCGGTTTGATGTTGGGAGGCAGCGTCACAGTGAGTAACGCCGTTGACACGTTTCCCTGGAAATCTGAACCAAACCGCTGGAAGTCAACTCATTGGTGTTGACATTCACGAGTGGAAATCTTTATCTTTCTGATGCTTTTTTTCGTCACTGGATCAGAAGAAGCTTGTAGAACGACACGAAATTTAGGAAAAAAGACATTTGGAGAGCAACTTACAGTTTGTTAAATGCATATTAACGTCACCTTCGATTTTCATCCTTCCCTTCACTCAAAAATATGAACTCGCGAGCTCGTGGTTACAACATGAGGAGTCGTGTATGTTCAGTGTTTGTGTGGTTTAGTCGTAAAAATAGCATGGAGGGCGTCTAGAAGCCACAGAGGCGAACGGTTTATCAAGCTAATGGGAGGGGTGACGTAATGCAGGAAATACAAAATCACAGAGGGAAAAGATGAGGCCATTGGGAAGATCAACATTTTCCTCAGACGTAGACTATTATCTAAGTTATGAGGACAAACTCTACGTGACTAAAATTGCATTATATTAACTTAAAATCCAACCAAACATGAGCTTCCATGACCTCTGATGTTTCTGTTAACGTCAGCAAACGCTTTATTGGTTGTTTATTTGATTTACCTGTCTTTTAAACCTAGATCTATCTATCTATCTATCTATCTATCTATCTATCTATCTATCTATCTATCTATCTATCTATCTATCTATCTATCTATCTATCTATCTATCTATCTATCTATCTATCTATCTATAAAAAACAAACATGTTTGAATGTTCGGGTTTGTTTTTAATGTTTACGTGTTTGTCTCTGAAACGCACCTAAACAAACAAACACTGTCATATAAAACCATAAAAACATTTTTATGAAATCTTTATAAAAATGTTTATTTCCCCGTCCGGTCATACGTTGGTCTGAAGAACAAGAAGCCCGATGAAATCCTCCGGAGTGCGTTGCATCACGGCGCCTGTCGTCATAAAGACGTTGAATCCGAACATAAGTGTGATGGTGAACGGCTGCATTCACAGAGTGTACATCCTCTTACAGCGGCTGCGGCGTGGATGTGTGAACGCACAACGGTGAAGCCCGGCAGGATGTTCTGCACAAATATGTGGGAGCTTTGAACCTTAAATTTATCGTCCGTCCATGAAAGGACAGAAGATCTCAGAGTGTGAGAGGTCACGGTGTTAAAAATGCCCTCTGTGGTCGAACGTCTTTCTCCCCACCTGCTGCTGCTCATCAGCTCCCTCACTACACACACACACACACACACACACACACACACACACACACACACACACACACACACACACACACACACACACACACACACACACACACACACACACACACACACACCTGCTGCATGTGGTTTCACTGCTGCTCCTACCTGCTGGGTGAACAGCTGCCCACTCAGCCCATAAACCGGGTCCGTCCCATCAGCCCCTCTGACGGAGGCCGCCAAACGAGCGTGTTTATCTGAGCTTTTATTCCTGGAGGGGATTGGCTCCGCCTCCTCCTGTGTGTGTGTGTGTGTGTGTGTGTGTGTGTGTGTGTGAGAGTGACTGGCGAGAAGGTGTCCTCTTTTAAAAAACTCAATCTGTTCAACTTTAAAGCTGCACGAATCCATTTTTCCTATTTTCCTTGATCATTGCCGCTGGCGGCTGTATTTATTCTCGTCTCTTTTAAATACCAGCAATATTTACTTGGAAAAGTTTTTGAAATAGATTGACAGGGAGGTGGGGAAGAGAGGTTTCAGGTGTAGGTGGGCGGGGCATAGCACCATCTTGGTATTTCAGAGCGTTTTAGAGCCAGAAGTGACCATATTTGGACAAGCTGCGGTTGATCTGACTGATCTGATTGGAAACCTGCCGATACGACGTCCCACCCACCAATAGCTGTAACCTGACTGCACCACAGGCCTGTCAATCAAACAGACAAGATTAATGAGGGGATTATTTTCAGAAGGACCTCCAGAAAACTAATAAGAAGGAGCGACTTTAGCCAACAACACCGAGATAACTTGTGGAAAACATTTATTGACTTTGTATTTCATGAGAAGTTGAATGGGAGTCTATAGAGCCGGAGGCTTTTTGGAGCCGGCCTCTAGTGGCACTCGGTGGTATTGCAGTTTAAGGCACTTCTGCATTGGACTCATTTTTCAGACCTGGAAGCTATGTCCACTTTTTTTTTTTTTTTTTTTTTACGGTCTGTGACAGTCTGTCACCCGTTGTTCCTCCCCAGCTCGTCCAAACATAGACTTCAAAAACAGCAATTCACAGATCAGTGACCGTCTTTTAGCTCAGTTTCGGTCTCCTCCAACTTCAATTGATTGTCTATCTGTTGTTTTGTTTAGCCTTCTGAGGGTATAACGGGTTTATCAGAGCTTTTCTGCTGAGTACAGCTTCCCGCATTAGCTGGAAAAGATGCTGAATTAAGTGGTCCAATGATTGATACCTTCCAGATTACACATTCATCTCCCCTGTTAATATATAAACACTGATCTGTGCAGCTTTGTTTTTTTTTACCTGTGATGTATTCATGTGTCCAACAAAGACAAACATGTTTAATTATGCTATTTGTACAATGCTATTCGCGGTCAATTGAAACCATGACACCATTTGTGTTTAACGAGGTGAGAAGAAAACTCGTTTGACTTCGCAGTTAACTCGACGAACTGTTGGATCGGTTTCTGAAGTGAACTCTTTCACCTCCGCCCCCGATGAGCGTCAGATGGACTCCATATGACAGGATGTTCTCGTATATTTATATTGTTGTGTTCCAAAAACACAAACCGATACAGTAAATAAACAGAGGATGCATCAGGACTGTCAGCGCCGTTCCACACGACTGCTGTGTTTTCAGCAGATACAGAACATCTGCCGCGACGCGCCGACATCCAGCTCGCTGTCACCATTCGAGCGCGATGCGGCTTCTGCGTGTCGGCTCGGCTTTGATGCCTCAATTCCTGTTGTCACAGTTAAAGCACGCAGCGTAACACTACCCAGTATTTTATTTAAAAAGGAAAAGAGAAGTGTTTCCATACTGACAGCTGCCACACTGACTGCTGTGAGTTTGCAGAGGAGAGTGGAGCAGGTGTAACGCCGAGCAGTGCCACACACCTGAAGAACTCACGGTTACTGTAGCTGTGCATGTGATCTGGATCGGTGGCATATCGGTGAAACGTGAGGAAAATGTGAACGTGCCTCTTCTTTCTGACTGTGAATGCAAAAACGAAAAGTATAATTTAAATGTTTTAAGAGCAAAAACAATTCAAACAAAGAAAAGCTGAGCGAAATTATGAATTCTCTTCTGTGACTTTGGGCCAAGGAAAGTCGTAAGTTAAATGAATATGTTCTGTTTTTTACATATTATGTTTGGAAAAGCTTAAAGGTCCCATATTGTATAAATTGAAAGGTCCATTTCTTTGATTATAAAGCAGGTCTCGGTGCTAAATCAATACTGTCAAAACAGTCCACGGAGAAATTCAGCAACTGTGCTGTTTGGACTTCCGTAAGTTTGTGATGTCACAAACTCACGCTCATTTCATATGTCAACTTTCAGCACTGTCCAACCTAAGACAACACCGGGTGGTCATTTTGTTGTGTAGCAAGGAAACTACAAGACCTGTGAAGACCTGTGGTTGGCCTGAATGTGTGTCATTCAGAAAAGAATCAGCCAATCAGTTCTTGGTTCGATGAAAAACAATACTAAAATTATTTATGGTAGTTTTTTTGGTACCACAAAAACAAACTTCTTATGGATATCAAGAGAGCAAATAAAAAAATTAAAAAATTCTAAAATATAGGACCTTTAAATAATGTTTCTGAAATTGGCTGTATTTTAACGGCCAATTGGCTCACTAGCGCCCCCTAAACTGCAGCCCTGGCACTGAGTTTCACCTACATGCACCAAATTTGTTGGACACGTGTATCACACCGACATGTACAAAAAAGTCTCTTGGCATCATGAATTTGTTTTCGTCGTCGTCACATTATTATTATTATTCTCCGTAAACAACTGCATTTTTGGAGGATTTATCATATTCAAAAACTCATTAAAGTTGGTACAAAATGGCGAATGACCCAAAACCTTAATTTGTTTTGCAAAGGTGTTTTTAAATTGTTCTCAAATTTATTATATTTTTCTGGTCTACAACTGTCTGTCTTATTATTGGCTTGCCAATCATCTGTGATGGAAAAAAAGATTTGTCTCTTCCTCTTGTTTGCATTGTGGCTCTGGAAAGTCTCTTGTCAAGCAGGCTCCGAAAAGTCTCTTTTGTTTTCTGTCTCATTTGCAAGTGATTCCTTTTTGTTTTACTTTCCGCATCTAATTGACGACTGCCCTGTGTCCTTATCTTGTGACCTACAACCAACTCAGTATTACCATACGGAAGCAGATACAAAGGGAATGGGGGTGACTGTCAACTGTTTGTCACACTGTATAAAAGCTGCCCTACGGAGGAGTGACGTTGAGCATTGCTGGACATCTCTCTTTGAGGGTGCATGTATTTGCTCCTTCTTGCAAGAATAAATGTCCGATATGTTTGATTTTGAACCAAGCCTCTGAGTAATTTTTCTAACAATCTGTAAAGCACTTTGAACTGCACCAAAATGTACAAAAGAAAATCCCGTATGAGTAAAGTTTGATTGATTGATTGATCATTTTAAAATGTTAGACATTTTACACTCAATGATTTCTGTCATTTAAAAAGTGGATTCAGATGCTTCGCTGTGTCTTCTCATTATGGTCAGGTGCATCCTGTTTGCTTTAATTATCCTTGAGCAGTCTCTAGAGTTTGATTGAGTCCACCTGTGGCCGACTGACCTGATTGGACAGAGCTTAGAAAAGGTCACACCTGTGTTTAAAAAGGTCCACACTTCATGGTGCTCATCAGGACAGAACCATAAACTCTCTGCAGGCCTCTGAAGTAGTTGTGGCGAGGGTATAAAACCATTTCTAAAGCTTTGAGTGGGAAACACTGACCTCAAGTTTGGAACAAACAAAGACTCATTGAGCAAAATATTGGAACATTGAGCGTAAAGCAGACGCTGAAGTGTCCTCGAGTGGCCCAGACTTAAACCCCACAGCACATTTATGCAGAGACCTGAAGATGATTCACAGATGCCTCCCGTTCAGTCCGACAGATAATTGCTGCGTTCAAATGTTGTCATATTTACTGTGTACATAGAAGTGTCCATGTGAACGCCGCCCTCTTGTGGTATTCATGACATCTAAAAGCCTTGAGTTCACAAATTGTGGCGTGTTTGCTGACGTTACCAGAAATGTCAGAGGTCATGGAAATAAATGTTTGTTTGGATGTTACGCTAATAAATTGTAATTCTGGTCATGTATCTAAGTTATGAAGACAAATCTTCATAACTTAGATAATAGTCTACATCTGAGGAAAATGTTGATCTTCCCAATGGCCTCATCTTTTCCATCCGTGTCTTTGTATTCCCTGCATTACATTAGCTACCCCTGTTATCTTGATAAATTGTTTGACTCTGTGGCTTCAAGACGCCGGCCACGTGTTTTTACGACTTCACCACTTGAACGCCGAACATTCGATGCACACGACTTCTCACGTTGTAACAACGAGCTCACGACTGAATCCGTCAGGTCACCCGTTGATTTGTGAATGTTATGAAGCCTCCAGTTCAGATTTTGTCCGTCACCATCTTGCTAGTTCGGAGCAGTTTGGAGCAGGAAGTGACCATATTTGGACGAGCTGAGGGAGGAGCGAGCGGTGGATCTGACTGATCTGATTGGAAACCTGATGATACTACGTCCCGCCCACCGATAGCTGTAACCTGACTGCACCACAGGCCTGTCAATCAAACTGACAAGCCCCCAAGAAACACATCTTTTTTAATCTTATTTTCTCATTAATGATGATTATTGTCAGATGGATCACTAGAAAATGAATAAGAAAGAGTGACTTTAGCTAACAACACCGGTATAACTGGTGGAAAACATTTATTGACTTTGAATTTTATGAGAGAAGTTGAATGGGAGTCTATGGAGCAAAAAAAGTGTTGAATTAAAGGCCTGAAATGAGATTTTGGCTTTTGATTTTTTATAACTTTTCCCCCAAAAAACTATTTGACTTGGTCTTAGACTACTGAGTGTGGACTGATGGTGGTTTCATCCTTTGAATCAGGGTCTGAATACTTTCTGATTCTGTTGCACAAACTCAATAAACCCAGATCAAAGGCTGTCTCTTGTCAGACGGGACTTCCTGGACCTCACTGGAAACATGTTTGAGTTTCAGTTGGGATTGTGGTCACATTGTTTGTTTGACTTGTTGATATTCACTCAATATTCAGATTTAAAGTGACTGTATAATCATGTGTTTGTGGGGGCCGCCCACTCTGCATTACACAAGACAAAAACAGTTCTGGGTTTTTAAAGTATAAGACAGGAGAGGCTGTAAATTGTCGTTCCAATGATCCGAGGCTTTCTCAGTTATAGGGAAGTCACAGTGAAGCAAAGGAAAGAGCACCCTCAACCTTTCAATTACAGCCCATAATCATAACTCAGGGCCATGACAGCTCTGTCCTCCTATATTTGGCCACGGTTTCTATTTATTCTAATGCTACACTAAACAAACAACATCTCATCTCAACAACAGATAGACCGAATCCTCTGAAACATTATATATAGCTGCGTTTCCTCTCCAGTGACACTGTCGTGGAGAATAGTTGCCATTCCACTTCTCAAATATGGCACTGCGGGGCAGACGCCTCGCTTTTAAGTCCCGCTTAATGTTTTTAATGCACTGCGAAACAGTAGAGAGCAACAATAACAGGAAATGCTGCCAAGAGAGAGAGGGAGAGAGAGAGAGAGGGACAGAAAGACCATCGTTGAAAGACCTTTCCTTGTCATCCGTCTTTTTCTTTGTAATTTTGGTTTCTCTCATGTTTGACATCAAAGATGTTGAAATTGTTTTCCCCGATATTGTGTACTCTGTAATTATTAATCTGCCTTGCAAGACGACTGCCTTTGGGGCAGAGTCAGACACAAAAGGCCCCTCTCTGGATGTATGATGTGGAGCGACACATGAGGAAGAACAGAAGGAAAAAAGGAGAAAGAAAAAAAAAAAGCTGCCACCGAACTAAAAGTGTGAACTTTCAGACAGTAGCTGTAAACTTTGAACGACAGAGAGAGACTGAATGAAAAGACGCGGTGAGAAAGACGAGACTTTAAACGTGCAGCCTTGTTATGACAGTGCAGGTGGAGGAAGAGTGACTGCATGCAGTAATGAGGTGCTCATCTCTTCCAGACTCACTCGGCTCAGAGACTCTTCTCAACACCTTGAACTGATTAGTCACCATTCACAAACCTGCAGCCTGTGGATTTTGTGGATGTGGCTGCAAAACTTCAGCCTGGTGAGCCCCGACTTAAATTATCTGGATACAAGCTAATGTGAGTGCTGCAGTTTTTCTGCACTGAACGTTGAGCGTTCCTTGTTTTTGTTTTCTGGTCGCCGAGACTGCACTGCTCTAGTCACTGCCACTTTCTACCCAGCTGTCCAATCGCAGTTCAGGGAGGAGCAGGACAAATACCACGAAGACCAAGATAAAAAATTTTTTTTTTAAAAACAGCATCGTCGTACTCATCCACCAAAGCCGGCCGCTGATCGGTCCGTTCTTTAAAATGGCTGAGCGACCGCTAACGCCTGGGACGACCTCCCTGCGAGTTTTTAATTACTGCGTCCTTTTCAGTAACGAGAGAAGCCCCACTGCCTGTGTGTGAACACCTCGCATGTGTGGTGCATCATTTGTAAAACAGAACCAACGTCTATTTTTCACGGTTCCCAGCTCAAATTTGGAGGGAAACGATCTGTGATCTCTGTTTCTACTGTATAATGGCAAAAACCCAGTGTAGACTGTCATTATATCACGGTGAGGGGCGGAGTTTTACCGCCGCTCTCTCTCCCCCCCCTGTCTGTCTTGTGTGTTTCTCGTTATGTACGAGGGTAAACAAAAATCACGTGCCTACTTTTTTGGTTCCAACCCATCACATGTCGGACCTTTTTAAAAATTGCGTCCTTTAGAATTCTTTGCACTGTGTTTGTATGCAATCGCTTCGCAGGAATAAGTTGCTTCGCGTTTGTCTTGAACACACCGTGAGCCTGGCAGCTTCATTTTGCTCTTTGTTCACCTGATGATCTCCATCTCTGCTTGAAATCTGTTGCTGCCGACTGCAAGTTTCCAGGACGTCCAACTAAATCATAAAAAAAAAAAAAAAAAAAAAAAAAAATGACATCCCTTTTTTAAACTGCAGTGCCTTTCAACTACAATGCTACGTAAAAATAGCCCCGTATACAAGCAAAGCTATTGGCATAGATATTGATATCAGCCCTCAGACTCCCACTAAGACAGCGAATCGTCAGCCCTCCCCCTCACAGGTTGTGCCGAGGTGATCTCGATGGTTCACTCACAGGCTGGTTTATTTCTGGGCCCCCTGTACCTCCGATGCTTGTGACTCACAGTTTGCTTCACAGCTCCCTGTCTTTTGAGAGCTGCATTATGTTGTGCCCAACGTCTCACGCCTTTCACAGCGAGTCCTCGGCGAGTCGAGCCGAAGCAGTCTTAGCTTGCTTGACTGTGCGTAGCGCTACAGAGGAGGGGAGCGCTGACATGGTGGCTCCACTGAGGTGCTGATAGTGAAATCCCATTAGCTGCCCTCCCACTGACGCCGAACTGACATCAATAGGAAGAGCCAGAGCAGGTGGGTGGTCTGTCACTCTCTCAGCTCGCTGGCAGGAACAACCTGCACACACACACACACACACACACACACACACACACACACACACACACGCGCGGCACACACACACACACACACACACACACACACACACACACACACACACACACACACACACACACAGAGTCAATGACAGCAGCAGCAGCAGCGACATGTTCCTCCTCTCCCAGCTCTGTGTGTGTGTGTGTGTGTGTGTGTGTGTGTGTGTGTGTGTGTGTGTGTGTGTGTGTGTGTGTGTGTGTGTGATTGCACACACGAAGCCAACGATTTAAAGTGATGGACAATAATACAGAGCGGAAATAATTTAGCTTTCTAGTCTGGGCCAAGACAGAGGTGGAAGGAGACAGATAGAAATAAAAGAGCAGCTGAGAGAGAGAGAGAGAGAGAGAGAGAGAGAGAGAGAGAGAGACACACACACACAAAAAAAAAAAAGGAGGAAAAGGGGAATGCCAGCTCCTACGTGGCCACCAATTTAAAATGGTTTCTGGTCAGGGGAAGTGGCAGCAGTGGATGCCCAAATTAGAGAGGTCCTGGTCGGATCTTAGGAAACCCTGTCATCCTCAGCGTGCCGGCATTCCAGCAGGCGATCAGCATGGGAGAGGGAGCCACCCGGACAATGTTTGGTGCAGACGAGATGGGAGGGCCCCGCTTCGTGGCGGATTTTCCGAACCTCCGAAACCACAAGGTTGTTGGGAAAGACGGGGGCCCCGGAGTCTATCGATCACGGCCGGGGCTGTTTGCTGTTTGCTGTCAAACATGCTGCCGGGGAGGTCCCCCGTCAACGGTCCGGTCGCTCACGGAGATGAATTCACTGCCCGGCCTCAAAGCTTTTCATCTACAAAATGAAATGCCGCGGGATGTTTTCCTAATTAAGAAACAAACAAATATTGCATAATAAACTTTGAGTTTATTGAGGAGATCTTTTAATTATCACTTTTACTCCCCCCATATTATCAGCCTGATGTGAACCAGACCCAGTTTCCGCTACATCAATATGGGTCTGTTCCACAGACTGTATATAAAAGTGTTTGTGGCTTCCCGGTTTGAAAAATGAGGCCGATGCAGAAGTGCCTTAAGCTGCAATACCACTGAGTGCCACTAGAGGTTGGCTCCAAAAAGCCTCCGGCTTCATAGACTCCCATTCAACTTCTCTCATGAAATACAAAGTCAATTAAAACTGCAAGCAGTGATATGCGGGCCCTCACAGCTTCATGTTGGGGATCCAGTGGGTCGGGGCCGCTGGCTCCCCGACGTGCAGCACGCGAGGGTCGGCATATTCTTTGCTTGCAGTTATATATTTTTTTCTCAATCTTGTTCCTTATTCTTCTTTAAAAAAAAAAAAAAAATTAAAAGTATTTTTTTTGGTGGCCTTAACATCTTCAAAAACTCATGAAAGTTGGTGCCTGACGCAAGTTTCATGAGGTTTGGAGCATCGTTTCACCTTAAACATCAACTTCCTGTGTTACGGCGAAACATCAAACTTAGCCGAATCGCCCTAGCTATTCTATAGCTATATATATATATATATATATATATATATATATATATGCTATATACTATATACAGTATACTCTATACTCTATACTCTATACAATATACTATATACTTTATACTCTATACAAAACTGAATTTTGGGTCACTTTTTGTATGACTTTTCTTTGAATATTTTGGACAACATACTTTGGATATTTTGGATGACTTTTCATGACTTTTTGGAGTATGACCTTTTTCTGAAATGCCTCAAGTTACTTCTCACTGTGAGGCAACTGCTCTAACACCACTGTGTCATACTATAGTATGACACAATATATCATGTCCGAAATATGAAGAAAAATAAGTCACTTTTGGACTTTTGTTTTGGTATTAGTATGACTGCATGTACAAACCCGAACCTGTGTGGCTTACCCTTAGAGGGACTCACCTTAGTCTCACCCTCCGTGAACCATGTGGCTTACCCTTACAGGGATTCGCTCTCCATGAACAGTGTGTCTTATTAAGGAGACTCGCCCTCAGTAAACAGCGAACATCGTGTGTTACCTCGGCGGGTAAACCGTGAACCTTGCGTGTTACCTCGGCGGGTAAACCGTGAACCTTGCGTGTTACCTCGGCGGGTAAACTGTGAACCTTGCGTGTTACCTCGGCGGGTATACCTTGCGTGTTACCTCGGCGGGTAAACCGTGAACCTTGCGTGTTACCTCGGCGGGTAAACCGTGTGTGTTACCTCGGCGGGTAAACCGTGAACCTTGCGTGTTACCTCGGCGGGTAAACCGTGTGTGTTACCTCGGCGGGTAAACTGTGAACCTCATGTGTAAACCGTGAAGCATGTGTGTTACCTTGGCGGGGCTCGAACCCGTGTCTTCATGAGGTCGTTTCCAGCTTGGAGTCGGCATCGTAGACCGCTGGACTATCTTCGGCGCCGGAGGGTTATTCGCGGCAGGAGAAAGAGTTTCACGGAGTTCACTCAGAGCTTCCAGTGATTCAACCAACAGTCTGGTTAACTCAACAGGTAAAACATTCTTAATGGTTCAAATTCCACCTTGGCCTGTTGATGGTGATTAAATCTTTAGTGAAGTTGAAACATTTGGAGAAATTGAAAAGGTTTTGCATATACTACACATTACAGGAAGATATTTAATATCACTGCAGACCCCCTTGAAAACACGTATATCTACTATCCAAAGAATGTCTGCGATAATTTTGGTCGCATTTCAATGAATATTTATGGCCAGTGGAGTTATAGGTTGCAGTGAGCCAAAGATTTGTCACAATGCTGTTTAACTCCTGGGAAGATAAGTGGCACAGTGGTTAGCACTGCTGCCTCTCAGCCAGAAGGTTTGGGGTTCAAGTCCCCCCTTTGTCATGACTTAAAAAAAAAAAAAAATTTAAAATCAGAAGGCATTTTTGACTTTAAAAATGCCGCTCATTTTTTGAACAATGTGCCATAGTATGACTTTTATATTATATTTTGGATAACATGCTATAGTATGACTTTTGGGTCAACAAGTCTTTTTGGAGCTTATTTGAAGGGATTGTTCTTATGATAACTTTTAATTCCAAACATATTAAGAGGGCACAGACTCAATATCAAGTCAGTCCGACAAAATCTGAAGTAGGATTTTGTTAAAGTACAACATGTACGCAATGTACATATTTTTGTACGTCTAGGTGTGATACACATGTCCACCGAATTTCGTGCATGTAGGTAAATGGAGCCGCCGGGGCATCTGTTTAGGGGGCGCTAGCGAGCCATGTGTGTACCAACTTTCATGAGTTTTTGAATATGATAAAGCCTCCAAAAATGCAGTTGTTTTTGGAGAATCATAATAATCGCTTGGATAACAATAGGGCTTTTGCACCATCGGTGCTCGGGCCCTAATAAATATTTTCCACCAGTTATCTCAGTGTTGTTAGCTAAAGTCACTCCTTTTTATTTGTTTTCTGGAAGTCCATCTGAAAATAATCCCGTCGTTAATAAGAAAATAAGCTTAAAAAAGATGTGTTTTGGGGGGCGTGTCTGTTTGATTGACAGGCCTGTGGTGCAGTCAGGTTACAGCTATCGGTGGGCGGGACGTAGTATCATCAGGTTTCCAATCAGATCAGTCACATCCATCGCTCGCTCCTCCCCCAGCTCATCCAAATATGGTCACTTCCCGCTCCGAACGCGACAATCAGCGCGTTATTATGGCATCTTTAATAAATATTACAGCTTTACATTAAAGCTCTTCTTTTATTGGAGCTACTTCCACATATTTGGCGACCGGGGTAAAATAAAAGAGCATCAGTTATTCTGTTTTCTCCTTTTTAGTTCTGGCTGTGATGCTTATCAGGGTTTAAAGTAAAGCACATGAACATATGAAATATGTGGAAAAATGCCCCCCTTTTTTTTTTTTTTAAAGCATTTGTGGAGCAAGACTCATCTAGAGTGAACTCATCCAGATGGTATGACATTAAAACCAGAGCCAGAACAAACGGAAAGAGAGAGAACTGAACGGCCGACAGCTCGAACAGAGCAAAAAAAATTAGAGAAAAATTATAAATTCATCACCATCAAAACAGACTTCTTTCTTCCACCCCATGAGAGTGCAGACTACCACTGTCAGCTCTGCAAGGTGTTAGCTTCAAGGCCCACGTGTTTGTGTATATATAGATATATGTATCTATATATCTATATATATATATATATATATATATATATATATATATGCATGCATACATATATAAAAAAGCCAAATGACAATCACAACTACAAACAGGACAATCACAACTACAAACAGGACAGAAGAACAAAAAAACAACAACAACAACAACCACCTCGCGTTGTGCCGCCTGACAGCCAAGGTCACCGGAGTCAAGACGAAATGTGACGCCAGCGCACGGCGTCACGACAGCTCGCCACAGATATCAGATATCAGGGAGAGAAAAACAGCTCCTCTTCTAATGAACTAAATCTTCCTGCTCTTGTTTACCGCTGAAGGGCCTTGATTTACCAGAGGAAGAGGGAAGGAGGGCTGGTAACGGCGACAGCGGGGTGAAGCGGGTGGTTCGGTCAGGAGGGAGGGGGGGACAGCGAATAAGGGGGCTTATGTTATCTGTTAAGCTTTGCCTGTCCAGTGCATTACGAGTCCTGCATCGCTCATTTCATGGCAAGTGTACTGGAACAGATTATCGCCGGCTGGAGAGTGAGGGAGAGAAAGGACGGGGGGGTGGTGGTGGTGGTGGGGGTGGGGGTGGGGGGGTCGGAGGACTGGTTTTGTAGTCGGAAGATGAGCAGCGGAGTGAGAAGCCTCCAAATCCCTGATTATGCACACCCCTACAATTGCTTCACATTATCCACCGATTTATTTACTTTATTTATTTACTCGTGCATTCAGCAGGTTTCTCTCTCTCTCTCCGCTGTCCAAAGCCCAGAATCATTTCTCCGGCTTTTCTGCTTTACTCGATTAAAAAAAAAAAAAAAAAAAAAAGTTTCCTCCGACTGAATATGCAATTTAACTTTTCAAAACAACACCGAGGCTGATTCACTTCCTGCATCCGCTCCTGCACGTTGACTTTAGCTAAAAACACTGAAATAACTCATGAATGAAATTTTACCATAGAAGTTGAATGGGACTCTATGGAGCCGGAGGCTTTTTTTTGGAGCCGACCTCTAGTGGCACTCGGTGGTATTGCAGCTTAAGGCACTTCCGCATCGGCCTGATTTTCCAGACCTGGAAGCTACGAACACTTTTATATAAAGTCGGTGGTTGTTTCAAATTAAAAGCTCTCCAGCGTTTCGGTAGACAGAAACCTTTCATTCCTGAACAATACTTTTTATTGTGTAACCTTTGCAGAACATGTTGAAACCAGACAATAACATGTAAAATAAGTAATCCAGAACAAATGTTAAAAATAGCAGAAACAAACTGTTGACCTTTTGATGAAAATTCATTATAGTGGTTACACAACCCCGGAAACAGAAAAAAACTTCACCATGCGTCACAGGTGTGCTCCGGTATTTCAAGAAAATTACATTTCTGAGATCTAACCTGAAGACATGTTCCTGGGTCACGTGTTGTATGTTTTTTTTTTTTTTTTTTTAAGGGTTGCAGCCACATGCCGGCTCAGGAGGAAGCCATTTTGTGCCCCCCCCCCCACACACACACACACACACACACACACACACACACACACACACACACACACACACACACACACACACACACACACACACACACACACATTCTGCATCTGTTGATTCCCGCGGATACTTCCTGTGAAAGATGAGATGACTGCAGACCACCGGGGAGGACGAGATGCCTTCGCTCCGGGGGGATGCAACAACTGGAGTCATCTGGTGGCCTAAACTTGGCCTGGGGAGGTGAGACGATTGTTTTACTGGGGAGTGGATGGCAGGGATGACCTTTCACTCCGCGGCCACTCTCACTTAACGTCTCTGATAACCCGTCTTGCATCTTCACTACGGAGATAAACGCTCAGGTGCCAACTTAAAATATGAGCATCAGAATGAAGTGTCCTCCGTGGCTGCGACATGATACCTTTAAATGTTCGGGTCAGTCCTAACAGCTCAGGGAGGAGCTGTGATCAAACACTAAAACACAGAGAGCCAACTGTGATCATTTATCCCGATGACAGCCTTCTCTTTATATAATGTGTTCATTTTTCTTCCCAACATTTTCTGCTGACAAATTAACTTCTCATTAGAGAGTTTTTCAGTCAGTTAAAGGAACAAAGAAACGCTTCTTTTCTTTAATCCGAGAGGTGCATAGATGACAGATTTTTTTTTTTTTTTTTATCACAGCTTCACGAATTAGCACATGTTCTATCTACAGCCAGTATAAACTGAAGATGGACTCGTTAATTATGTCATTTAACATCCTGTGTAGGTGCAAAGTACGAGACTATGTTCTCTAAAGGCACTTTTGACGACGTACAGATGAGGGCTGACCCTTATTAATCAAAAGTCGGACATTCATTTGAAAGTAATTAACATTTGAACTGTAATGATCCGTTTGAATCAAAATTTACAGTTCATCTGCACAGCAGACGGTTTGAAGTAGTTTGCTTTTTTTCATCCAGGAGAGGGCGCTCTAACAAATCACCGTCAGATCGACCTGTTGTAGCCCCTATTTGACCCGAAATGATCGAAATCCATTCAAATTACATTTTTTGAAAAAGTGACAATACCACAGATGCTGCTCGTTCTGCAGCACAGCTCTTTTTATACCCTTATTACACTTGCGTGACTGCTCGAGGGTCTGCTAGCTTGGCTCCGCCCACCGTCTGAAAAGTGAGGCAAATACTGAAGTACCATTAAGTGCAATACCACCGAGGGTCACCACGGGCAACGCTCTAGCCCCATTAACTCCTATTCAAAAACTATCAACTTCTCCAGGAGTACAAAGTCAATACATGTTTTCCACAAGTCCTTCCTCCATCTGAAAGTAATCCCGTAGGTCATTTGAAAAAAAAACCTTTAAAAAGCCATGTGCCTTAAGCTGCAATACCAGCGAGTGCCACTAGAGGTTGGCTCCAAAAAGCCTGTGGCTACATAGACTCCCATTCAACTTCTCATGAAATTCTCAGTCAATAAAAATGTCTCCACGAGTTATCTCGATGTTGTTAGCTAATGTCACTCCCTCTTATTAGTTTTCTGTCGGTTTATCAGGTTGAAACTCTGCCTACAAGCTAGTGTCTGTTCTCCACGTTTCTCTAGCTAGGGGAGAACATCAACTCTTCACACCACTTCTTGTTTCCCAAAGCACCAACAGAGTGATACATCTTCTCACTTGGTGTATGGCATCATGTCAAGTTTCTACAAGTTAAAACTCGATCCCCTTTTTGAACCAGGACCTCCTGCATTTGAATAACGTAACCTGCTTAAAGAAAATGAAGTGTGTCAGCTACTGTACAAATGTTAAATCCACAGCCTCATCGTCGTTTTTCACTTTAAAAGGAGTCGAGTGGGACATCATCATTACTCTGTGTTATATCCAGCGAGTCATACAGTCATGTTAAGGTCAGCCAAAATGAAAAAGGCTGATGTCACTACTCTGCAGGCCAGGAGCTTTTTTTACACACTGGTGGCGCTGCTGTGGTTGAGAAGTATTAATGTACGTCTGTTGGCCTTCCTCTGCAATATATAACTATATTTTATTTTCACATCATTTTATGAATTGGCTCCTTTGCACATCTTTTTCAGCCTAGTTACATCAGCTGTACTTTCAAATTGTCTGTTATTTGTTTCATAAATTTCTTTTGGGATGTCTCTGATACAATAACTCAACATTAACCAGGACAACTTAACCTGTCAGTGTCAAATAACCTCTTTAACCCTCTGTGCTTCTAATGCTGTCATGAATTAGCTGCAGTTTGGTGGTTTGGCTTCGGTTTGGTTCGGTGCCGCTGCAGCCGTGAGTGTTGATTCTCAGTGGGATCGACAGGACGAGCAACAATCGACACTACGGGGAGTCATTTGATTCCGTGTTAGTCTTTAAAAAAAAAAAATGCTTTAAAATCTCTTTATATATACTTTTAAATGCCCAGAAGTCCATGTTGTCAATGAAGCTTGCATGAAGCAATTGGCGCGTAATAAATAATATGAATTGAAATTGATTGTGGGACACAAACAATTTTGCTCAGTGCCTGACGCAAATAAATGTCATTGGTTTGTTCAGTTAAGTACCCTTAATAAATCCTGTTCTACTTGGATTAACAGGAACATTTATGTTGTGTAAGCATTTTTTTGCTTGTTTCCCAGTTGTCACGATGTTCCACATTACCTCAGCAAAATAAACGTGAACTTGAACATCATTATGAAGCGTGGACTCTTTAGTGTCCAGAGTAGTTCCACCAGCATCAACCATTGTTCTCCACTCCTGTCTCCTTTTGTTTAAGCTCCCACCACAGGGGCGTGCCTGTAAGACCACTCTCCACTCTCTGCTCTTTTTTTTTTTATTTTTTATTTTTTTATTATTTCTCTCCGATCTGGCCAGAAGACAAAGCTTTTAAAGGAGAAAGGAAAGGTTCTTATCTGAGGCGGTGAAAAAGGTTTTAACCCGAGAAGAGGTTGTCCGTCTGTGTTGCTCGCCCTCCTTCGGTGCTCCTGAGGGGAGCGCTCAGTGGGCCGCATATTTTGTGTTGCCGTGTGCCCGCTTTATACCCTGCACCCCCACCCCCACCCCCACCCCCCGCTGAGCGAGGCCGCGCAGCATGGAGCGAAAAAAGGCCACGCTGGAATGCCTATAATGCAGTGTGGAAACTGTGACTGCTTTTGATTTAAACGGTTTCAGATGCGCCTTTTTTTTTTTTTGGGGGGGGGGGGGGTTGCGCAGTCAGAAACAGCTGGTTGCCGTGGCGATTGATATGCAGGAGCGTCGAGGCTGTTAAAGTAACCCCCGTAGGCAGGACTTGGGCAGGATGCTGCCAAAAACACGGCTCTTATCCTCACGTATCATGTTTTCTTATGCAGATGGATGTTTTTAGTAGACTATAATGATCCTGATTTGTCTTTTCATAAAACCTCCGTCTACTTTTCCAAACACCCTGAACTGATTTATCGTACTGTCAAATTACTATATGAAAATTAGAGTTGGGCTTTGAACTGCCACAATAAGCATCGGCCTATCTGCCGCTCAGCTCCTTTCAAGAAAACGCCTTTGAAAAAATCTTCTGAAAGACTTTAGATTGCTTTTGAGTAAATGGGTTTTTGGAAGATATCCCAGAGGAAAGTCACACAACGCCGCCTGTGAGACACACACCGGCCCGGTCCGACATCCTCGATGCTCTCGAAGGCAAAAGAGTTGACAAGAGGAAGGTTTTGTCGCTTTCTTTGTCAGCACATGAAACTTTAAAAGAAAGCCTGTGAAGTTTCTGTCTGTTGGAGGATTAAGGATTGAACTACGTTAAAGTTCACTTTCCTTCTGGGTCCTTCGACTTCGTCCCCGTACGGACCGAACCGATGTGAAGAGTGACATCGACCAACTCAATCACATCTGGTGCTGATGATGGAGCTTTTGACAAAGCCTAGAAAAAAAGGTGGTCTTATTATAATCCAATGAAAGTCTTCTGAAATGTGTTTTAATGTTCATATATCACAACACATTGAAGAGATGCAACACAAGGCAGCTATATTTGTCCTCAGATGAAAGGCTGTATGTATGAGAGCTCACTTTCAAAGACAGAAAACAGATTTGCTGTTCATGTTTTGTGTAACTTGATGTGGTTGTTCTAAAACTTAAAACCCATGAATATGTTTTTATGAAAGAAAACATGTATTTACTTTATTTTTGTTGTTGTTGGAAACAGCCGGATTGAATAATAAAAAAAAAAAAAAGAAGGTTGGGCCGGACATGAACTCATGACTTGATCCGTCTGTACCAAGCCTCAACCAGCAGTGAACGGCCGTTATGAAGTTTCCAGTTCAGGTTTGGTCCGTCACCATCTTTGCTCGTTCGGAGCGGTTTGGTGCAGGAAGTGACCATATTTGGACGAGCTGGGGGTGGAGCGATCGGTGGATCTGACTGATCTGATTGGAAACCCGACGATACTACGTCCCGCCCACCGATAGCTGGAACCTGACTGCACCACGGGCCTGTCAATCAAACAGACACGTCTTTTTGAAGCTTATTTTCGAATTAATGACGGGATTATTTTCAGATGGACCGCCAGAAAACCAATAAGAAAGAGTGACTTTAGGTAACAACACTGAGATAAGCCTCTCGTGGCACTCGGTGGTATTGCAGTTTAAGGCACTTCAGCATCGGCCTCATTTTTCAGACGTGGAAGCTACGAACACTTTTATATACAGTTCAACGGGAACTTGCGACTTCCACTGCATCGGTTGTTGCGATTTTCTGTCGCCTTATTTTGTTTTGTTTGAGAAACATAGCCAGCAGGTTCTGTAAGAAGAGGAGGACATCTCCACTCTTAATTCTTCTTAGTTAAATACTGATTGTTTATCTAACAGCTGTGAGTCAGAGGACTGAAACCAGAATCACACACAAACTGAACTTATAACAGAATATTCATTTCCAGTTTCTCATTTCAAACTGATTCTGTCTGGCACAAAAAAAAGTAATTTACTTCATGAAGAGGAACTATTGTTATGTTGCACACTGGGAGAGAGTGTTAGGCGTACATATACCCGCAGACACACACAGACACACACACAACAACACACACACACACACACACACACACAACCCTCCCTTGCCTCTACCTGCAGACAGTGTGCAGAAGAGATAAGGCTGCATCAAATGCACAACACAGTATTGATTTCCATGCCAACCAATCTCACCCAATCATAAAAGGTCACGCTGTGTAGAAATCAAAAAGGGGCTTCTTTGTTTCAGAATTGCATGCTGGGTAGCCTTCAGGCAGACAGACTCGGCGAGTGAGACAGTTTGAAGCGTAGCGTGTTTCATCTGTGGCTAACCACCTAGTGCAGCGGGCAAAATTGGAAAACAATATTGATATCTGACCAGTGTAATGGCTCAGATACCGGTGTGAGAAAAGACTGTGAGTTTTTTTTTTTTCTTGGGTCTCCTTTAGTCTGTGTTTTCTCCAGTAGTAGACCTCGCCAGTGTCGGTTTGAATCTAATTCTGTCCGCTCCGTGCCGGTGCCTTCCCAAACTCAATCTGCAGCCTTTTGTCTGTCTTCCACGTCTCAGTGAGACTTCATAAACAAGGCAGCAATTCAGATGTTTTTTTTTTTTTTTTTTGGAGGAGGGGGTCTGGTGGGCGGATTTCACAGCCGTCCTACAAGCTCGGCATGATGACGGTCAAGATGGGGGGGCTGTGGGAGGCGGTGTTTGATGTGTTTGTGTTGCTCCACGCTGGGTCCGGGTCACCCCTACACGCATTAATGAGCTGCCACGGCGTTTGAAGTTGGCCTTCAAATCTCCTTTGGCGCTCTGGCACCCAGTGTCCACCCCTCACCATCCTCCCTTCACAAATCCACTCTTTGCACACGCGGTCGACATCACAGACGCTGGCAGATGCTCTGTCCTTTACATCGCCGGCAGGAAACAACGCGCCACCCCGCGCTCCCCGCTGATGATGAAATGAGGACGAAAGTGCACCTATGTTTGTTTGTTTTTTATGTTTGCATGAGAGAAAGGGGAAAGGTGGAGGCAAAATATGTGGCTGGTTTACCATAAATGTATGTGGACAGCGTGACACCGAACTGTAAGAACATCAATATACATTTTTATTTGTGTTTTTTTTTTTTTTTTTTTCCCCTGCTGGTTTATATTCGCCTCCTGATTATTTCTTCCTTTTATTTTTCTTTCTTTTTTTTAAGTGTGTTTTTTCACCACTCGTTTGTCAAGCCCCTCCCTGCAAAAAAAACCCCAACAACAACCCATTTTTGTTCAGGCAGCCAGCGCGGCCTTCCAAATGCACAATTGCTTTTCTCTGTGAGCTCTCCTGTTTCCCGGTATGCTAATTTCCTGTGATGATCAGAGGGACGCGGGATAAAAAGTGCTACGCTTTAAGCACTTTGTAGTTTTTTATGTTGTTGCCATAGTAACATGAAACTGGGAGGCCAAATCAATGTGGCTTCTCTCATTTGCATGGAGAAATAGAAAAACCTTAAACAAAAACAGAAGGAGGGGAGAGTGAAGAAAGAGGCTCTGAGAGGGGAAAACAAACGGCAGAGCGTCACCCTTCCTCCGGTACGAGCTGGTTTAACGAGAATCACCGCGAATTACGGGAGGCCAATTGCTTATTAAAGTGCAGCAAACAGAAACTGTTTCTGCTGTCTGCGAGCTTTTAGCAGCTCTCTGCGACACCCCCGTGCACCGTTCACTTGATATGCACCGGGCGTGCCGCTCGCTCAGCTTTGAAGTGGTTTCACGGGGGCCGTGGAGCCGTGATTATCCCGACGAACCTTCCACTCCTGCTCTCGGACTGCGGTGCTGCTGACTGCAGGAGCTGCGGCGCTACAGGCCCCGTCCACGCCGCTCCAACTCCAACCAACCGCAGCCCGAATCCCTGTACGACTCAGCTTCTGAAAGCCTAATTAGTAGTTAATTATCTCGGCTCCTCGCTCTATCTCGTCATTTATCGGGTTCCCAGACCGGGCAGCTGTTAATGAATGGTGTAATTTATTCAGCCCGATCTGTTGGTCCTCAGAGTGCAGCGCTGCGTAAAGACCGAGGGTGCGTGTGCATGAGATGACATCTCACTGTGCTCTCAGAGAGTGTGTGTGTGTGTGTGTGTGTGTGTGTGTGTGTGTGTGTGTGTGTGTGTGTGTGTGTGTGTGTGTGTGTGTGTGTGTGTGTGTGTGTGTGTGTGTGTGTGTGTGTGTGTGCAGGTAGACGTCTCTCTCTGGCTATTCACACCAAACTCTTCAAGTCTAATTATCATGCATGCAGACAGATTGAAGGTGGCACCGGGCACACACACACCTTCTGTCAGCAGTCTCCTCCCACCCATCTATCACCGCACCCAGCTGACTGCAGGGGAGGCAGGTTACGGCGAACACTTAGACTGATCAGCTTTATAAACTCATCCTGCAACAGTGGAGGAGGCTGATGTCAGATCTGTTGGAGGAGCTCCCACCCATGAAGAAAGGAGGAGGGAGGGAGGTGATATGGAAGGAAGCGTACCGGGCAGTAACCGCAGACTGTATATAAAAGTGGACGTAGCTTCTGGGTCTGAAGCTGATGCTGAAGTAAGCTACAATACAACCGAGTGCCACTTGCGGTTGGCTCCAAAAAGCCTCCGGCTCCATAGATACTGTATCAGGTATTTCACTCCGTTTTATTTGTTTTCTGGAGGTCCATCTGAAAATAATCCCATCATTAATTAGAAAGTAAACTTAAAGTTTTTGGGGGCGTGTCTGTTTTATTGACAGGCCTGTTGTGCAGTCAGGTTATTGCTATCGGTGGTATCGCCGGGTTTCCAATCAGATCAGTCAGATCCACCGCTCGCTCTTCCCCCAGCTCGTCCAAATATGGTCACTTCCTGCTCCAAACCGCTCCGAACTAGCAAGATGGCGACGGACAAAAACCTGAACTGGAGGCTTCATAACGGACGTCCACAAACCAACAGGTGACGTCAGTGCTGGTTGACGCTTGGGTTCACCTCAAATCCGCCTTTCTGTAATCACGCGGCCACTCCTGCTTCTTTGCTGTCTGTTTGGCAGTGCAACGGAAACTTCAAGTGGAGCTGCAGAAAATTTTGGTTATTTCTGGGGATGAGACGAGTACTCGGCTGAAACGAGTATCCGGCACGGATAATGTACTTTTGATGAGTACGAGCATCATCCGGGTAATTGTGTCAATATCCGTGTTGATGAAGTCTTCTAACAGACACTAGCTGTGTGCACACATCGGGGCCAGCTACACACAGAGCCCCGCCTCCTTGTTTACACAGATTGAGACACGCTGGCCGTCAACGGACAAGAAGCTGGTGACTGAGATGACTGACTTTAACCAGAGTCGTTGAGACATTTATGTTCCAGTAGTGCTACTGGCTAGTATTTAGGCAACATTTGTGGGTTTTGCTGTTTTGGGATTTTTATTTTGCTTAGCTGAAGTCCCGCTTCAGTTTTTTTTGCCCCCCTCCCCCTCAGAGGTATTTCTGGGTGGTATTTGTTGAAGAACATTTGATCTAATTACCTCTGTACGTGGTCAAAAAGTCATCGTTCTGTTGGTTCTGGCATCTGATATTAGAAAGTTATTCAAATTCAGACTCTGCAGGATCATGTTGTGGACATTTAAAAGAATAAAAAGAGTTCAGTGGCCTCCTATTGGCAGGGATCACGTACTGTACACCCCCGCCGCCTCCCACCCGCCGGTTGGCAGGCAAGGGTTAAGTCCGCTCAAAGAGGGAAAACTAAAGCAGGTTTGGCTGCATCCCAAGGAAACGTGGTGTTTGTTAGGGCTGGCATGTAATTACCTCCCAACAGCCCTCTGATTCCACTTAATCTTTACAGGCCTCCATAATGCACAGCAGTCATTAGCCACTTCATATAAGGTCGCTCGTCGTGTTGCCTTTCAAGGCGACAGAAGTTCATTTTGAGCGCGGAGAGAAGCGACGCGCGACTGGAATCTGCAGAATGTCAGCGATCCCGGGAGGGAAACGCTGAGAAATTTCTCGACGCGGGGAGTCAGAAATGTGCAGCGAGGAGGAATTCAGAGATGAAAGCCAGATGCCCTCGCCGTACTTCACACCGGGGGCCAAATTACCGATGACGTCATCATTGTTTTCTACGGACAAACAGATCAGCTCTGAACGAGGCCCCCGCTTTAGTCCGCTCATCGGGCCGGAGTCCACTTGGAGGCCGGGTGTGATATCTCTCAGGCAGGAGCCGAGTAAACAACGGAGTAAACAATAACATCATCGGTGGGAGAGCTCATCAAGTGTGACATCAGTTTGAAGTGTTCGAGAGCAGGGTGGAAACTCCCTTTGTTACATATTTGTATATTCTACTGTACATATAGGAAATCTACATTAGCCTTTTACACATATAATAATGCAAAACATGCTCCTCTGCTAGCTTCTCTTCTATCACATCGTAACACAAGTTACTGCATCATATCATATCAACCCAGTTTTGTGCTCATTCTCTTCCCTCTTCGGTAACGCCGCTCTCACTGTATGTATTTTATGTCACGTCTGTCTGTGATGAATCATCTGTTGTGCTTCCAGTGTCAAAATTGATTTATTTGTATTAGAAATGCACCAATTTTTTTATTTTTTTATTTGAGATTGATCAAAACTAAAATAATCAAAAGTATTACAAAAGTTCACACTGAGACTGTAATTGAACATAAACTGCAACAGTGTATGTTGAAAATGAGTTTTAGCACACTTGAATATGTTTGTTGTTGTTGATGTTTGTTCATTTTATTAGTATTTTCTGAAATCTGTGTCATTGTTAATCCTGTTAGTTTTATTGTAAGATGTGATGGAAGCATTCAGATAAACTCTGTGTTGAAGAGAGAACTTTTAAAATGTAATAATTTACAGATTACTAGTTACCCTGAAAAAAAAATTGAATAAGTAACTATTTCAAATATTTTATCAAACCAAATTATTACAATGGATTACTTTTTGACAATTTTTCAGCTTTTTTTTTGTCCAGTTCAATACATTTGTAGAAAAGATTAAAAAAAAAATAATTAAGAAATTGAATTAAGATATCTGCCAATCAACCGAAAGAAAGAAAACCAACTGTCCAATGCTTTTATTTTGAAAGATTAATGCCGGAAGTGGAAAACTTCCGGTGTTCGCTCGGTCAAAATGACGTATCGACGACAGTTTGACAAATTATCTCCCAAACAAACGAAAAATGAGATAGTTTCTGTTTGTTTAGCACTTCTATGCTGAAGAGGCGAGCTTGGTAAGGATTTAATTTCATGTTGTGAACAATATTGAATCACACTGAGTTCGATGCTTTTATTTTGAAAGATTAATGCCGGAAGTGGCAAACTTCCGGTGTTCGCTCGGTCAGAATGAGATATTGACGACAATTTGACAAATTATCTCCCAAACAAACGAAAATGAGATGGTTTCTGTTTGTTTATCACCCTTGTGCTTGTTAAGGATTTAATTTCATGTTGTGAACAATACTGAGTCACGTTATCACGCTTTTTATGAGACTTTCTGTGTTTTAAAGTGGGAATATTTAAGGTAGCAACACTGCTGGTTTAGACCAAACAAGGTGGGTGAATTAAGATGGCTGCCAAAAATAAAGACAGTTTGGTTTACGTGTGTTCTGCAGTAAATTAAGAAATTAAGTGAGCTAAAGCTGCATTACACATGTAAAATGTACATTATTTCACGTGAAATTGAACAGACTTACCTCCAAGAGTTTGTCACGAATAAATTTGAGGGTTTTTTTTTTTTATTTTTGTTTTTTAATCATGGAAATAAAAACATTAATTTTCAGAGATTTATGACACAAATTTTTGAAGATTTGTGTATTTCTGGGTATCACTAATCTGTAATGCTATATGTGAGTGTTAAAGTAATATTTATTTTGCCTGCGTAGCTCCTACGGCGTGTTCGTAGTGTGTTTATGAAGGCACAGCGACGCGTACCTGCTCATCGCAGCTTACGTGAACCATCAGTGGAAGAGTTACACCTTCATTCAGCGCTGATGCTACATAATGTAAGTATTGATAAAAGCATCCAAGAGGCCCTTTTTTGACTGCAATGCTCACTCATGCACCACAGGCCTTGTCAATCAAACAGACACGCCCCCAAAAACATGACTTTTTGAAGCTTTTTTTTTTCTAATTAATGACGGGATTATTTTCAGATGGACCGCCAGAAAACTAATAAGAAGGAGCGACTTTAACTAACAACACCGAGATAACTCGTGGAAAACATTTATTGACTTTGTATTTCATGAGAGAAGTTGAATGGGAGTCTATGGAGCCGGAGGCTTTTTGGAGCCGACCTCTAGTGGCACTCGGTGGTATTGCAGCTTAAGGCACTTCTGTGTTGGTCTCATTTCTTCGACCCGGAAGCTACGAACACTTTTATATACAGTCTGTTGCTGTAATGTCCGTCGATACCTTTTTTTGTCACGTGCACCTTCGTGCTGGGGACACTGCAACTGATGCATGAACTCTCAGATGTCGATCAACTCATTGCTGCTTGCTATGTTATTGCTGGTTAAATTGACCATTCACAGCAGCTCAAAAACAACCATAGGGGAAATTTGTTTTTACTTTCAGTACGTACTGCAGCTACCCTTACAAAATATGTACCTTTGCCTGTAGTATGTATACAATTGTGACATACTACTTCATCATAGAAATGCACCTTGACCTTCGACCCTCTTTGTCGTATCCGTCACACGACATTTGAAGTAAAAAGAAAAAGGATGCGGTCTGGAACGAGTGCACTTCCTTTTAATGCCTCTTCTTCTTCGTCTTCTTCTTCTTCCTCTTCTTCTTTCTTTTATGGGCGCAGCATTAGCGCCACCAACTCTCAGCTCAGTCGATGTGACGTATCTTCCGCTGCAGAGGATTGTGGGTCGGAACAGCCACAGCAGCATGCTGGCCTGCAGGCTGCAGAATGCGACCAGATGTAGTACTACATCCTGGTACTTTTGCCACACTGCATTTAACATACTGAATCTAAATAGTGTGGTGGTGTGGATACTGGAACGCACAGTCTGAAACTCTAAGAGCCGGCGTTACGCTAAAATCTGTCCCCATCAGATTCTGCCTTGATTTTCTTATTATCACTCCTTTTACCTGACCAATGTCACAGAATCTGATGGGTCACAGATTTCAGCTATGCCACAGTGACTCACTACCGCCCCCTAATGTACAAAGAATTGATTTAATTCTTACAAATGACCTCTTTCAAGAGCATTTCACTTACAACCTGTCTGTTGGTAAAACAGTGTTCACCAGAACCAAGCGTTAATAAAACCAGAGGCGTCCTTTAAATCAATCACAGTAAGAAAGGGAAGGGTTGTAGTGCAGGTGTCCTCAGACAGGTGTGCAGGCGCAGGCATTTCCAGACACACTCCTCACTTACGACTTAATTGACACTGCACCTCTGGACATTGACCAGGTGTTGCCTTCCTGCGGTTCACATACCTGTCCCCTCTCAGCCACCTGACTACGGAGAATAAAAGCCCTAATTAATTTAGGCTGCAGCTTCCCCTTTCAAACCGGCGTGGTGCTCCCTTTGATCTGTTTGCACCGCATTTGATCTTTAGTGAGGCTGTTAACAGCACCTCTGAATTAGACCATAGGCCCCAGACGAAGTCCATCCTAATTACTGTCCCCTCTACTTAACAAAAGCCCCGGGGCCTAACACACACACACACACACACACACACACACACACACACACACACACACACACACACACACACACACACACACACACACACACACACACACACACACACACACACACACACAGCCCTGCGTTTATAACCTTAGAGAGGCTCTTCAACCTGTAAAATACACAGCTGATGTTTAAGTGTGTGTTTCAATTCATGTTCATGTCTATCAATGCCACCGTTTTTACTACATCTCGAGTTTTACAGTAACCACCATATGTCTAATGTCTCCATCTTTTATATACAATTAACATTCATGCTTTTCATACATAAATAAAACCAACTCTTTTATAGAAACACTTCATGTCTGCAGAGATGTGAGACTTTTACGGTTTTTAAGCAATTATAATATTCAGAGGCGACATAATACTCCTGCTCTATTGAAATGTAAATTCCCTCTGGGCCGTCCATAATGATGCCATTTGAGAATTTCCATATTAGAAGTATCAGCATTTCACCCCAGAGGTGTGAATGTATTTCTTAGGTATAGGTTGATGTAAACACACAGATAGTGTTTTATTTGAATAATTAGAAAACGGAAAAACTATCAATCATATCTAACACATACATGAACATTAAAACCAAATCAGCTCTCTCTTTTTTTTTTTTTCTCACACCGTTACACGTCTGTCACGGCCTCGGAGTCGAAACCTACATTTGCGAATGTTTCATCTCGCTCCAAAATCCCAGGCAGGCTCTGAGATCGACATCTGATCGGTATTTCTTTTTTAAACCAGGCCTTCGGGTTCGACTGCTCCGGCAGATTCCCACAAAACCACGATGAGGGCAGCGGAGTCGCAGTGCCCAGTCCACATTGTCTGTTCAACAGAAATCCCCCTCGTTAGCATCGTTCCACTCACGATGTAAAGACACAAAAGACAGAGCTGGCTTTTAATTTGTGGATAATTAACTTAAACAGATGCAACAAAATAATGGGGCAGCTTTTAAGGTTGTTTTGACTTCTGTTGGCGTCACCTCACCGTGGAGAGTAATTATTATTTAGTTATTAACTGCCTCAAAAAGGCCCCAAAATAATCAGTGCACCCTCAATGTCATTTTCCAAATGTCTATTAAACATCTAACTATTCTTTAAGCAAATTATATTCCAATATTCTAGTGTTAAAGCCAATCTGGATGTAGCTTTAACACGGTTTAACCCTTTTAAGAATACCTTCTAGAATGATAACCTCACAGAGCCCAAATATTACATCAATAAAACGCGTGAAAAGTTGACTTTTTGTGGCCACTGCGCTTTTGTGAAGTCGTCGTGATTTTTTTTTTTTTTTAAATTTTTTTTATCATTTCCCGGTAGCAGCTGGTACTTTTCCTCCGGTGGTGTCGACACAGAAGAGGTATGCGGAGCGGAGTTATTGTTGCACATATTGTTCCCGTCGGTTCTGCTTGCGTTTCACGTCTTGCGAGCCAAGTTCACCTGAGAGCTCCTTGTGTGGGTACATGAGGAATGTACCGCATTGGACATATGGATATGATAGATATACATACTGCGAAACAACGAGCGCGTGCGCGGACCCGCACGCCGACGCCAGCGCACCGGGAGAGCGTTTTTGGAATGCGGGACGTGCAGGTTTATACACCTGCCGATGAAAGACTTATTTGATCGAGGCTTTTTTTTTTTTTTTATGTTTCCTTTGGCAAGAGTCGATGTTAATGGGTGGTGGTGATGGAAGGCGAGCGCTCCTCTCTTTAAAGCTGAAATCGTTGTTGTTTTTTTGTTGTTTTTTAACAACCTGTTTTGTTTTGTTTTGTTTTTTTATAGCAGCGTTTGGCTGCCATTCATATCAATTATGGTTATATTTTACACACCAACTAAATAAACTGGAAAATAACATGACTGATTAAAAAGAACAAACAAAACGTGTTATTGTCTGACTGAAGTCATGCAACGCCTCAAGCACGAGGAAAATCACTTGTTCATGACATCATTGGACATAATTGCAATAATTCACTAAATTGCCCCCGCTAATTCAAATAAAGTATTTAAACTAGCTTAAAAGCATTAGCTGTCAGCATCTTTACTACTCCCATCACGTACAAGTAGGGTGAGATTAAAGAAGGCTGATATTCTGGTCTAATTTTCAGCAGTGTGAAGTCGTGGCTCGGCCAACGACAACTTAACTGGAGGCTTCTTTTGCGCCGTTTTCTTTTAAGTCAGGTATCGAGCTTAGCTGTCATCCACTCCGGCAAACGTTCACCTTCGACCTTCCGCTCCGCTGTGTGCACGAGTGACTCTCATACTGAGCTGAAATGAAACGGGCGCACTGGAAATTATAGAAAATAAATAGTAGTTACTGGACGTAACCGCGGTTCTACGAGTACCGTTCGTATTTTGTTTCTTCCAGGGGGCTCCCGAGGGGCTCCTTTTAATCCGTCCGATCGAGCGCCACCTCCTCTGTACGCCGAGTCTCTCGCGCTTCACATCACATCACCTGACTTCCTTCTTCGAATCGAACGGTCACGGCGTCGATGCCGAAGGCCAGCTGGGAATGAAAACGAGCTGCAGTGTCACAACGAGAAACGTCCTCTCTTTAATTACGTAGTTTGACCTGATTTTAATATAAAAATAAAAATAAAAACTGCTTTGCTAATTTTTTATTTTTTATTTCCTTTGTGTTACCGTTTAAGATACGCTGCGATGCTGGAATAATGAACTTTCTTTGGATAACTTTGGACAAATATTTACATTTCTTGGTCTAATGAATGTCTGTCTTTAAAGAGTAACGTTTCCTGCGAAAACGGGATAATCAAAATAAGATCATCTCCCGATAAATTCAGAAGAAAAAACTATTTTTTTTTTTTAAGTCTCATATCTGACCTCCAACCCCCCCCCCCCCACCCCCCGCCCCAATATGAGGAAATATGTCGCTTTCTTTATCCAACCACCTTTTCTACATGCCCTTGAGGAGCTTTCGGCACATTTACTTTCAAGTCCTCGTCGTCATCCGCGTGTGACATCACCGGCACTTCTTGCATACCTTTGTTGCGTTTTTGTTTTTTTTTCCCCTCCGCGCTTTAATTCACAGCCACAAAAGATAAGAGGAACCCGCAGCATACCAGCCGGGCGAGTAGAAGAGCTCCGAAGAAAGAGCCACGCAATGGCAAAATAAACAGATTTCAAAGCACTTTTATATCAAGACATCAAACGTCCTACGCGATGAAACAACATGCCGCGGCTCGCTTTTAATTGACACATTGACAAGCTCAAACTTCTGATAAGACGAGGGGGGGCGGGGTGGGAGGGGCGAGGGGAGGGGGGGGCAGGAAGCGGGGAGGGAGGCAGAGGAATGAAAGGGAGATCAGCTTAAACTAACGACAATAATGGAATGATAGAAGGGCTTAATTTCGCCTGACAGACGGCGCTTTCATCAGATTGTGTGCCTTGAACTGCACCTTGATTAATTATTAAATAAGGCGGCCCGGTCGCTCTTCAGCTCCGGCCCTCATCCTCATTTGATGCCCCTGCAAATGTGTTTGTGCTGACAGATAGAGGTCCACCACCGGCCCCCCGTTTACACGCCGACATACAAACAGCAGGCGGGTCCCAGTACTGTGTTATAAAGCGTGACGTGGGCTCTGGTGGTGTTACAGCCACCTTGGAGGGAGGGTTTCCACAACACTGGTTCACCTTTAAGATATTCCTCAGCAGCAATATGCGGATTTACGTGTTTGTTCGTGCACTTACAGGGAGACCCGAGAGATATTAAAGGATGTTTTACAGGAAGTGCGTGTTCCTCAAAATGTCTTTGTTTGTCGACAGTTAGTCATTGATCGTTGATTTTCCAGATGGACCGTCTGTTCGATGCTCAACTCTTAACTTTCTGTGGTCGAATTACGACATGCTAGCTTCACTTGCAAAGTTCGCGGCGCACCTCCCTCACGTTTTCTTTTTGAAGGAGTTCCGCACACTTTGTGTGTTTTGCCCTGTTTGTACCTCAGAATCTATCCTCACACATCTTTTGATGACACCTGGTGGAAACCTCCTCTTCTTCTTTCTTTTGTTACTTAAAAGGCGGTTGACAAACAGCTGACAGGTGCACTGCCGCCACCTTCTGGCAGTGATGATATATTACTACCAGGAGCCGCTGAAACAAAGACAAGATGATAGTCACATAACTTTTTGAATAAATAACGATTCAAATCTATCCCTAATAGTGTATAGCAAACTTAATTTCTGTTATGCTGACCGGTTATAGCAGTTGTCATCAACTCGAGTAAATACATATGTAACTACATACTAGTTACGGGATATAACTGCAGTTCTATGTTTACGTTCGTAATTTGTTTCATTCATGACAATGGTAGGGGAACTGCATTATTACAGCTATGCATCGGGAATATATATTCTATCTGGGCTTTTCTGTCTGTTACTCACAGTCATAAACTTCACGATTAATGTCACTGTTATTTCCAGATTAGGCCGAATTTATTATTTTTTTAATATTTATTACCTCCCCAGTTTTTGGCTTAATGTTGTTTCTACTTTCTTTAATGTTGTTTTATTGCCAGATTATTTTTTTTTTTTTAGCACTTAATTGTTTCAAGTCTACCAGATTGGTTTTGTTTCTCTCTGATGTTGCGCAGCACTTTAATGAACTAATGTGTATAAATGGGCTCCACAAATGACCCGACTTGACTCGACTGAACACAGACATGACCGGCAGCGTTCGGTGTGTGACTGTCACATGCTGCGACTGAACGAAAATACAGTGTGATGTAGTGTTCTCTGCAGCTCTGAAACCTCGGTGTTAAATGTCATCAGGAACGTGTGCTGTACTGCAGCACAGACATGCAAGCACGGAGAAAGACTTCGATTTATGAGGGTTCGTAAATATATACCAATCAAACTGCCTGCGGTCTGACGTGTGAGTAAATGCTCCCTCCAAACAGACATGGGGAAATAATAACCAGCCAATCATTCAACAGATCCAGACCTCTGGGTTTTGCCCTGAAATGGTCAGAGCCTTGTTTCAGCGCAGATATCCGCGCTATCAGCCTCGATCTGACACCAGACTCGAGGAATAATGGTGAAATGTTGCATTGACGCAGCGTCTACCTTCCTCTTTGATTCGGGAGCCCTCGGTGTGTGCGGCCTTGCGTCTCTCCAGCTCCTCTTGTTTGGTTTGGGCATATCTGACATAGCTGTGGTCTTGTTAATGCTCCTCTGAAGTCGCGGCATCTGGAGAGTCTCCCGCACACCTCCTCGGCTGCATCGGACAACCCAAACATACGGTACACACCACGCACATGATAGAAAACATATTGTCAACAAGTAGCTCTGACCCAGGGATCGGATTCTGTGCTCATCACGAGGAAATATCACCTCCAGAAAACTAATAAGACGGAGCAACTTTAGCTAACAACTTGTGGAGGAATTTATTGACTGAGAATTTAATGAGAAGTTGAATGGGAGTCTATGGAGCCGGATGCTTTTTGGAGCACTCTGTGGTATTGCAGCTTAAGACACTTCTGCATCGGCCTCATTTTTCAGACCCGGAAGCTACGAACACTTTTATATACAGTCCGTGGTCATACCCCATGTATTGCCATGGAAACGGAGATTGCACGAACTAAAAGTTATATAGTTTGAGAGGGAATTGCCCCACATTATGAATACATTTTGATTACATATTTGAGTTAGACGGTAACTTGTTGCATAATCGGAATATTACACTCAAGTGCTTTCATATTGCTTAACCGTGAGGGTGTTTTCACTTGAATGATGACACATTTGTCCTCAGATAAACTGTCCAGCTGCCATTCGTCAGCTGATCACAGGTCTCTGTAGGAACTTCCTGCTCCTTTAGTTCTACCTGGCTGCGAAAAAACAAAAAACAGGAGAAATCAGCAGATATAAACAAGTCCTGAGACGTAATAGAATTCAGTGAAGCCTTTGCTCCAGCATTAACTAGATCGCTTTGACAAGTCCAATTCATGACCGCTTCTCCCTACAATAGCTCGTCGTGCAGAGAGCTGGAGACGATCTAATCATCACGGCCAGCCTTCAGAAGTCTTGAGTGAGGAGATGAAGAATTAAACATAGTGGAAACATTGTCATCCATCACTTTTGATGTGAAAACACATGATGGCATCGCCTTATCTGATTCCTCTTCCAAATTAGTACGACCAAAATCAAATGGCGCAGATCAGACGAGATGAAGGGGCCATTTAATTTCATTTACACACCCACACTCCACTTCCTGCGGTAAACAGTCCTGCTGGTCCGGGGGAATGGGCGCCGTCGTGTTCACATCTCCTTCCGAATACATCCGTAACACACCAAAAAGTGTTTCTCAAAAGAGATTTCTCAAACTTCAAATAAACCTGGTTACCAAAAAGACAATCCATGTCTCCTTATCATCAGCAAAACGCGGCAAACCCTCCCCGCGCTCTGGTGAGAGTTTAGATGTCAGCCGCACGCTCAAAGACAAAGCCGAGCGCAGATACCGACTCATGCCATCCTCTGGAAAAATACAAGGCCGATCCTGAAATGCCACCTCGTGACTTTTTGGAGAAGCTTATCTATTCTATTTAATGTAGTTCAGAGGAGGCCCGGCTCCTCTGCGCCGAAGACACAAGGCGGGATTAGTCCTCATATAGCGGTGGCAAGATGAAAGGAGATAAACCACTTAGCCTCGTTCTTGGATGACTTTATATATTTATTTCCTTCAAGTCTCTTCCCAACGTTTGAAAAGGGATTTAGCAGCAAAGACACTTAAGTCTCTGGAATTTAATCTTTTTTTCCTCTTTCAAATAAGTTGTGGATATTTTTTTTTGTGTGCGTGTGCGCTGTTCAGTTTTATGAACTTTCCACAGTAGTTCAGGGAGGGTTGAAAGACAAAAGTCTGTGTGCTAACTGTGGCCTTTGTTATTAAAAAGGATGTCAAGCGTTGCCTTTAAAAAAAAATTGTTTTTAAAGTTTCTCTGTATTTGATGCATCTCTTTTACATTTGAACGGAGTGTGTTTTTCTTTCCGAATCCCACCTTTTGAGTAAATAACCCCTCATAATTTGGATGCATATTTCCTGACCCCCGAAATGTGTCGCCCGGCATTCGTGTCTGGCTGCGAGTCTGACCCGTCTGCTCCTCCGTATCTTCCCACTCCTCTATTGACTCTGCAAACCCCGGCGCTCCGAGCCGAGCCCGCTGAGGAGGTGCCGACCCCGGGCTGTGGCCCCCGCACATCAAAGGCTCCTCGTGGAGGATGTTAATATTTGCTCAGGTGCATCTCGCGAGTCTCCCTCTCTGTGCGGAGACTGCTCCGAGCATATAAATATATCAGAGGGCAAAGGGACGTCTGGTCACGCTGTCCCTGTGTGTGTGTGTGTGTGTGTGTGTGTGTGTGTGTGTGTGTGTGTGTGTGTGTGTGTGTGTGTGTGTGTGTGTGTGTGTGTGTGTGAACAGCCGATGGGAGTGGATGACTGTCGCACAACACACACACACACACACACACACACACACACACACACACACACTCTTATACACACACACCCTCAGACTCCTCCGGTCCGCAGCCTTCATTTGAACCCCCTCTTCCCTTTCTTCTCGGTGGCCTTCCGACCCCCAGCCGCCCTTTGGTCACAGGGAACATGGACGGGACAGCTGGGGACAACAGGAGCCCTGTCCCGACCAAATCCCCTCCCGCCTCTTCCATCCCATGACCCCTGCATCGCCTTTGAACTTCTGCCGAGGCCACGGATCCCTCCTGAGACGTCCACTGTTTACCCAACAGCGTTACGAGTAAGAACACGGTGGCGAGATTAGATATAACTTCCCTTTTCTTTATGGCGCAAGACCTCCATGTCACACCTGCACCGATCCCATCTCGGTGTCACTGATTACAACAGACGGGCACCGTCTCCCTCACGCTTCTGTTCTTACAACGTTGAGTCGTCTCGCCGCGACCGGCTTGTTTACGCCGAGCTACCACAAATAAGATCTAACCCCTCAGCAGCCTCTGTCGTTGGCCGCCGCAGACAGACGGACGTGGAAATCTGGAAACTCCGGCGTCACATCAAAGGAGCTGGAAGCCAGTCAGCTGCACATCTGTGGAACAATCTGACTGCGATGTGTTTCGTAACCGGCTCGCTGACGACGCACAGACTGTCGAAGACCTGCAGAACTTTCTGCTGCTGGTGGAGCGACACGTAACCAGGCCTCCGTCCAACATACGGTGCACGTCTGGATCCCAGAGTGTGTGTGTGTGTGTGTGCGTGTGTGTGTGTGTGTGTGTGTGTGCGTGTGTGTGTGTGTGTGTGTGTGTGTGTGTGTGTGTGTGTGTGTGTGTGTGTGTGTGTGTGGAGGGGGGGGGTGTCAAAAGTTGCTTTTCTTTTGTTTGCTACAGGAATAAAATCTTGATAAAAAAAGTACAAGACGGGCAATAAACAAACCACAACAAACACACTGACCAGATGGGGACCTTGTTGTTTTCTCAAACTCGGGTAAACATTGATATAAAACTGTGTGAGGCGAGACAGATTGTGTAGTTTTGTTAGACCAAGGTCAATATACATGATCCCAACAGCAGAACATTACCTTTTAGCAGTTTGTATCACATTATACCGGCGGCATGAAATCCATTAATGCCGTGACTGTCGGTCCATCGTCGATGTAGGAAATGTTAAAAAAATAAAGTCTTTCACGATGACTTTGTCTCTCCATCTGAGCTCGGAGGGAGGGGAGCGTGTGCAGAACCAAATGTCACTCTTTGATGGCATTTTCCTCTATTGCCTGTGAATGACGATAACATTACCGAGCAAAGTCAAAGAAGATTGTTAAATTGCAGAATATTGATCACGTCTTCTTATCAGTGGAGGCCAGGGCCCGTCCTTCCTGCTGGTATTGTCCTTCATGCTCGTTGTAATCATTACTTTCTTAGAGGTAAAGTTCTAGAAAAATAGCTGTAGCTAATCTTTAGTGGTATCCACCTCCCCTGACAAAGTGTAACGTCTCAGGACCGCAGACCCTGAAGGAGACCGAAGGCTCCTGATTCACAGAGTGGTACTTATGCTATCTTAATTGATTGTAATTAAAAATACAAATAAAAAAAGCATGGGCCTTAAATTCAGAGATGCTCTGAGCTAAAAGGCTTTCAGTTCATCCTCTGCTTAAGATTTTCATTATCCTCTCCGGATGTAGGAGCTCCTCACTCTGCCTCCAAGGCTGGGCCCGGCCACCCTGCAGAGGAAACTCATTTCAACTGCTTCCATCCACGATCTCATACGTTCGTTCAATACCCAAAGCTCATGACCGTCGGTGAGGGTCTGAGCGTAGACCTACTGCTAAATCCAAAGCTTTTGACTCAGCCCCTTCTTCACCAAACAGATCCAGTACAAAGCCCGCTCATTCATTTTTTTTTAAATATAATTTATGGCTGGCATGTCTCGACTGTATCAACAGTCATTAGCGATCTCTGTAGACAGTAGTTTGCAATTTCAGTGGTGGCGTCCGCCATTCCCGACACGTGGGATTCCTCAATGCACAACTTCAGAACTGAAGAGCTGCATCGGCAGTGCAAGTCATTTCTGTATGAATTTGTTATCACATAAGAGAAGAGTGTAATGGCGTGTTCAGACCAAACGCGAAGCAAAAATATTCCCCATCGAAAGCGATTGCATGCAAAGTCGATGCAAAGGCACGAATGTCCGCAAATACACGTCCGCGAGAGTTTAAAGCATTTCAACTTGAGCAAAACGGAACGGCTGTAGTTCGTGAAATCCCGTCACTGATCCGAGCTAACAGGGAATCAAACCGGGCCCTGGTAGGCCTCTATTACCGCAGTCATCCAACCGCAGTCCCCGGAAAGGCGGAGAAATTTCCCCCGCTGTCGTTGTCGCTGTTGTTCTACAATCAGACATGACGGCATTTTCAGCATTTTCAGCGTTTCTGGGACTTCCACAACAGATATAATGCAGCAATGGTGGTCATTCCAGTCATCGTCGATGGCAGAAATATACGTTGCTAAGACACGTGGTATCTATGGAGGCAAGCTCCCCGCACTTCTTTCCCAGAAGGAGTAATCCCGCTGTTAAGACTGAATATTTGCGCAGTGTTAAATACTCCTGAGATAGTCCAGCGGCCGTACCCGTAACGTGAGGCGAAAATGTGCTTCCTCCCAGCAGACCTCAGATCACCCGAGCAAATGAAAACAAAACTCCTCTGGTTAAATGAGGAGGTCTTCTGGTTATCTGGATGATCTGACCGTTTAATGCGCGTTGCCCTGCTTTAATCAGTAGTGCACTATATTATAGAATGATTTTATTCCTCATTGGAATATATATATTTTTTTATCAAACATAAATGAGAGAAATAGTAGATCGCATCTGTGGTGGCGGGGCGTGGTTTGGCTCAGCTGCAGGACGGGCTGATTGGGGGAGCGGCTGATTGGGGGAGTGGCTCAGGGACCGGTGCCTGGGAGAGGCTTAATTGGCCTCAGCTGAAACTGATCTCTGATTGTCCCTCTCTGGCTTGATAAAAGGGGGACACCAGACATGAGGGAGGACACGGAGTAGCAGGGTGGTTGCGAGACAGACGAAAGACACAGAAATTGTGTGTGTATGCAGTGTATTTTTGTGGTGGAATAAACACCTTTGAAACCAGACTTCCGCTGACTATCGTCGTTCACGCTGGGAGAACCCACCTGTGGTAGGAAGATGCATGCCACAGCATCATTAGAGGGAGAGTCATTTTTATTTTACTACTTTATGCAAATGTGCCTGTGTACTCGACACGTTGTTTCCCCAATGTGTTATTGAATGAAATAGCATGAAAGTATACATGTGTTGTAATTAGTGAAAATAAAAAAGTGATGGCCCTCGACTCCTAATCAAATATTCTCTTTAGCATACTGAATTATAGCAGTGTGGAGATTTTCCATGGGATTTCCATGGGATTCACACTTCCTGATTCCCAGTTAACGAGGATACCACTGAAGAGCCGGGAGAGTAAAATCATCTCTTTTAGCTCCAGTTTCTCATCAGGTGGCATTTGCTGAGTATAACCTTAAAAAAGGAGCACAAAACATACCGCTGTGCTTTGGCTTAACTGTTTAAGTTCAACTTAACAATAAATAAATGAGTCAAACAAATCAAATTTAAAAAAAAACCAACTAGAAATATTGCAGCTTGTGTCAACTTCCTGAGGAAAAAAAATAAAAAATAAAATAACCACAGCTAGAAGTTGTGGATAGGAGGATAAGACGGTATAGAAATCCTTCCAGGCAGGTGAAGACTGACCTTGTCCCCGTTATCAGTCTAATGTGTCACCGTGTGGGGACAAACATATCGAGTCGACTGGAATTACCTCCGACTCCGAGCAGGAAACGACTGAAGCGAGAAGACGATCTGTTCCGCAGCGTGGAAATAATTAACTGCACAGAACTGGCACTGATAAACACAGCGGCTGAATCTATATGCATTAATATTACACAGAGAGATGACTAACTGATAACAAACTAACTGGGAAATAAATGTGTTTGGAAATTACCTAACCCTCATGACCTCTAATGTTTGTATAAATATGCAGATGAGAAAATGTTCGACCATTTTTATTGCATCAGGTTATAATTTGCATTTCTGTCAATCATTTATAACTTTTCATAACTGTTAAATACTCCTTTGAACCAGCACAGAAACCGGTCATTGGTTTATATGCTGTACTGGGGTGTTACTGGATAAAAATAGCCTTGTTCTGGAGAACACAATAATAATTATTACTTGGTTAGCTGGCGCAATAAACTTTGTTTTATTAAAATTCAATGTTACCTCAAAGTAAAAGTACATCCCAAGACAAAAGCAGTCAGTAAAAGTCTCTGAACAGTGAATATCTATATGCTTGTTTGGTTGTTCAGGCACAAATATAACCTCGTTAAGTTTAAGGGAAGATGGTGATTTGGGTTAAAATAACGACATTGTTCGAGGACCTTCATTGCCATGGTTACAATAGTAAACATGCGGTTTTGAAACGATGTTAGCCATGTTTGATTTGAAGGGGGAAGCCAACAGTCGTCTGTCATGTCAAAATACAAAAGCTTGTTGACCCCTTGTTCCACCCCGACCTCCTCCCTCGTCAGACACTGTCTGACTTTCTCCTTTGCTCCCTTTATATTTACCACTAGGGGGTTTTGTCATGTGAACATTAACATACAAGGGTGGATCAGAAAGTTCCCAGACCTTCGTGAATAAGTTTTGTCGCATGATCAAAATCAGAACGTGAGTTCCACCTGCTTTTGTGAGCAGTGGTCCAGTTGTGTCTGCGGAACTTGATCAGAGCGTACATCAAAGTTTGTGACAAATTATAGGAGAATAGAAAAAAGTCGCAGAGAGACAAATCTGGTGAGTGAAGCAACAATTTTGATGTCGTGCTTTTTCATTGCAGTTTGATGTGCACGCTTTGATTCAGTTTTGGTTGCCGTCGGAGGTCAATTTGAGCAAAGGCCTCACCAGTTAGTCACAGCAGCTCAGTTTCTGGATCGCCCCCGCCGGCTATGTCACTTCCAAGTGGCAACCAACAGTGACGTCACCTGTCGGTTTGTGAACGCACTTTTCTTTCTAGTTTGGAGCAGGAAGTGACCATATTTGGACAAGCTGGGGGAGGAGCGAGCGACCGATCTGACTGATCTGATTGGAAACCCGACAATACTACGTCCCGCCCACTGATACCTGTAACATGACTGCACCACAGGTCTGTCAATCAAAAAGACACGCCCCCAAAAACACATCTTTTTGAAACTTATTTTCTAATTAAGGAGGCATTATTTTCAGATGGAACTTCAGAAAACTAATAAGAAGGAGTGACTTTAGCTAATAACACCAAAATAACTGGTGGAGAAATTTGATTGACTTTGTATTTCATGAGAAAAGTTTAATGGGAGTCTATGGAGCCGGAGGCTTTTTGGAGCCAACCTCTAGTGGCACTCGGTGGTATTGCAGCTTAAGCAGAAGTGACGTCCACTGTATACACAGTCTGTGGTTGTCTCTCACTGTATTTCTTAGTCTGTTTTTACGTCTGAATAAACTGAGTCAGTGTAAAACAGTGTATGTTTTGGGATGCCATTGTCATTGTTGGAAATGCAGCGCAAATAAATGCAAATAAAAAAAAATTGAAAGAGGCCAAGGTCGCAGCAGAGCTCCTGAAAGGACAAAGTTGAGCGGGAGAAAAGTGACAACAGGAAAATCTCACAAGACAAACTGCACGTCACAAACTCTGCTTGGCAAATATTCACCACGTCCCTCTTTCTCTCCCCTCCCTGTTTCACTCCAGCTTCGATAGTAATAAATACATTAGTGGATAAAAGAAAATCCATGTAGCTCCCGGGAGAGGGGGTGGGGGTAGGGGGGCGGGGGGGGATGAAGCATGTGAAGCCTCACAATCTCCATGCCGTTTGTAGTTTGGAAGAATCAATTAAAAATGTACAGCTGCCATAGAATTATTATTCATACGCACATCTTTTTCAATCATTCGACGAGCCGACACGTGTATTTGTCAGTCGGGTAAATACATCAGCAGAGGAAGGAGGTGATTGTGCTGCTCTCCTCTTCGATTAGACTTAAACCTTTTATAGAGAGTAACGAACGTCCTTTATTTGAATTCATTTTGTTTTGTCCTCCATCGGGCCCGAGTCGCCGTCGTCTCCATCTCATTTCTCTCTTTTGTTCTGTGTTTCTCCGCCTGCCTCTCAAACTCCGGGTTCCTGTTCAGGTGCTCGCGTAGAAACATCGATTATTGACCGGTGCATTTTAGAATTTTGACAGATTCTTACCTGATATTTTATCATTTCATCCTCGCCCATCTGCCTGCCAGTCAGGTTGCCGGTGCTATAGATCCCCTTATGGCTCAGCCAAAGAAACCATTGAAGCTGCGCAATGCAACCTCCCCAACCCTCCTCCCCACCCACCCACCCACCCCCCTCTCTCCCCACCCCCCACACACACACACACACCCTGCGCTTTGCTTATAGGATCCACAAGCAGACCTACAAAGATGCGATTGAAGTGAAAGAGTCAAGTCAATCTGAGCTCGCTCGCTGGCACGCAAGCACGCACACACGCATACACACAAACACACACATGTGGGTGTTTCGTCTTGTAACATCTGAGATTCTTCAAATGCGCTTTTAAAAAAAGTTTCTCGCCAACCGACATCAGTCGAGGCGAAACTTGTGCAAAGAGCTGCCAAGTAAGACACAAACACACACACCTACCTCCAGGTTTCTCCTCCTGAGAAGACTGTCCTCCTCTTCCTCCTTCTCCTTCTCCTCCTCCTCCTCTTCCTCCTCCTCCTCCTCCTCCTCTCCCACGTCATTCTCCTTATTGCGTTTCTATTAAAAACATAAATCTGTGCGACGCTCACCCGACATCTGTTCCTGGGGAAAGTTGTGGGGCCTTGATCGGGGATCAATAGAGGGAGGGTTACTCGTGCTCAGGTGGAGGGGTGAAGAGTAGAGTTTAGCAGATGTTCCACAGAAAGATGAGTGAGAAGAGGTGTGTATGTTTGCGAGCATGTGCTTGAACATGTGTGGTATATATGTGAGATAACGTGAGGATCCCTCAAGGGGAAGCCTCTCCTCCAGAGCCGTATCTTTTAGGTAGAAAGATCTCTTCATACCTTTAAAAATCTTTGAAATGTGAGTATCTGTCAGTGGCTGAACGAACACCTCGGTCTAGCCGTCATGCGTTGCCCGTGTGAGGCTGGATCTCCGGAGTGCGAGCGCACATCTTTGCCCATCTGCAGTGTAAATGTTCCTTTTTTATCTCGGAGATGTGTTGCCTCCGAGATAAGATGAGATCTGAGATGACGTCGTTATGCATGAGGGTGAGAGACATGTGAGAGCTGCAACGTTTTGCTGCTGTCATTCCACCTCTCCTCCCCTAGAGGGCAAATTCCCCTTCAAACCTGTCCGTCTGAGAGTGTGTGTGTGTGTGTGTGTGTGTGTGTGTGTGTGTGTGTGTGTGTGTGTGTGTGTGTGTGTGTGTGTGTGTGTGTGTGTGTGTGTGTGTGTGTGTGTGTGTGTGAGTGACACATAGTGTTTTTACTGCAGCCTGGGAACATCAGCAGATCAGCTGTTCAGTGTTAAAACCCCCCAAAAAATGCAGACATAAAGTTATCAATCTGTTGAACGGGGATGGAAGGATCGTTGGCTGAGGAGGTCTCCGCCTCATCAATCAGTCCATCTTCTCACATGAAGTTCACCGACGGTTCTGAGAATTTAAGCAACGGTAAAAAAAACGACTCGGAAGTCAGACAGAAAGACAAAAGAAAGTAAAAAAACACACAGTGACCCGCTTAAAAAGCTTTCTGACACAATTTCTTCTGGCTCCGTGCCACACTTTCTCGCTGCTCTTCCCCACATCTGGCGTTGGAACATAAAGGTTTTTTTTTTTTTTTTTTTTTTTTTGAAGGCAGGAGATACTGGAGGTTACTGGATGTTCCTCCACCTGCAGGTTGCTTCAATCACAGACACACACACAGACACACAAATACACACACAAGCTTTATCTGGAGCGTTAAAAGCACATCCCAGACACAGAAGGAGCAGTTCGGATGTTTCCAAAGGCGCTGTTTTAGAGAGGCTGCAGGAAAAGGTGTGAGGAGGGGAAAATATGTGGCTTTTGACCTCACAGGAAGTGATTTATACAGGACTATAAAGCAAGCCCCCAGGATCAGTGCTAGGCTGTGATTTTGGAGTTGTGGCCAGTCAAAATTGCAGACCAAGAGGCTTACAGAAGCCCAGGAATATATATTTCTTCATGTACAAAAAGACTGACTCTTTATATCATCACAATTTAAGCCTTAGGTCCAACAAAAATGAAACTCTCACAGTGATGTTGTTAAATTACTAAATCTGTAGGACATAAAAAAAGATGGAAGACTTGAATGAGCCAGAAACAAAAAAAAAAACATTTTATTGCAATAAAAATGGGGAACATATAGTAGTTCCAGCTTTCTTTTTTCGGCTAAAGCCACGTTTCTGAAAAATTTGGGATGTTGAGTAAAATGTAAAAAGAATAATAACAGATTGTGATGATTTTCAAATTATATAAACCCATGTTGAAGGTGAGGAATTTTATTGTTTTATAAAAAAAATATGCTCATTTTGAATTTAATGGCAGGGTCATGTTTACCACTGTGTTGCATCACCTTTTCTTTCAACAACAGTCTGTAAACGTTTAGGAAATGAGGAGACCAGTTGCTGTGGTTTTAAAAGGTAAATGTTGTCCCATTCTTGCCTGATATAGGATTTCAGCTGCTCAACCGTTTGGGGTCGTCACAGACGATGGTTTTCGAAAGTGTTCCTGAGCCCGTGCAGTGATTTTCCACTACACTAAGTTTCTGTTTTTAATGCACTGCTGCCTGAGGGCCCGAAGATCAAAGCCACGCGTTGTTTTGTTTTTTAGCGTTTCACTTTTCCAGTCCTTTGTTGGCCCTCTCCCAACTTTTTTGAGACATGTTGCTGCCTGCAATCAAATTCAAAATGAGCGTATACTTTTAAAAAAACAATCGAATTTCTCAATTTCAACATTTCATATTTTGTCTTTACAAAGTGGAAACCAGGTTGTAAACATGAGCAGTTAATACTGTAAAAAAGATCAAATTAAAAATGTAGCCAAATGTAGACAAATATTTTCAATCACAATTCAAACACTGGTGGTGAAATTTATGACCTGACCTGGAGAGGACAGGTCAGACAGATGAGCCGGGGATGCTCCATTTAAACCCTTTTATACAAACAATACAATTTTTGCTGGACAGGCAGTTAACATAAGCCAGGATAGAGGAAACGTGCTCACACTTAAGAGTATGTTTACCAGTCAGGAGCATTTTAAACCAACTGCAGCTGTGATATTAGTGCCTGGCCAATTTCAACATACAAAGAGGAAGAATTGCAATAGTCCAACCTTGAAGTCATAAAAGCACAAGTGACCTTTTCAAGATCTTTGAATAAAAAGGAAGGCCTTGACTTTAGCTGAAACTCGTCCTCGGCTCTGAAGTGCACAGATGTAAATGTGCAAGCTGCTCGTATTGTCGTTAGGTTTGATTTATACATGTGCACGAATGTAGAAACGACACTTCACACACACTATTAGAATTAAAGGGGTATTTGGGGGGAAAATGGGATGATTTAGGTTGTTTTCTTTACACCGAATCAACCAAACACAGTCAAAGTGAGGGACCCTGGTCCTCTCTCTGTCATTCCCTGTCTCCGTCTCTCCGTGTCCTGCCCTTGAAAGAGAAGAGGACGGGCTCAGACAGCCTGGGAACGGCTCACTACTGGAGGATCCGAGCAGCGCTACATCAAAGGCCGGTCCATTTGCACAGTAGCTTACACACACCCACACATACACAAACATCAACTTACATATTTGGGGGGTTGCTTTCTCTGAAGTTCATTACAAGTGGCAGAACTATTACCCTCCTTCACAGCGTGTGTGTGTGTGTGTGTGTGTGTGTGTGTGTGTGTGTGTGTGTGTGTGTGTGTGTGTGTGTGTGTGTGTGTGTGTGTGTGTGTGTGTGTGTGTGTGTGTGTGTGTGTGTGTGTGTGTGTGTGTGTCTGTGTGTGTGTGTGTGTGTGTGTGTGTGTGTGTGTGAACTGCAAAGAGGGGAGCTCATAAACATCTCAAAAAGTTTAAGGAACACTTCCCGCATCATCATTAGTTTTTCTCTTATTTCCGGATTGCCAGAGAGCAGATGCAACCAAAAACGTCATTTTCCAAGAGCGCTGGTTTAACTTACTGGAACAAAACTGCAAAAATCCTAAGTAGTTGGATTAGTGGACATCTCCTCCCACATCCTCTGATCTTTTTACTGCAGCCTCATGAGAGGGAGCTCTCCCCCACCCCCCTTCCACCGCCATCGAGTACACTTAATCTGAAGTGGCAATATTAGAACCCCGAGCCGGTGCCAAAACAAATGCACACAACGGACCTCTCTCAATGGTTCCTGATGTACCATGTCGGAGAACGGAGAGGAGGGGAGGGACCGGGCAGATTAACATGAGAACGGTGGAGGAGTGTGTATCGTGTGTGGGAGGGACACATGATGGATACAAGATGTGTGAAGATCCTCGGGCAGGATGAAAGAGTTCGAGGAATCGTATTGAGTTATTGGATCGAGACTTTGAGTGATATGATAATAAGAGAGGAGGGGGGGAGAGGAGTGTGGGGCGAGGAGGGCGTGGGGGGGAGGGGGGAGCAGAGGTCACCGTGATATCATTAAAACTGAGATTAAGGCGCAGTTTCACTTTAAACGTTGAGGTGGAAGTGGACTCTAATCACGCCCGTGGCCCCCACTGGAGAAAGAGGCGTTTGAAGACGGGGGGGAAGGGGGAGGAGGGGTCAGGGGGTCAGAACACGAAGTTCAAATCTAGCTGATGTTGTTGTGAAAAGTTCTCGCATCCAAACATCCAGGATCGGTCGGACAGAAATCGTCTCGCCACATGTTGGAGTCATTACATGATGTCATGGTGGTACAATTTCCCACCAGCCGCCTGCATGTGTGAGAGGAAGTGATGTCACAGGCTCAAGGCTGAGCCCTGCAGATGGCACTCTGATAGACCAAGGAAGATATTATCTGTGTGTGTGTGTGAGGAGGAGGGGGGGGGGATTAATGAGACATGTCAACAGATGCACAAAGTCTTCATCTGTTCTTCTTTTAGTTTTACGTCTGGGATTAACTGTTGTTATAAAATTTAATGGTCTTTACATACAGTGGGCTTTTTTGTGTGACTAATTAACATGCTAAAGTATATATATATATACATATATATATATTTTATTTTTTTTTTGTTGTTTTTCTTTGTTTTGTTTTTTATCTGTTCTTGTCACGAGCACTTTAAATGCAAATATAATTCAAAGAAAAAGCAGCTTGGAAGTAGATCTTTCTGAGCCTTGCACTATGAGCATCGAGGCATCAACCAATCACATCGTCCTCAACTCCGAATGACACGTGACATTGTTTGTATCTCAGCCACCCGATATAATATGACAAAGGGCGCCAAAATTACAAAGACAACATGTGGAGTAACGTCACCAATGACCAGGCTGTCGGGATTAGTGACAAGTCAAGCTGCAACCGACCGTACCGTCACCCAATTGGTTTGTGAACTTCCGTTCTGAGCCCTTGAGTTCGCTATTTCAGCCGTCGCCATCTTGTTTATTTCCGTGCCACAAGTGACCCTATTTGGACGATTGGGGACGGCACAAGCAGTGAATCTGACTCGATCTGATTAGGAGCCTTTGGACACGATGCCTTGCCCGCCAAACATACAGCTTCTAGAGGACAAATAGCTCATTTATGATGGGATTCATTTCAAAATTTAGAGCACTTACTCATGAATGTCTATAGCTTCTTCCTGCTCAACGCATGTCATGATGCTGTGCATAGTTTGCATGCAGCGGGAGCAGTCTCAACATTTTTTGCTTCAACCTTGTATTACTGTTCTACTACTAAATTTGGGCCACGTAAAAATATGTCCTGAGGCTTGACCAGTTGAGAACCAGTGCTGTAGAATATATTTATTATAATTTAGGGGCACTGAAGAAAATTATTGAATGAGCTCATGGACATAAAATTACCACACGGTGCATGAATACTGTAAACAATACCGTCAGATATTACGACTTATTAAAACACCTTAGTTCATCCTGCAGGTGAGAATGTCACACTCTTTATGGCACTTAAAAACAGACCAAACTATATTCATCCTTGTGTTTTGTTGTAATTTATAAAAGGCCCCGTGTGGAGTATCATTTAATTGGTGGCTAAAACAGCGCCTTTCTGCCCATAAGCCTTTACATTTACATACTGATGAAGTCAATTGGAACTAAATATCGCCACAGCAACTCCCAGAACAATGCGCACGACCTGAGAAATCCCAGGTGTTTATTTGTTTGCATTTCAAACACGCTTCTCTCTCGTGTGTAAACGGGTTAAGCACTTAATCACTGGTTTCAGGGGAGAGCAGAGAGGAAACAGAGTGGGACGCTTAAAGTGGATTATTTTTGCAAGAAGGGGGAAAAAAAAAAATCGGGAGGGGGGGGCAGTGGGGGGACTGAGCAGCAATCGATGGTTTGTCTCCCCCAGAGCTCCACGGGGATTTGCGTGGAGTGATCTGAAGTGGCATCCCGCTGTGCAAACCTGAGTGCTTTGACTCCACATAAAACCGTTCAATCACAGAGCACCGTGTTCGACTAAAAAGCCTCTTATGAGATCATTACCGAGGATGAACAAACAGCCACTAATGAAAAAGAGCCGGAGCACTTTTCCTCGTATGAAGGGTATCGAAAACAAGTGGAAAGTTGGAGCGTCAGCCTTCGGTTCAGGAGTTTGAATTATGGTGTTTTTCTTTTTTCTTTTTTTTTGTCACCAGGCTAACAGGTTGTAGAGGCGTCTTAATTTATGTCCCGCTGTGGAATATTTCAAGTTCAAACACTGCACTCATTATGTGTAAACAGTTGTATGTCATCTGTGGCTTTGAAGGAGCTTTTTCAATTCTTGAGAAAACAGCCCTAAGGATGTTATCATGATGTCATCAGGGTTTTTACAATTTCAGCTAAGAGGCTACTGATTCATAAAAGAACTAATGATAATAAACCAGTGGAATTCCCCTTCAATCAGCCTGATGTTCACGACATTAGGGACAGTTTGAGGCAGACGCAAATGGTTCAGTTAAGTCAATTTAAAACGTTATAATGCCGGCATCCAAAATGTGTAAATTAGGTTTTTAGTGGTTTGTGAACGGCCGTTTTAAAGACTCAAAGTCGGGGATTTCAGCCATCGCCATCTTGGTTTTTTTGTAAGTAGAAGTGACCATAACTGGTGAGCTGGGGACGAGCAAGGGGTGAATGTGACTGACTATGCCCCGCCCACCTTTACCAGAAACATTACTGCACCCCAGGCATGTCAATCAAACAGCCCCCCCAAATATATTTGTGTTTGACTCCTAATATGTAATGAATGCTGGAATTATTTCCAGAAGGACCAAACCACTGATCAGAAGAAGGGAATTTATCTAATGACACCATGATGACTTGTGGAAAACATTTACTGATTCTGAATTTGATGCTTTTTCAATGGGAGTCTATTGGAGACAGCCCATAGCGGCCCTCTGGGTAATTGCAGTTTTTAAGGCACTTCTGCATTTGAAAAACTTTTAAGACCCAGATGTTAAGCCCATTTTTATTTTCAGTCTACAAACAAAACAAGCAATTTAAATGTGTCACTTTAGGCACATTTTTTCACAGTTCCTGTTAATGGACAATAAACAAGACAATAATCACTAGTTTGTTTGAACAATTAAAATGATCATGAAGCTAAAGTCCCCGTCCTCTCAAAAATGTGTTTTGGTTCTCTTCAAAGGAAATAATTTTTGTTTTGAGGATTTCTGAGCTAAGCTAAAATTTCAGTTGCCTGTACTAGCAGGATTTGTGACGTCACAACTGCTTTTTGAATTGCCTGGTATTACCAAACCCAAAATTCGCTGTGTGAATATCTGGGTCTGGCCTTGCTCCATTGAGGATTTTTTTTCCTCAAACTGTACAGACCTCAGGTTAATTTGGAAAACTATCAGCGAAGCCTCAAACCAATCAGAATTGAGTACTGTATACTGCAGCAAACATTAAAGCGAACAGGTTTCCAGACTATAAATCACAACACATAGATGTATATATAGGTAATTGCTTTGACTCATAATTTGTGCCTCACATGTTTTTTCCATTAAACACTTCAGAACATTTTATGTGTTTTCAAATTTGCCTGATGGGATTCTTTAAACATCACATCGGAGAAACTGAGCCACGTGTCACACTCTCAAGCATTTGAACACAAGTGATTCATTTGAAGTTGGGAACCTGCCACTATTGTCAAATTCATCTCGACTAGAGATGCAGGCAGGTCCCTGCCAACATCAAACAAACCGGGGGGCCCATTACAAAGGAGCCTCAACAACTCTGGACCAAAACAAAAATGTGTCTTTTCTCCTCGTGCCTCGGGATCCTGGGAACACGAAACCCGAAACGGTCGTACTGACATTTCCTCCCGTTAGCACTCACGGAAAAACAATGTTAGGATAATGATGCAATCCATCAAGCGGAAACGGTAACAAGGGGCAGCCCCTATGCAAAGTGATACGACTGTGCTTCAAGGCCCTCTGAAGGCACCTGCTTGTTTCCACAACACAGGACAACTTCCATTTGTGAGCCAATCGGCTCTTTTCACACACTCACCGAGTGGACTTGGCTGCGGTCAAACTCGAGTGGAGAGGAAGTTTAACATAAATCAGAAAACCAAACATGTCCAAAACTCTGGCAGCTCAGGAGGCATCTTAACTCTCAGATTTCTACTTTTATGTTTGTTGAAACGCTTTCTGATGTCCAGGATTACATGAGCAGTCCTTTCATCTTTTCTAATAGCATTAGGCCGGTCCAAGAATAACCCGAGAGCAAAAAAGAGCAAATTTTTTTTTGTTAGGAGTTGGCTGCCAGTTGTCATGGACAGGTGACAAAGAATTTCTTAACGCTGAAACAACATTACGTGTCCAGAACAGCGAAAGCAATACACATGTCACCGGAGGATTAAGTTGCCACGCCAAGTGCAAAGTCCTCCGAACCACATGAAACAGCCAGCAACAGCAGCAGAAACTATATCACCGCTCTGCCAGTAAAGAGTTCCTGGTCAATGTACAGTGTGCCCTGGTTTGCAGCCACATGCACAGATTAAAAGCCTAGGAACATTAAAGGGGTTGACCACCTGTCTCCGTCCTCTCTCAGGCCTGAATGAGACCACAGGGAGATCCTCTTCCTCCAGCACACCACCTGCTACCACTAGCCCCCTTTAATGTTGGGCATCTCTTTAAAGATCCCACAATGGCACTTTGTAAGAGTGCCCAGTTTAACATGGAGGCTACTTGCAAGACCGCGTCACACTGTGCTGTGACTTGCCTTAAACTACAAAGTAATATCTGAATTTTTGTTATGTTTTATTCCCAAAATGAACCTCAGTGGGATACTTTACCTTGTTGAAACTGTTCCTGTCAAAGACAAGAAAAATATCTGTTGCACAAGTGATCAGGGTTTTGTAGTTTTTCATAGCACACCTTAAGTCAGACTCATCAAAGTTTCGAGGGAGTTTTCAATTGAACACCATATTGTTAAATACACCTTCTATACAACCCTGTTTCCACAAAAGTTGGGATGCTGCGTAACAGAGTGTGATGATTTGCAAATCATACAAACCCATATCAAATTGAAAATAGACCAAAGACAACATATCAAATGTTAAAACTGATACATGTTATTGTTTTATGAAAAATATACGCTCATTTTGAATTTGATGGCAGCAACAAGTTTCAAAAAAGTTGGGACAGGGTCAACAAAAGACTGGAAAAAGTTGTGTAAAGCTAAAAAAAACAAAACCTGGTAGAACATCTTACAACTAATTAGGTTAATTGGCAACAGATCAGTAACATGATTGGGGATAAAAGACCAGTGACAATGGGGAGAGGTTCACCACTCTGTGAAAAGTTCAACAATCAAAGAATAATGTTCCTCAATGTAAAATTTAAAAAATAATTTGTGGATTTCATCATCCACGGTTCATAATATCATTAAAAGCTTCAGAGAATCTGGAGACATCTCTGAACACAAGGGACAAGGCTGAAAACCAATATTGGATGGTCGTGATCTTCGGGCCCTCAGGCAACACTGCATTAAAAATAGACCCAATTATGTTGTGGAAATCACTGCCTGGGCTCAGGAGCACTTCCAAAAAAAATTGTTTCAATGCCTTGTTTTTTTCAACAAAACAATGTCAAACCAATTCTGCACATATTACAACAGCATGGCTCCGTAGTGGAAGAGTCCGGGTGGTAAAGTGACCTCCAGCAGTCCAGATCTGTCACCCATTGAAAACATTTGGTGCGTCATTAAACGAAAAATACGACAAAGTTGAACTGTTGAGCAGCTGAAATCCTATATCAGGCAAGAATGGGACAACATTTCACTTTCAAAACTCCAGTAAACTGATTTCCTCAGTTCCCAAATGTTTACAGAGTGTTGTTAAAAGAAGAAGGGAAGGCACAACGGTGGTAAACATGCCCCTCTCCCAACTTGTTTGTAACGTGTTGCTGCCTTAAAATTCCAAATGAGCATATATGAGTATGTAAATACAATACTTTAGTAAATGTATTTAGTCACTTTTAACCATTGGAAGCAGTTCCACTGGTTGAACTTCTTGAAATGTGTGGAAGATGAGACTGCTCTTTATTCAACTGCAGCTTTTAGAAGTCAGCTCTGTGGTTAAAGAAAGAAAGAAAGAAAGAAAGAAAGAAAGAAAGAAAGAAAGAAAGAAAGAAAGAAAGAAAGAAAGAAACACACAAAAAAACAACGTAACAAAGAAAACAAAGTGAGTATCATACAAAGACCAGCCTCTCCTTCTGACTCCATCTGCCTTTTATTGCTCAAGGCAAAACTTTTCTTCCGACGACTCATGACACTTCAGAGTCCATTTAACTGCAATGCAATAATAATGACCACGAGCAGGAGCTGATGTCGCCAGTAGCAGTAATTTACGGTATTGATGAGCAGCGTATAGGCTTTATAAGACGTCTGATGGATCAGCATATGCGCTTCCATGCAAGTTTATTAAACTGAGTACAGCACAGGAAAAGAGAGGAAGAAAAAAAGAGTCTCATGCCAAGTTGTTCTCGGTGTTAAATTTAATGGTACAAGTCAGAAAGGCTGGCGTACATCAAAGACCACTTTAAACAGCGGCAGGGATTTTTTTTCTTTTTCGCTCAAATAAAAGACAAACTGTCATCATCATTAAACTTGGCCGCAGCTTGTATTTTTTTTTTTTTTTCTGTTTTGGATGAAGACAAAAAGGTTTATTTATCCTTCATTCCACCCACTGCCATGTAGGTCAGTGTCAGTGAATCAGATGTAACATACATTAGGAGGGGGAAAAAATGCAGAGCCGCTGCCAGACCCAGACTGGCCATCTGGTAGATTTGGCTCCCGTCTGAGAAGACCAATCCAATTTTGAGCCATTACTTACAGAAATGATTTAATGACAGACATTTGTACTGGTATGAATATGTTGTGGTGTTTTACAGCGCACCTTTACAACATTTCACGGTGGAATCAAAACATTTAAACCGAATTATTCGCGATTTATAGATACAAGTTTTCCTGTCCAAGCATTTTTGTGAAATAGCTGTAAAAAAAAAACACATTTTTTGTATTAAAAATTTAAGTTAAAGATGATAAAGTGGAGAAGTTTCTTTCATTTTAATTGCATTATAAAGCAGTGAACTTGGTATTATTGTGACATATCAATTGATTGTAATACCTGACTGATTTCAGACTGTTAAATAGGTGTTATCATCACCCATATGTACCCTTAAGCTACAATTCCACCGATGGCCACAAAGGGGTGGCTCAGAAAAGGCTTTGGCGCAATAGACTGCCATTAAACTTCTCGTGAAATATAAAGTCAGTAAATGTTTTCCACAAGTCATTATGATCAGTGTTCTGTTCCTTCTGGAAATAATTCCACAATTCACTAGATATTAGGACTCAAAAAAAATCTGTCATATTTTTGAGGTAGGTAGCAAAAGGTTGTTTCAAAACGTATTCGTGTGGATGAAACCTCAGTACATAATAATTTGTTACCGAATGAAACAAGTTGCTTCATGCCATAAATAAATATGTTATTCTATCTTTATCTTAGTACCTGCTTAACTCTAATTTATCATTTAATTACTAGATATTGTTAACATTGCAGCTTTTATCTCTATTGCATTTCAGTCTTTTATTCTTGATTTTTTAGTTTCTTAATATAGGTTTTATTTCACTCTATTTTACTACTCTTACTGTTATTTTAGCTTTTATATCTATTGTTTACTTTTTTATCTTCTTTCATGCCTTGATCTCAAATTGTTTTAAAAATTAATATTTTTTTAGTCTAACATGTTTGTCTTATTATTGGCCTGTCAATCATCTGTTAAGCACTTTGAACTGAGCTAGCGTGCCTGAAAAGTGCTATAAAAATCAAGTTTGATGATAGATTCCATTGTTAATTAAAAATGTTATTTTTCAACACTCATGACAAAGAATTTGTACATTTGTGCTTCTTTGAACCTTCACATGCGTTCCCTTCACCGTCCTGTCCTGGCTGAATGATTTATACTCTTACATTGTGACGGTCCCTCTGCTGGAGGTGCACTTATGAACCATCAAAGGAGGTGCAGCCTGTTCCCATGCTCGTTCCTCGGGTCGTTCTATTAAATATAAGAAGATCAGGTTAAGTGATCAAAGACCCTTGGTTTCTGGGGCTTAAGTGTTGCTCCATTTCATCAAAGGCCATTAGTCTCTTTAACCTCCGTTACCTCGAGGTAACATAAAACTAGCAGGTAATGGAGCTGTGCCTTTTCCTGTAAATACTGTACGTGTCTTCTTTTTTTTTCACCGGGAGCCGATGTGAAAGAGGATATAATGACACAAAATGGCAGCTTCTTTTTCTCACATTCCTCGAGCCTTTGACAACAAAGGCACCTGTCTCTTTTATCTGCAGAAAAACAATACAAGTCGACTTCAAAAGCACATCCGGCTGACACTTGGTGTTCCCTCTGACCAGAGTGTTTATCAGACGGGCACATATCGGGCCGCTCTGGGGCATTGTGTTGCCGGTGACCTGCTTCCTGCTGCCTCCTGGTTAATTGTCACGACATGTGTCCTTCCAAAACCACAACTTGGGAGCTATTAGTATCGGCTTCCTGTTGATGACTAATGTGCTCGCTGTGGCACTTGTTTCAACAGAACAAACGGTTAAACGTATTTGTTTCATGTTTTCTTTCCGCCGCTTTATAAATCAGATAGAAAACCAACTCTTTGAGGCACATAATCTCATGAAACACAATCTTATGAGCATTTTGAAGTTTCACTAAATGCCACGCAGCGAAGGAAAAAGACCTCATTCCTGACTCAGGCCACCCACGCTGCCTTTGTGACACTGCAGGGCTCTTCGAATGACATCATCCAGTTTACCAGTTGAAGAACCTCCGCGGAGACGTCAGGTAGCTTTCAGGTGCTCGGTACGCTCTTATTATTGATGGTAAAGAAGCTTTTTTGTTGTTGTTCCCAGTCGTGTCTCCGGTTTTCTGCAACCATCTGCATGCCAGTTAGATGTGGACCAGATGGAGGGGAAAATGAAGGTTTGTCTCCCTTTTGTCTGCCTCTCTCTTGGGTCTGCGGGAGCGACAGGAAAGGTCTAACAATGTGCGTCGAAGACAGACGTTCTGCTCGACATAAGGCCGGCATGTGTTGGCGCGCTGCTCCCGCAGACGTCTTTTTGTCCGACTCCAGGCCTGCTAGCATGCACAACCGCCACATCATCGGCCCGACGACGCCACTCGCTATGTCAGATTAGTAACACAAAGTCTCCAATCCCGATAAGGAGTGTGCAAACCGGCCTAACCGGCGGGAGCGAATTGAGACAAGACCTCGAAAGTATGTTCTTTTTCGCAGAAAAATGCAGCGAAAAAATTCCCTTGCTTCTTTTACAGTCATGTGACGTGACCAGATGTTCACCTGGTGTTAACGTCTCATCGGAATATCACAGTTATTTTTACACCTTTTCGTTGTGCCTCTTTGCGTGAACACTTCTTGTGGAGCCTCGTCAATGCTGACGCGTCCAAAAAAGCTTAAATTTCACTGCATAATCTATAAGACTTGTCGATTTGCGTTCCTCTCAATTGACAGGTTGGCCGAGTCAATCAATTTTGTATTGTTAGGTGTGCGCGAATCTTCTTTTTTTTTTTTCTAGTTTCGGTGTTGGCCTGCCGTCAGATTTAGTTTTAGGTTGCTGCTCTCATGGTAGTTTAGTAAAACAGTTTGTTGCTTAAAAACAAACTAATGTCGCTAACGGCGATATCGGTACAAAAGTGGCGACCGTTTACCACGTCCCTCTTTAATCTTTCCCGTCCGTCAGAGCTGGAATGCCGGGGTCGGCAGATTCGGGCGTCCGAGTTCAATTTAGCTGAACTTTGGCTCAGAAATCTGGCAAACAAAATTCGAAGCAGCTCTGTCGGTTACGGCTCGGTCGAATTGTCACCGGCGGGACCGCTCTCCGTCGACAACGACAGGCTCGCTCTGGTGGCGTGTTGGTGTGAAGCGACGGCAGCGAGGGCCCCTTCGGATGGCTCGCGAAAACAATCGTCCAGCATAATCTGTCATGAGCGGTTCTTCGGCGAACCGCGTCGAGCCGTAGCGTCGCTTTCATCGACTCTGTTCGCTTGTTCCTCCATCAAAACGTATCGCACATTAGTTACGACCAACGTTAAGTGAATTTTTTTTAGCGCTCGACCAAGTACCAAGAAAAACCCGAACCCCCAGCAGCTTCGCACGCTTCCTCTGCACTAATGAGCACCTTATTTCTCTCTGAGCACTCACACGCTTTAACTTAAAACACACCTTTCCCTTTCTTTTAGCTGCATCATCGTCGCTGGCCTCTTTTACGCTCTTTTTCTTTCTCTCTCTCTCTCTCTCTCTGTGTCTCAGATAATCGTCAGTACCGGCTGCCAACTGGCCGGGAACCCGAGCCGTGCTCCGTGCATCGGTAAATATTCCATACAGCTCTTCGAGCCGACAGTATCTGGTGACTTCGCAGCGCTAATCAGATGTCCTCTCATCTCGCTTTGTGGCCGACAACAAAACAACTCGCACTTTTATAATTTTGCGAGACATTTTTGTGTGTTTTTCTTTCTCCCCCCCCCCCCATAATCCTTTTCAAGTTTGTCCTCAGCAGCTCCGTGCGGTACGAGCCGCCGCTCGCCCCTCTCCCTTTTTTTTTCTGTCTAATCCCAGACGAAAGGGAGTTGGACAACTCGGTCCAAGAGTTGGATTTGTAAAATAGCTTCAACCACATCTGAGGGAGAGGCAGAATTAGCGAGAAAACACCGACTCAGGGCAGAGAGAGGAAAAGAATATATTGTTCAAGATTCATGCCCAGAAATCCTCATACGGGAGGTCAAAGGTCGGCCCAGAGTAAACCACGCGGCCTCACTTTTCCCAGATGTGAGGAAGCGTCCGTCCTCTGAAGTGACCCACAGTCCGCCATCGCTGGCTCAGGACCGTCGCCTTCACGTGGATGACGCGTCCCGCCCGCTCCTCCGCGAGACGCCAGCAAGGCACCGCGGTCCGATTAGGGAGCTGCTGTCAAACAATACCAGGCCCGGTGCCATCTCCAGCTGCTTCCTCCCCACACAGGCCCACACCGAAGTGGATTGTACTTATTTTTTCCTTTTTTCTTTTCTTTTCTTTTCTTTTTTTTTGAAGGCTGAGATGAAAGACAGAGCTGTTTACGTGTGTTTATTATGACTCAGGTCCACAACAGGAACCTTGAGGAAGAGTCCCTCAGAGAATCAAATGCTGGTGTGTGTTTGATGCTGGAGTAGAGTGGTTTCGAATGCTGACCATATTTGACCATATTTGGATGAGCTGGGATCAGCTGTTTGCTGTGGCTCCATTAACTCTGCTGACAAGATGTAGTGTGACCGCTGACTGGATGTAAAAGTGGACGTAGCTTCCAGGTCTGAGGCCGATGCAGAACTGCTTTAAGCTGAAATACCACCGAGTGCCACAAAAGGTCGGTTCCAAAAAGCATCCGGCCTCAAGCATCAACCACCCGTTGGTTTGTGAACGGCCGTTATGAAGCCTCCAGTTCAGATTCTGTGACTGGAACTTTTCCCGGGTTGAATTTTGGGATCTACACCTAAACTGCCATGTTTACGCATTGGTCATCATGCACATCAACCAAGCGTCAATCAACACTTTTGACTTTTGAACCGGAAATCTACAGCCTCAAGTTTTGTATTATGTCCGTCACCACCTTGGTATTTTGGAGTCAGAAGTGACCATATTTGGACGAGCTGGGGGCGGAGCGAGCGGTGGATCCGACTGATCTGATTGGAAACCTGACGATACTACGTCCTGCCCACCGATAGCTGTAACCTGACTGCACCACAGGCCTGTCAATCAAACAGACACGTCTTTTTGAAGCTTATTTTCTAATTAACGACGGGATTATTTTCAGATGGACTGTCAGAAAACACATAAGAAGGAGCGACTTTAGCTAACAACACCGAGATAACTCGTGGAGAAATTTGATTGACTTTGTGTTTCATGAGAGAAGTTGAATGGAAGTTCTATGGAGCCGGAGGCTTTTCGGAGCCGACCTCTAGTGGCACTCGTTGGTATTGCAGCTTAAGGCACTTCTGCATCGGCCTCATTTTTCAGACCCGGAAGCTACGTCCACTTTGAAATACAGACTACCCTCTGGACAAAAGCTGAACTGGAGGCTTCATAACATTCACAAACCAACGGGTGACAGCACTGCTTGTTGAGTGTGACCTCAGCGTCCCTGCAGCCGCACTCCTCCTCCTCCTCCTCCTCCTCCTCCTTCTCCTCTCCACCACGTTCTGCCAGTCGGCCCGCTGAGCTCTCTCTACCTGCGAAGTGGCAAACGTCTCTTCCATTGTTGCTCCAAGTGGCTCCACACTCACTCTGAAAACTTGCCCACATCCCATGCACAGCCCCGTGGGGAATGGCAGAGCCTCACGTCTGCAGCCGATTAGGGGGAGAGATTAAGTCCTGCCAGGAGAAACCGGGCCGTGGCGGAGGTGTGGGTATCGGGAGAGGTGGGAGGAATAAAAAAATAAAACGAGTTCAAACCAAATCAGGCCTGCTGGGCTTTATCCACCATCAGCCGCAGAGTGGTCGGAGCTTCCTGATAAAGATGCAAGAAGCCGTGTTGAGGAGAAGAAAAAAAAACCCGCTGGACTATTAAGTTTACATAGGTTTCAACCCCCACCACACACGCACGCCGCCCAAAACTATCCTCGCCTCCTTCTTCTTTTTTTTTTTACCTTCATCTCAGCTCTCGCGCAACGTGACGGCCGCTTTGATTGCGAGTCATGCTGGCGCTCTGAGCTCTCCGCCAGCCAAAAGGGAGGGGTTTTTTTCTGTCCTCGTTGTAATTTACAGTGAGATACTACTCTGCCTACATTCACTTCCCGATGAGAGAAAACCATCCGTTTATGCATTCGACGCACCGCTGACACTTTGAGTTTCAGGAACGTCTTCATCTGGAACCCGTTTCATCTTCGTTTATAATGAAGATCTGCTTTAAAAAAAGTGTGCTTTTGCCGAGAGAAATCTGGAAATTATTGCTGATGTTGTGTAGAGGGGGGTGGAGGCACCTTTCTAGTATTTCTTGTATCCTTTCTGTGCCATCCAAGCAGGACAGAGATGAGTTTAGACCTGTTTGATTTTCTTTCTTAACAAACATTATATGCAATTGAAAGGTATTTTTTTGTGTCCTGTTGGACTAAAACCATTTCTGCTTATGATCCCAAGTTTCATCTACCAGCACCATAGACTGTATATAAAAGTGTTCGTACCTTCCAGGTCTGAAAAATTAGGCCAATGCAGAAGCGCCTTCAGCTGCAATACCAGCGAGTGCCACTAGAGGTCGGCTCCAAAAAGCCTCCGGCTCCATAGACTCCCGTTCAACTTCTCTCATGAAATTCTAAGTCAATAATATTTCTCCACGAGTTATCTCGGTGTTGTTAGCTGAAGTCACTCCTTCTTATTAGTTTTCTGGCGATCCATCTGAAAATAATCCCGTCATTCATTAGAAAATAAACTTCAAAAAGACGTGGTTTTGGGGGGCGCGTCTGTTCACTTCCTGCTCCAAATCTCTCCAAACTAGCGAGATGGCCACAGACAAAATCTGAATTGGAGGCTTCATAAAGGCCGTTCGCAAACCAACGGGCGACGTCACTGCCGGTTGCCGCTTGACCAGCACAGTGGCATCAAACGGTAGCTACGGTGACCTAATAATCAGATAACTGCTCATACGTGTTGCTCGACGAAATTATTTTCAATCCGTGGCCGGCCAATCAAACTAAATTACATTTCCTGTCCGTCCTTCTTTCTTTCTTTCTTTCTTTCTTTCCCTGTTACTCGCAATACGTGACAGGTGTGTGAACCTCGCTCATGTTTTTTTAACACACAAATGAAGCTGCTGTAGTTTAATAGGTGGATTTAAAATGTTCCAGCACCTCCAGTCTTCCTCCAGTCTTTCTCAGGAGTAGCTGCACCATCTAGTGGTTGAATGTGAAACATCACCTCTCGTAATAACACACACCCCCCCCCCCCCCCCTTTTTTCCTTCGCAGCATCTCCCCAACACGGCACACAAGACAGTACTCATGTTGCTTCTGTGGTAACACAAATAACTCCGAGCCAATCATTTGAAGTTCATCCATACCGCGCTAATAAGGCTAATGACAAAGAGGATCCTCTGTTCTTCTTTCATGTCAGACGCGAAACAAGAGCATCTCTCTTCCTTAGGACACTATCGACTGGATTTTTGGCTTCAGAGCTCAGTTTCGCTTTGAAAGTATTTTTTTTTTTAATTATTATTATTATATCATGAGAGAGGAGGCGACTGGAGCAACTGAGAGAAAGCAGGGGAAAGGATTGTTTGGAGTCAGAAACACATTTCAAAGGCTTTTTCCCCCAAAAAACAGCCTGCGAAATCTGAGATGAAACCAGCTAATAAAGCGCCACACAGCAATAAATAATGCAACAAGAGGAAACAACATGAAAGATCGTTTCATCTCCTTATAGAGCGGAAAGGAAGCCGTGAGTGTGTGCGTGTGTGTGTGTGTGTGTGTGTGTGTGTGTGTGTGTGTGTGTGTGTGTGTGTGTGTGTGTGTGTGTGTGTGTGTGTGTGTGTGTGTGTGTGCCGTGTTCTGCGTGTAATACAATAGTTTGTTGGACTTTGCTTTGAAACTTTGCAGCGTTCGGTCAAAAAAGGAGAAATGTAGTTGTGGTTTACAGCCTTGAAGATGTGTTCAATTAAAGATGTCGCAAGAAAAAAAAGAAGATGTTTTATTAATGGTGAACCATCGCTCGATGACCTCTGACGTCTCCTCCTTTGCATGTACCAGTCTTTACGCATCTTTCCACGTCTCTGTGTACAGCATGTTGTAAGATTAGAGTTTTTTATTTACTTTTATTTCCCTCTGCTGTCATCACTCCATGTGGACAGAATAGTAAAACTTCCCTCGTCTCAGGGCAGGAATATGTTTCTCCCTCTCTCCCTGCGTCTTTTTCTGCCTCCGCCGAGCCAAATCCTGTGACTCAGTAACCGTCAACGGACCAAAAAAAAAAATCCCCTCGCACCCACCCAGAATAGTTCTGTCCGCCAGCTGACGGCCGAGCACGGGGATCAAACCGACCACAGAGTGGGAGGGGGGGGGGGGGGGGGATCGACGCAAGAGCAACACCGGGGTTTCCTCTCCTAATCTCTGGTAAATTAGAGCAGACGTGCGTGGCAGTGAGGGCTTCCTGGAGAGGATGAAGGGGATCGGGCGCTGACTGGAAGTGGACTGTGTGGTTCTGATGTTATTAATAAAGGCGGCGTGGAGGGCGGACAAGTGCTAAAGCTGTGTGTGTGTGTGTGTGTGTGTGTGTGTGTGTGTGTGTGTGTGTGTGTGTGTGTGTGTGTGTGTGTGTGTGTGTGTGTGTGTGTGTGTGTGTGTGTGTGTGTGTGTGTGTGTGTATACGTGTGTCGGTGCAGGACAGTGAGCCGAGGAGAGAGAGAGAGAGCGAAAGGCAGGTGCAGTTGTGTGACACTGACATCTTGTGGCCAGATGAGTAAACTGCCTGTCAGATTATATTCTGCACAGTTTTGACCACAGACTGTGTATTTAAAGTGTTCGTAGTTTCCGGGTCTGAAAAATGAGGCCGATGCAGAAGTGCCTTAGGCTGCAATACCACCGAGTGCCACTAGAGGTTGGATCAAAAAAGCCACCGGCCCCATAGACTCCCATTCAACTTCTCTCATGAAATTCTCAGTCAATAATATTTCTCCACGAGTTACCTCGGTGTTGTTAGCTAAAGTCGCTCCTTCTTATTAGTTTTCTGGCAGTCCATCTGAAAATAACCCCGTCATTAATTAGAAAATAAGCTTCAAAAAGACGTGTTTTTGGATGCGTGTCTGTTTGATTGACAGGCCTGTGGTGCAGTCAGGTTACAGCTATCGGTGGGCGGGACGTAGTATCGTCAGGTTTCCAATCAGATCAGTCACATCCACCGCTCGCTCCTCCCCCAGCTCGTCCAAATATGGTCACTTCCTGCTCCAAACCGCTCCGAACTAGCAAGATGGCGACGGACAAAATCTGAACTGGAGGCTTCATAACGGCCGTTCACTAATCAACGGGTGACGTCATTGCTGGTTGCCGCTTTGTTTTGACTGATTCATTTACAACCAAAGATTCTCATTGAACAGTCACTTGGGTGACTGGGTAAGGGTGAGCAATATGGATGAAATCCTACAACACATGAAGAGTTTATATGATGCTATATAAAACATGATGCTTTGTTGTCACAAATTAAACCCAACAGTAAATACAAATACAGCACAATACACTGATTTATTGTTTGACAGAAAAAAGTGGCAACTGCACTGAAAAAATGTTGGATCATTTTGAAAAAAAAGTTATCCATCAGAATTTTTTTTTGTCGATGACTCCCGCTGCTACTTTATATTCTATGCAAATAAAAAAAATTGTTTCAACCAGAAACATAAATTACAAAATTCCATTTAAATGAACACACAAATGAATGAGAAAAAAAAACCACTGAATAGACAACAGCATTGCTTTATTTTTACAACCCCGTTTCCAAAAAGTTGAGACGCTGTGTAAAATGCAAACAAGAACAGAATGCGATGATTTACAAATAATGTAAACCCATATGTAATTTAAAACAGACCAAAGACAACATATCAAATGTTGAAACTGAGAAATGTTATTGTTTTATGAAAAATGTATGCTCATTTTGAAAGTGATTGCAGCAACGTGTTTTCAAAAAGTTGGGACAGGGTCATGTGTATCCCTGTGTTGCATCACCTCTTCTTTCAACAGCACTCTGTAAATATTTAGGAAGTGAGGAGACCAGTTGCTGGAGTTTTGAAAGTGAAATGTTGTCCCATCCTGGCCTGATATAGGATTTCAGCTGCTCAACAGTTCGGGGTCTCCTTTTTTGTATTTTTCTGTTCATGATGCACCAAATCATTTCAATGGGTCACAGATCTGGACGGCAGGATGCCAGTTTATCACCCGAACTCTTCTTCTATGGAGCCATGCTGTTGTAATACGTGCCGAATGTGGTTTGACATTGTTTTCCTGTAATAAACAAGGCCTTCCCTGAAAAAGACGTTGTCTAGATGGCAGCATATGTTGCTCCAAAACCTGAATATATCATTCAGTATTAATGGTTCCTTCCCAGATGTGCAAGCTACCTATGCCCTGTGCACTAATGCATCCCTGTACTGTCAGGGATGGTGGCTTTTGAACTGATAACAAGCTGGAAGCTCCCTCTCCTCTTTAGCCTGGAGGGGGCAGCAAACATGATTTCCAAAAAGAATCTCAAATTTGGATTCGTCAGACCACAGGACAGTTTTCCACTTCACCTCAGTCCATCTTAAATGAGCTCAGGTCCAGAGAAGGTGGCGGGGTTCCTGGATCATGTTTATATCTGGTTCCTTCTTTGCATGGTCGAGTTTTAACCTGCATTTGTGGATGCAGCGATGAACCGTGTTCACAGACGATGGTTTTCAGAAGTGTTCCTGAGCCCATGCAATGATTTCCACTACAATTTTTTTTTTTTTTTTTTTTTTTAATGCAGTACCGCCTTAGGGCCCAAAGATCACAACTATCCAATATTCAGCCTTTTCCCTTGTATACAGAGATTTCTCCAGATTCTCTGAATATTTTAATGATATTATGAACCGTAGATGATGAAATCCACAAATTCTTTGCAATTTGGAAATTGGAAGGAACATTATTCTTGCCTTATTGTTGCAGTATTTGTCCATGTTGTCTTTGACAGAGTGATGAACCTCTCCCCATCTTCACTGCGGAGAGACTCTGCCTCTCTAAAATGTTCTTTTTATACCCAATCATGTTACTGATCTGTTGCCAGGTAACCTAATTAGTTGTGAGATGTTCCACCAGGTGTTTCTTTTGTACTAAACAACAACAACATTTCTCAGTTTCAATATTTGATCTGCTGTCTTTGGTCTATTTGCAATTAAATATGGTTTTATGTGACTTCAAAATCATCGCATCTGTTTTTATTTAAATTTCACACAGCCTGCCAACTGTTTTGAAATGTTGTTGGGTTTCTCTTTATAATACTTTAAAGTCTTAAGTGCCCTGAGATGACTTATGATGACATTTGGTGCTATATAAATAAAAATGAATTGAATTTTAAAATTAAGTTAAATCAATTTAGAAACTAAAAATAGATTTAAAAAAACAAACAAGAATAAAAAATTAAGACAATTGCATGCATTAAAGAAATAAAAGCTGTAATATTAATAATAATCAGATAGATAGATTGATGATAGAGGTAGTAAAAATATAAAATATAAAAATGTAAAGCTTATACAAATAAAAATAGAATACAATTAAATAACATTGCAACGGTCAGCAGTAAAGTTAAATAGGATCTAGAAAAGCACATTAAATAGAATAATGAGATGAAAAATGTGTAAAAGTAAGAATACAATAATAAAATGGGAATGGAATAAAATAAATAAAGCAACGATATAAGTTATTGAAATATATATAAGAGCTGTTACTGCATTAATTCGTGGATGTTTTATTCAGGTAGACAAAACATAAACTAAAGGGTTAACTTAAGTAAAGGACCTGAATACTTCTAACACCACTGTTATAATACTGTATTAGCAGTGAATAGCAGTGAACGGCCACGAGGGGGCGACAGAAACACTTTATCAGTCTGTGTGTAGTTATCGTTGCCACTTCATTCCAACATTTTCTGTTTATGGTGTTTCACATTTCAGTTCTTTACAAAAACAAGATATGAATTCACAGAAATGTCTGCTGTGATGTGAGTCCCTCTCCCTGCTGCTGTTTTGAAGCGCGGGAATTCTCCATCCCATTCAGGTCCGTTCGTATTGTAGTAGAAAACACGCACGCGACACGCAGGTGTGCAAACAACAAGGAGCACGCGCCCTGTCTCCATTCTCCACTGTTTGTTTTTTTCTCTCAAGGCTGTGTCGCGCGCAGCAGCCCGGCATCACAATTAAAACTTTGTGCGTGCGTGTGTGTGTGTGTGTGTAAGAGAGAGAAACGCACACACATAGAGAGAGAGACAGAGAGAGAGAGCGAGAGAGAGAGAGAGCGCGAGAGAGAGAGAGAGAGAGAGAGAGAGAGAGAGAGAGGTGGGAGCGTTGAGTGAGTGAGATTACCGTCGTTTAAGCCGCGTGCGCCTCAGCCGTCCGCATCTCACGCGCTTCACCTGCCCCGGGGACTTTATCAAACGCACCTCTTCGGTATATATTGTGGTTCCTCGCGCCGCCCAGGTGTTCTGGATTAACGGACTTCTTCACTCTCTCAGGAAGGTGCGGCGCTTTTCGCTTTTATTTATTTATTTTTTTTGTTGTTTTTTTTGTTGCGGCGCTTTTCGAAGTTGCTCCACATCCAGGACGGTCGGGACGGCCCGCCCTGCGCTCAGGAGCGGATTAGAGAGGGAGAAACCCGCTACTCGGTTAGGTAAGGTCTTTACACCTCACCGCCACATACAGCCAAACCGGACCGAATAACCGAGCAGACATGAAGCTCCCCCCCAAAAATAGATTCCTGTCAATCCAAATTATGTTTGTTTTCCTTCGGTGCGTCGCTGCGAGCTCGCGATGCAAATGACGGTGATGTGGGTCGACATTTGTTTGACCGAAAACAGCGTAAATTTATGTGCAAAAACAAAAAAAAGTCCGTGTTATTCCACCAGCTGTTAGCTTGTTTGTATCTTAAGCAAAAAAATAAACAGTTAAAGCTTCATGTTTTTAAATTTATTTCCTGATTGACATCTTAACATTTAGACAGTTACAAAAAACAATAAAATAAAGCAGCTCGTGCTCTGCCCAGTTTGGAGTGTGCAGGTGAAAGCTGCCACCCGTTCACGATTTTTGTACCTCAAGTCCGGTCTCGGTCAGATGATGAAGGGAGGGCTGCACGTGAAGAAGGCAGGTCGATAAAAGGGATATTTATTTATTTATTTATTTATTTATTTATTTATTTATTTTTCAAGCTTAGTGGGAGTCTGAGACCTGGACTGGTGCGCGGAGGTGTCTGGGAGGTGGTGGTCCCGTATACTGCTCCCACATTACATCACAGAGACCAGACTGCTCCCAAGAGCGAGTGACTCAGACATTTTCTAATTCAACTGCTGCTAAAGAATTGATGAATGGACTGATAGTACCTGTGTCTGCGTGAATATGTTTTACCAATGCATCACAGTAACCAGGACCGTGCACAAACACACTCCTGCGTCTGTGCTGGTTTTTGTGCCGTATCACGCCTCAGTCGTTGTGCGGCTGCCGCTGTATCATGTTGATGTGCACATGTGTGTGTGTGTGTGTGTGTATCCCCCGTGTTTCGTGCACACACAGCAGAAACCCCTGACACTCAAGAGCTGAAACAGAGGCGGAAGAAGAATACGAGGCCGGCTGTGTGTTTGAAGGCCCTCCCAGGCTTTACTAATGTATGATGTTATTTTTAGGCTCGGCTACATTTTTGATGCTTCGTATTTGTCAAGTTTAATACTGAGTGAAACACTCGGGTGTGTCTGTCAACCCACTTTGTACGTAACAAACACACGCAGGCCCGCGCGCACACACACACACACACACACACACACACACACACACACACACTTCTGCCTGTACATGTTTAGACACACAAAAAAAAAAAGGATGGATGCTTCAAAGGCACCGTTGGCGCTGCAGTTTTATTAATTATCGTGGAGTTGTGTGGGACTTTTCAACGTTAGAAACAGCGTTTGACATGAGACCGTGCACGCACACACAGCTTTAGTCCCCAATGTATTCTCCCTCAGCTTCCTCTTGACAGTCAGAACCTTAAAGCTTTACACCCAGAGTCAAATTGTATTTCCCCCAAAATACCATAAATGTCACGCGTTGAACTCTTGACCCCATAATTCAATGTCTGACTTCACATTGAGCTGTACTTAGGCTACTTTAAAAATATTGTAAGAGTTAAATCCCCTTTTTTGAAAAGCTTCTGCAAACATCTGAGACCGTAAAAGTGACTACAAATTAGAAGCAGAAGGAGTCTCCAGCTTTTCTCCGACTTCTTAACAGCAGAGCGGTTCAATCAGGAAACCTCGGAGAGTCTGCTCTAACGGGGTCTAAGAGGTTTTAGGTCAACCCTAATCTCCTTTGTCGTACGCAGACAGCACTTTCAGCCAGTTTGGCTTCAGACTGAAACACCTGATTAAAGGGTTTTCCGACGACAGCAGAAATAGTTTTTTAAGCGCTTTTAAGTGCAGCTGGGCCCATCGGAGGCCGTCCATCAGTTCTCATAGGACCGAGACAGACCATAAACTCATTCCGGCCTGCTGATTCAGTTGACTGTCTTTTACTGCTGGGCCTCAGTAAGATTCTGGGAAACTTGGCGTGATATGAAACCTCAAGAGTGTAACAAACATTTCTAATCTGAAACCTACGTCAGTTTTGGAGGGTGTCTAGAAGCCACAGAGGCTAACGGTTTATCAAGCTAACAGAAGGGTAACGTCATGCCCGAAATGCAAAGTCACAGAGGGAAAAGAGGAGGTTGTCGGGAAGATCAACATTTTCCTCTGACGTAGACTATTATCCAAGTTATAGAGACAAACTCTACGTGACTAAAATTACAATATATTAGCTGAACCAACCAAACATGAACTTCCACGACCTCTGACCTTTCTGTAAACGTCAGCAAACACGTCACAACTCGTGAACTCCAGGCTTTTAGAATATTTAGAGTTCTGACCTCGTGAATGCCACAAGAGGGCGCCGTTCTTACAGACTCTTCTCATGTACACTGTAAATACGACAACATTTGAACGCAGCATGCATAGTTTGCTTTTAGGTGCATTACTGCTACCTTCTGATGAGAGTAACACATTACAACCAGGCGCAGGTAAAGAAAAAAGGGAAATAAGGAAGAACTACAGTCGCATTTACTGATTTAAAAAAATATATATTTTAATGACTATTTGAATGCTTGAAAATTGTGACCCATCTCAAGTTGTCACTTTGGACTTTAGATTTATGGACTCTGTTGACACATTTAAAAAAAAAAATCAGCCCGAGACCCATTTGTTTAGACTTGTTTTTTTTTTTGTTCTGTTATTATTTCTGGTCTTATTTTGTTCTTTTGTCCCTTCATCATGAAGCACTTTGCGATTTATGCTCTGGAAAGGTGCTATACAGATACATTTACTTACTGTCTTAAACAAATGGGAGCTTGAGTTGCACACACATTGAGAGTTAACTCTGAGTGAAGCAGATACATTGTACGAAATGATATAAGCTTTTGAAATTGAAAATATTTGTATATTCATAGACTCTGGATTTTCCATTTAAAAATTAGGCGCAAGAATTTCCAACCAGGTAATTGAACCTTCTTATAGAAAAAAAAGACATAAAGACACAAATTATTATTCAGAGAATTTTTTTTTTTATACATTTATGAACATGTCAAGATCTATAATTAGATTGCACAAGGCTACTTCCAGAGTAAGCACCAGAGCAGGTCTAATTGCCGACATGTCAGAGGATCAATTATCCTGCTCAGCGATAAAGTCATTGTCTGTTTGTCTCAGTCTCATTAAGAAAACTGAACAATTCGCTAAAACACATGTGAATAGAACAAATAGAAACCGGGTTTGCAGCAATCCCACCTCGTATTCTATTTTCACATCTACCATAAGCACTCATTTAGTTCATTGACAGTGGAGATCGAAGACAAATGTGCCTTCTGACTCAAAGCCAACTTCCTGTTCCCCCGACTCTCAACACTTACTATAAATTGCATTGAAATGTGAATCAACTAATGAGATCATCCGAGCCTTCGCTCAGTTATGCAGAAATATCTCTAAACTTTGTGCTGAAGGGGAGACTGGTCCTGTGGCCAAAAATAGATTCATGTCTCCAAAGTATCATTTATTTTCAATGTCAATAATTTGATTCTCTCTCTAGCCAATGTTTAATATTTATTAAGAAGGCAACAGAAACAATGCATTGAAGCAAATGTTCTGCTACACGTACAAAGGTGGATCGATAAGTTCAGAGACTGCTCCTGTTTCAAGCAAACGATTCACGGTACAGTGATGCGCAGAGAACCTTCGTAAGTGAATACTTGAGTTTCATCGCTCGATCAAAATCAACACCCGAGTTCCACGTGTTTGTGAGCGTTGGTCCGGGTGAGTCGGTGATTTTACGCGCCTGAAACTTGAGCAGAGAAACATCAAATTTTGCGACAAATTATTGGGGAACAGATAGAGGGAGGCAGCTATACTTGAACTAACAACCAGCTAACAAAGTTACCAAACAGCTAACAGTGCTAACAACCCTCAGACTCCTCAGGAGGTTCCAGTAGAACTCGGTGTTGACAGTCTGACTCTGGGGGACGAATTCACGGTGACACAACCACCGGCAAAGTCAAAGAAATCCCACCTTGTGCCTCCCGACCTGACGCGCCTTCTTCAGTCTAGGACAGTGAAGCTCCGCCCCCTCTTGAAACGTGAACTCAGAACATCTCGCCCGGCTCATCGACATCAGTTAAATCTAAGATTATGACTAAACATCGACTCCGGTGGGACTCGAACCCACAACCTTTGAATCACTTCTCCAGTGGTCAACTAGAAGTCCAATGCGCTATCCGTTGCGCCACAGAGCCACGTGCCTGTCGGTTCAGCTGGACGTCACAGAAGAACTCGGTCTTAACGCTCTGACAACCGGCTAACAAAAAGCTGATTTTACAAAAAAAAGCAGCGAAACTGAAGTCGAAAAACGGCAAACGATGGCAACAATGAACTAACAAAGCTAACGAACAGCTAGCTTTACCAAAAACTAGCTAAATTCAAGTTTACAAACGGCGAACGATGAACTAACAAAGCTAACAGTTAACTTTGCTAAAAACAAGCTAAACTCGAGTTAACGTCCAGCTAACAAACCGCTAACAATGCTAACAGTAGAACTTGGTGTTGACACCTGGTGTCTCCCGACCTGACGCGCCTTCTTCGGTCTTGGACAGTGAAGCTCCGCCCCTCTCGAAACCTGAATGTCGCTCAGAACACCTCGCTCGTTGCTTCATCGCCGTAGACTTTCTGAAAAATGTCAAGGGTGAAATTGACCATTTCCAGATTTCGATCCAAAATCGGATGTTTGTCCCGTGCTGGTTTTGATAAAGCAACGAAATTTACATCATTCGCGATCTCGGACATCTTCATCCACCCTCGTATCGGCTGTTGCATACTTTTACTGGCAGGTGAATTTTGGTAGGAGCTGAGATGTTGGCGGTCAAAGGTTAATTGGGTGATTGCGCAGAGTGCTGCCCCAAATCCAGAACGGATACCTTCGTTGGAAATTACTCGTGGTGTTTATCGGGGAGAAGAAACTTCGCTCACGGTAATTATGGAGGTTGTTTTATCTTCCACGCTCTCCTGATGACTAATAACTAACTCTGGTTCACCTGCTGCATGTGGGACTTACGAGCCACACGAGTTCACTCCGTGGCACAAACCACCCGCCGTCTGCGTCAATTAAAAGGTCATTACGTCACCAGCATTGTGTGTGTGTGTGTGTGTGTGTGTGTGTGTGTGTGTGTGTGTGTGTGTGTGTGTGTGTGTGTGTGTGTCTGCGCTGTGAACTGCTAATTGGATTGTGCAGTCTCTGCTTCCCTTTGAAGAGTTCATGTGATTCTTCAGGTTCAAGCGGAGAGAGGAAGAAAACTCAAAGAAATTAAACCGTTACTGAAAGCATAATCAAACCGAAGCATATATTATATATATATATATATATATATATATATATATATATATATATTATATTATATTGTATATACATTTATATATTATTTTATAACAATATTATGTCACAGTTTCAATTCAGCTTTCACTTTTGCTGTCAACATGTAAAGACTTCTAATCAAAGGGCACAGGAAGTGAGGAGGTTTGTATTTATGGAATACAGGATTTAAAGCGGGTGAAACTTTATCAACAGAAATATGAGGAAATAAATACATTAAATGGTGCGTTTAAAGTACTTTATTTCACTGCAAGATTTAATTTGAAGTGAGTATCCAGAGAGGGATGATTCCCTCCCGCTGTGCAGACATGACGTGTTTTGTGCCGGATCTTTTTGGCTCCGCCTAACATCTGCTCAGCCTTATCTGCTGCTGATGAGGCTTCTGGGTAATTTAGTCCAAACCGTGATTTCTGAGAACAAATTAAAAACACCAACCATAAGGCGTCGGTATTTCTGTGGTGAGTAATGTTGAGGTTGTTGTTAAAGGTTCGCTTTAAGGTGGAAATTAGTGATTGGACGTTCTTTGATTGACAGATACGATTAGCGGGAGGAAAACATCCAACTCTACCTACATGTTCTTTTCTACTCTTTAATCCAGTCTTAACCAGGAAAAGTGTGTTTTCGGAAGCCGTTACAAAAGCAGCTGAGCGGATGAACTTAACGCTGTGGTCAGTTTAGCTCTGAGTATTGTAGATTAAAAATTTAGACCTACATTTAACTGCTGTTGTCTGGAGTGTGAAACCCTTACACACCGACACACAGGTGTTTTCACTGCCTGATTAGTTGCTTTCATAAAGATATTTTAAAAACTATTAGTTTATAAAGTTCATTGACATTAGATAGTTCCCAGCGTCAGGGACCGTGTTCACCAAAGTCTTTTCCCCTGACTGCAACATATATATATATATATATATATATATATATATATATATATATTTATTTATTTTTAACGGCAGCAGTGTGACGAGGCGCTGAGTGTAAAATCTGTACTGAACGCTTTAACCTTCTTTTTTTTTCTAATTGCCAAAAGTTGAACATTTTTGCTCTACGCTGTCACTTTTTACCCAGCCGTCCAATCACAGAGAAGGAGGGGCGGGACAAATGCCACAAAGACTTAACCACAGACTGTATATAAAAGTCTTCGTAGCTTCCGGGTCTGAAAAATGAGGCCGACCAGCTAGTGCCAGCGAGTGCCACTAGAGGTCGGCTACAGAAAGCCTCCGGCTCCATAGACTCCCATTTTCCATGAGTTCTCATGGCGTCGTTCACAAAAGTCACTCCTCCTTATTAGTTTTCTGGCGATCCATCTGAAAATAATACTGTCATTAATAAGATATAAGGCCTCAAAATGCAGTATGTCTGGGTCTGTTGGTCTGTTTGATTGACAGGCCTTAATTCATGTTCTTTAAAATTTCACCACGAGTTATTTCGGGGTTGTTAGTGGCCAGGCAGGTAATTTCAATCGTTTTGTTTTCTTCTTCGGACTGTGTGGGACTGACTCAGCTTAATTTAACTTCACTTTCCTGTTAGTTTTATTGAGTGGAATGAATTATACCTTCATCATTGTTCTCGTTGTTCAGTGACCTCATGTAATTCCGACTCGGTTCAACCTCTGAAGACGTTCAGTCAGCCGCCATAATTAAACACACCTGTGAGGGTTTGCAGGGCTCCGAAGTCATTTAATAAAGAAGTTGGTTGAACAGTGTCGAGCTGTGTTCACAAAACTGTGGAGCCTCGACAGTTCAAGTTTGACTTGAAGCTGAAGGTTTGTGTCTGAAGACGCAGCAATGAGAGGGATGTTTTTAAAGTCTGATTTTACAAACGATTTTTTTGTTGTTGTAATATCCTTTGGTCCAAACTGGATTTCCACATAATGCAACGGAGTAAAACGTATTATCCTGATAAGATTACAATACTTATATTGATGTCCGAGATTAGCTTCTTCCACACTTTTCCTTTATTTCAAAACGATATACAACTTTTACTATCAAATGTGAAAGCTCGAAATCAAAGGGTGGGTCAGACACTAAGAATCAACCCGGAATATTTGAATGCAGGTGTGACACAAACAGTGTATTCCTAATTATCATGCAAATGCAATTTTATTTTGTTTCTAAATTTACCCTGCGTTCCAATATCAATACTATTTCTTTTTACGTTCAGTACGTACCGCAGTGACACTTACAAAGTACGTACTGTTGTATGTAGTACGAATACAGTTGGGACATACTCCTTCGTCATAAAAATGCGCCTTGACCTTTGACCCTCTTGGTCGTATACGACACAATCCGTAGCGCGACGTTTGAAGTAAAAAGAAAAAAGGATGCGATTTGGAACGAGTACGCTTCCTTTTAATGCCTCTTCTTCTTCTTCTTTTCCTTCCTTTTATGGGCGGAGCATTAGCGACGCCAGCTGTCTTGGTGGCTCAGTTGATGTGATGTAGCTTCTGCTGCAGAGGATTGTGGGTAAGAACAACGTGGTTGTCCCCGCCTCCTATAAAATGTAAACAAAACCAAACGCGGATGATGTTATCTGGAAGTGACAGAACCCGCCGCTGCTGCTGTGGTTATTTAACGCACGTTTGTACAGTTCTTTATTTTTTACATTTTTTTATCATTCATTTATTCTTTATCTTTTCTGGAGATGTGGCGTTTTCTTCTTTTCCAATGGCGATGCAGGCATGGTGCGATGTCCTGACGGAGCGTCCCATTTTGCCTTTTTTATACCATTTCATGAACTCAAACACTCGAACACTATGCTGCACACGTGTGACGTCCGTCAAGGCCTTCACGCAGGCTTCAGGGTGTACTTTGGAATTTGGGCCACCCGGTCCAAATATGGGCACATCTGGCACCAAAAAAAAAACAAGATGGCGACGGCTAAACCGCCAGATTGAAGGCTCAAAAACAGAAGTTCACAAACCAGTGGGTGGGAACAACCTCTCTAAATAGGTTTCCCTTAAATTAAGATTATTTATTGACCATCTTGTCTGAAACTGAAACCTAAAAAGAATCTAAAAGCTGGTTCCCTGAATTCATTTGAACGTATAATTTAAAACACCGCGTCGACATACGTTCTTTAGGTTTCTTTCGGTACCCGCCGTGTCCTCTTCCTCATGATCTCTCATCGCGTCGCTCACATTTCCCTTTCTCATCTTTCCCTTCTTTGCAACCTCATGTGTTTCCTCCTCGTCCTCCTCCTCCTCCTCCTCCTCCCCCTCCTCGTCATGTCCTCCTCCGTGTGCGTCGGTATGCCTGTTAGTTGTTGGTAGAGTGAAGCGGCTGCATTATCTAGATACATTATTGATGCACGCAGCACTCTGTCTGACATGCACACACACACACACACACACACACACACACACACACACACACACACACACACACACACACACACACACACACGCGCACGCACGCACATGCACACAATCATCCAGCTGCTAACTCGCACAATAAGAACATGCATTCACTCATCAAATCAAACATATCGCCACACGTGCACGCAAAGAAACAAACACACACAGGAGGGGCTCCGTTTGTTTTTAAATGTGAGCGTGCACGAGAAGGAAACGAAACAGCTGAACGTACACGCTGCTTCGTTACGGTCGAGAGAACACGGCTAATTCTCTGTTCTTGTTTTTTTTTAAGGAAAAGACGAAGCAGTCGGGCTTCTTGTGAACGCTGAGCTGCAGGTTGTTAGTTTGGGAGGACAATCGATGTTCAGAAACATCTGAAGATGATCTCAGAGGGAGAGAACCGTGTGAGACGAGGGGCAAAGAGTTGGAATTATGAAAGAGGAAAAAAGTCCCGAGGAAGGAGAGTTTGAGTGGCGGGGAGGCGGCGGTGGGGGGGGGGAGGACAGAAGAGTTCCCAGCATCTCTTTTTCCCAGGGCTTTGTAAAGGCCTCATTAAATATGGATGGTGTTTGGAGCAGAGCAGGGGTAAGTGGGACTCCACAAACAGCACAGGCAGCCCAGGCAGGCCGGGCCCATCCTGCTGTGATGGAGCCCTGCTGTCCTTCTTCGCCTCGTCCGTCTCTCCGTCCGCCCGCCTCCGTCGACGACTCACTTTGCCGTCTTTTCGTCCTCCCCGGCTTCGGCCCTCGATCGAACTCTCCTGATGGTGAAAGTGTCTGTTTTTTTTTGTCTTCTCCTCCTCTTCCTCTCTCTTGACGATCACTGATTTTACTGAAGCTTCCCTCCATTGTTCACCCCTGCCCCCCCCCCCCCCATCGTCGTCGTAGCTTTTACCCTCTTTTCTCATGTTAAAATCACGTGAGGAAGAGTCACCGTTGGTATAATTGTCATCTAACTCTTTAATTCTGACGTTGTGTCTGTCCTCAGGAGATGAAGACGCGTCACCCCGGTCTTCTTCAGAGGAGTGATGGAGGAGCAGAGAGCGGAGCGGGACTGTAAGCGGCGCCTTCATGGAGCCCTGATCGGCAGGGCAGAGAGCAGGTGGGTGCGAGTCCGTCTCCGTCGACGGAGACGGAGTGAGACAGATGGAGACAGCGAGAGGGGGAGTGAGCGGTGGAACGGCGTGCGTCTGTTGTCCTAAACGGAGCTGTACGGTCGGTGACGATGAAGCTCCATCTAATCTGGCTCAGCGGGAATGACGCACAAACTTCCTGTCATCGCCTGCAGACACCCTGTCTAATCCCGTTTGTCTCCTCCGTGTCTCTGTGTGTGTGAGTGTCTGTGTGTGTTCGCATTCAGAGCTTCATGCACAAGTTGTAAGTAATGCATGTTCCAACATAAACGACACCCGACGTACACGTGCGGATGATTTACCTGACAAACGACAGGGAGGATGTTTGAGGGGAAGACGGGAGGATTCACGACAGTGTTCCTGCGTGTAGGCGACGAAAACGCTTCGATAGCAACGTGAGGTATTAATGTTTTAATAAGTCATGATTCATATTATTGCGTTGCGTTTTCCTTTATCGTACTAAGACCGTGAGCTCTGTCTCGTCCAAGCGGCAACCGGCAGTGACGTCACCCCGTTGGTTTGGGAACGTCCGTTATGAAGCCTCCAGTTCAGATTCTGTCCGTCGCCATCTTTGCTAGTTCGGAGCGGTTTGGAGCAGGAAGTGACCGTATTTGGACGAGCTGGGGGAGGAGCGAGCGGTGGATCTGACTGATCTGATCAGAAACCTGACGATGCTACGTCCCGCCCACCGATAGATGTAACCTGCAGGCCTGTCAATCAAACAGACACGCCCCCAAAAACACATCTTTTTGAGGCTTATTTTATAATTAATGACGGGATTATTTTCAGATGGACCGCCAGAAAACAATTTCGCGAATGATATAAAATTCTCAGTCAATAGAATTTCTCCACAAATTTCCTGTATGAGAAGTTGAATGGGAATGTATGGAGGCTTTTTGGAGCCGACCTCTAGTGTTACTCGGTGGTATTGAAGCTTAAGGAACTTCTACATCGGCCTTATTTTTCAGAGCCGGAAGCCACGAACACGTTTATATACAGTCTATGATGTAAACACAACCAGAGGGCCAATAGTCCTTTATTTCATGATATGCATCATCCGTGGTCAGCTTATGATTTTACCGGTTTAAGTTCTCCCCCCGTGAAACCACTGTTCCGAACACAGACTTCATATAAAAGTGTTTGTAGCTTCCAGATCTGAAAAATAAGGCCCATCAAAAACGTGCAGTACGCACAGCGTGTACAGGATTACAGCGACCAGCGCCACAATGCTAAAGATGATGTTTTGCACATTCCTTATTTATCATATTCAAAAATCTTAGTCCATCACGCTAACATTTAATACTACATTTAATACAAACCATAAAAATAAATTAAGCTTAATAGATAAATTATTTCTACCACAGCGTGGAAGTCATTAATTCTCCCTTCAAGCCACGTTTAAACTTTTTCATGAAAAATAACATCAGACACAAAATATTATTCTTTATTTACCTGGTTAGAATTTCCTAAAATTACATCGGTGCTTCCTCTCCTTATTTGAAAATCCCAAATCTTTAAAAGTGCAAAAAAGTTTCACTCAAAAAGTTAAATACAAAAGGTCTCCTACTTTACTCTCAGACTCAGTGTTTGTACAGTGCAGGCGTCAAGTTTCCACATCGCACCGGTGTGAGTTACAAGTATTTGCGATGTATCAAATCCGGCTCCTGGGTGCACATTTTAAAGTTAATTTGTAGGTCACCTGAGTGTTTACGGTTCGATTTTTGTGGATGAATATAAATTGATTATCTGAAGGTTGACTGATTGAAGTATGATTTTAAAATTGACCTATTTTGATTTAATATCCATTAAATTGAATAAGATGCACGTCATTTTTAATCCGACCCGCCTTTTCAGTGTTTTACTGCCCGCTTTACTGCTTTCGGTCGTCCGTCGCTGCAGCGTTATTACAATAACAGGGCTCAGGGTGTGTGTGTGTGGGGGGGGGAGAAAAGGATGGGGGGGGGGAGAGGAATAAAGTAGCATCAACTTCACTGAACTAAAGAATATATCATTAAAGAGGGGACGAGGGAAGCATATGGAGAAAAGGGAGGAGAGATGACAAAGTGAATGAATAAATGTACACGAGAGTGTGAGCAGTGGGGGGAAAGGCTGTAAGTGCTGCTGCAGCCCCATTAGTCAGCTCGTGTGTGTGTGTGTGTGTGTGTGTGTGTGTGTGTGTGTGTGTGTGTGTGTGTGTGTGTGTGTGTGTGTGTGTGTGTGTGTGTGTGTGTGTGTGTGTGTGTGTGTGTCTCTCTCTCTCTCTGCAGCATTTGTTACGTTGCCCAGCTCGAGTCCCAACAGTCAGAAAAAAAAAGCAAACATTTCTGGCACAGATTTGTGTTTCCTGCAGCAGCCTTAGAAGAGACACGTGCTACCTGAAACAAAGCTGGACTGAATTCCTATCTGAACAAACTGTCACCTGATTACCGTGTTATTTATTTTATATTATTATCCGTACTATCATGAAGCCCCTGCGGCGGTAGTCCCAGTCTGTTACCTTTTCTTGGTGTGTGTGTGTGTGTGTGTGTGTGTGTGTGTGTGTGTGTGTGTGTGTGTGTGTGTGTGTGTGTGTGTGTGTGTGTGTGTGACACACACACACACACACACACACACACACACACACACACACACACACACACACACACACACACACACACACACACACACACACACACACACACACACACACACAACCATCCTCCCTGATACTGCTGACTTCCACACTCCATTGTAAGTTCATATCATTTTATAAACCTGATCTAAGTAAATCTCCTGGGTGGATTTCCTTCTTTGTCACTTTCTTTAAGCCAGTTTGTGTCAATGATAAAACTCACAAAGTTTTTATTTTTATGCAACATTATGTTTGGTAAAAATAGAGGCAATTCAGGAGAGGAGGTGTGAGGAAAAACGTAGCGCATGAGCAGAGAAGTTTTTCTTCTCATAGAGTCTGAATCATGTAGTTAGTTTAAAGTTAGAGATGAACCAGCTGTGCTCATTTTATAATTATATTTTTAAGTAGGTTTGTGTCAGCTGGCCCTAATGACTGTAAAGAACTGTAAAGAGAAGCATAGAGCATCAGCTTTACCCGCTCTTGTCAATTCAAGCACAGTAAGATTTCGTAGGGGCAAAAAAAACATCTGCAGTAAATTTGTCATTTTGTAAAGTCACTGTAGAGCTGCACAATTATGGATAAAATGAAAATCCTTGAATTAATTTTTTTTGGGGGGGCGGGGTTAGAATCGAGATCACGAATATATCACGATTAATTATTTTTTTAAATGTTAGTTATAAATTATTTGTATTTACCTAAAACAGAAGACAAAAATATATATAAAAATATGATTGAGCCTGATACTGAATGAGATATTCTAGTAAAATATTTAAATTTAAATATTGAGATTAATCAAGGACATCTTGTAAATTTCAGATCAATTGAATCAGTTAAATGTTTCTACTAAGTCTAATAAAACACTAATGACTCAAAATGTTCAGAAACTACAGACTTCAGATGATTTATCATCACCGAAGAACATGACAGAAGATTGCGTCATATTTATCAGTTTGGTTTATGCTGGTTCTGCATCACGTGGTGTAACGCTGTGCTGTGATTGGTTGATTTGAGAGATGGAGCGCTTGTTTTGATGTAGCTGAATGAAAATGTGTCGGAATTGTAGTCATTTAAAAAGGAGACCGCAGAGAGACATGAATATAGATTGTGATTAATTGTACAGCTCAAACTCACTATGAACAAATTTGGTCATCGGACACTAAGTGCACATTATACATCATACTATATTTACACAGGAAACATAACAGGTTTGGACATACTGATGTCTTATTATGTCCAAAAGTGGCTGCTGAATGAATGCCAGTTTTATCATCACTTAATTAAAATGATAGCAATGAAATGAAAATATTTGAAAGCACAAAAACAAAATGTTATTTTCACTCTTATTTGTAATTTGTCTACTGTGTCAAAAGCTTTGAATTCAGCCTCAAACATGACTAAATTTTCCCCTGACAATCTCCATCAATCTGTGGGGGTGGACATAATAACACACCAATGAGCATCAGGACAGATGGATACGCTTGGTCTCTAACTCTTAAACTATATTTTGCGCCATAATAAGGATGCACAATTCTGATGCTGGAGTATTTCTTCAAGCTCCATTTCTGTATTTATGTCGAAGCACAAACACAGCGATAAACAGAAATCTGATTCCTCCCTCATCAACAGTAATCTAATAGAAAGAGAAGGAAACGGGCTCAGAGAGGGTTGGACGGTGAATAGTGGCAGAAAGACATTCATGTGAGGAAGAACGGACCGTAAACATATCCATCGAATCTACAATATGTCACATTTATCATTTATTTAAACAGGGTCTGGGAGTTTAAAGTATTTCTTTGGACTTCCGTGGAGTTTTTTTTTTTTTTTTTTTTAACAATCATCAGTATCTCCAAACATCTGTCTGCATGCTGGGATTGCCAGATTGGCCCTGTGTTGTAACATGCAGGTCAGCAGGTAGAGCAGGTATCTGGCAGCACATCCTGCAGAGCTGTAGATGAACGTATCGGGCCGATGACCAAGACTTAATTCAAAAAATTTGAGGTCTTCCGAATGTCAGATTTTCTTTTGCCTTTGTTCCTTCAAACGACCAATAAATTCTGGATTACTTTGAATACTTGTAGGCTTTTAAAACCTGTTCAACACTTGGTGAGGGGTCACGTGTAGATTGTGATTCAAGCCGAAAAGGTAGCAAATCATTACTTTTTCCTACGTACGTTTTGTAAAGTGCAACATCAGCAGGTCTTTATTACTTTTTTCTTTTCTACTGTTGCCTGAGATAAGCACTTCCTGTATCTTTACTGGACATGCAGAGATCCAATTGATATAGATTTTCTCATCTTGCTCTTGGCAAAAAGACAAACAAGGGTGCAGTGGGTCGGTGTGAAAGCTTCTCTCGCACCTGAGCTGTTTAGCGCCGCTGCTGTCGCTCACGTTGGTGTGGAGGCTGTCATTCAAAGTCTGGTGTGGAGCGCGCTGGTTGAAAAATGAAGTTCCTGAACTTTGAACTCTGGTGTGGTTTATTTCTGGTTTCAGAGCAGCCTTAAACCACAACATTGTGTAACAGTACATCTCTGTCGCATTAAGTCAAAATCGGAACTGCTATTGAATAAACATCGTCCGTGTATTGATTGTGGGTACAGTCGAGGAAGCAGTCTATATAAGCAAACGATAGATTGTGGAAATATTTGGTAACTATAGTAACACATACGTGCATCAGTATTTTGTTTTTCTGATCCGACAGTGAAAAGAAGTTCAATCAGAGGTGTGTTGCACTTGTCTGTTTCGGTGCAGGAGTGTTTATCCATCTATATTTATCACATGATTAATAAATGTGCATGAGCATCTTTCTTTGTTTGCTCTTGGTGACCACTAGAGAAGATAAATAAACACACAAGGTGCAGTAAAGTAATGAAAAAGAAGCTGCAGTAGAACTAAAGGTGAAAGCATCATTTTGTTCCTTGGTCTGTTGTGGAGTTGAACTGAGGTTTTGAAAGTAACCTAAACAGGACTTCATGCTCCCCACGCTAAAAGTGACGTCATTACTGCTGGCGCACGGTGCACATTGGTGTTCTCCTGGTTATGTGTACCTTTTTTTTTTTTTTTTTTTTTTGTAATATGATGGTGTGTATCAAGTGGCAAAAACTGCAGTTCCCCAGATGGCCTTTTAAAGGTTGTCTACAAAAGTGAGTCAATTCCATCAACCCACGACAGACTGCATATAAAAGTGTTCGTAGCTTCCAGGTCTGGAAAATCAGGCCGATGCAGAAGTGCCTTAAGCTGCAATACCAGCGAGTGCCACTAGAGGTCGGCTCCAAAAACCCTCCGGGTCCACAGACTCCCATTCAACTTCTCTCATGATATACAAAGTCAATACATGTTTTCCACCAGTTATCTCGGTGTTGTTAGTTAAAGTCGCTCCTTATTAGTATTCTGGCGGTCCATCTGAAAAGAATCCCTCATTAATACGAAAATAAGATTTAAAAAGATGTGTTTGATTGACAGGCATGTGGTGCAGTCAGGTTACAGCTATTGGTGTACGGGACGTAGTATCGTCAGATTTCCAATCAGATCAGTGTGAGCCGCTGCTCACTCACTGCCAAGCTCGTCCAAATATGGTCACTTCTGGCTCCAAAATACCAAGGTGGTGACGGACATAATACAAAACTTGAGGCTGTAGATTTCCGGTTCAAAAGTCAAAAGTGTTGATTGACGCTTGGTTGATGTGCATGATGACCAATGCGTAAACATGGCAGTTTAGGTGTAGATCCCAAAATTCAACCCGGGAAAAGTTCCAGTCACAGACCTTCCTTCAAATCTCATGACTCTCTAATCCAACATGGACAACAGCGACTACAAAAGCAGTAAATACCTAAAATCCCACCATTACACTCTGAGAAACCCAAACCTTCCAGGAGTCAGCAATCGATGCCCCGAGAGTCTTTATGAAAGGTGTTGAGAAAAGCGACACGTCTTTGAGAACGTTGGGTTAAAGCGATACAGTATTAAGTTCCCAGAGGTCTCTAATATTACACCTTGTCAAAAAAAAAAATCAGCTGACGTTCCTGTCTCGAACGCTGCGGTTGCAGAAAGGGAACAGCTCTGCGTCCTCGACGCTGTTTTTACCAGTGTGGATTTGATCAGACTGCTGGCCTCGTACTTTATCGGTGTCGTCAATCAAAGCCACTTAGCAGGGAAAACATGTTGATGGGATTAGAGGGGATTGGAGGTGTATGAGGGCCTTCTCCCAGTGTTTGAAATGCAGACACATTTGGCTGCGATCCCTCCTTCATTGTAGTCAATCTTCCACAAAGCCAGGATGTCAGAGTTTTAGTTTCTTTATATTCACCGAGAAATGTACCGACAACAAAATCCAGACTTTTATTAAGTCTGAACCACAGACTGTATATTAAAAGTGTTCATAGCTGCCAGGTCTGAAAAATGAGGCCGATGCAGAAGTGTCTTAAACTGCAATACCACCGAGTGCCACTAGAGGTTGGATCCAAAAAGCCTCCATAGACTCCCATTAAACATCTCTCATGAAATACAAAGGAAATACAATTTCTCCACCGGTTATCTCGGTGTTGTTAGCAAAAGTCGCTCCTTTTTATTAGTTTACTGGAGGTCCATCTGAAAATAATCCCGTCATTAATTAGAAAATAAGCTTCACAAAGACGTGCTTTTGGGGGCGTGTCTGTTTGATTGACAGGCCTGTGGTGCAGTCAGGTTACAGCTATCGGTGGGCGGGACGTAGTATCGTCGGGTTTCCAATCAGATCAGTCAGATCCACCGCTCGCTCCTCCCCCAGCTCGTCCAAATATGGTCACTTCCTGCTCCAAACCTCTCCGAACTAGCAAGATGGCGACGGACAAAATCTGAATTGGATATATATATTATATTCATAACGGCCGTTCACAAACCAACGGGAAACGTCACTGTTGATTGCCGCTTGATCTGAACACAGAGGAAAAACAGCGTGACTTCGATTCTACAGAGAGAAATATCTGAAGCAGCTCCGTTTACTCCACAGCGGTGTCATGCTGTTTATTGAAGTACCAGACTCTGGATTATTCATCTAAAGTGTGACAACATGTTCCTGCAAATGTTTCACAATAAAAGTACTTTTAATGAGGAGCTTCTTTCTAATGAGGGCTTTTAATTTGAAATAATACAGGAAGTGTTGAGTTTGTATTTGGGTGTAATGCAGTAGTGTCTGAGCGTCATTCCAGCAGCGCTACACTCAAACGTAATTTCAGACGTTACCTGTTTAGTTCTGGGGGGGACTCTCCAAAAGAAAGCTCGTTTGAGTCTGATCCTTTACAAACCTGAGTACACTTCTGCTTCGTGTCTCTGCAACCTGAGAGGTGAGCGAAGCAAACAGGAAGGGAGAGATGTGTAGAACGAGATATGGAGGAGTTAGAGAGGATGAAGAGGGAGGAACAGAAGAGGGGTGTTCACAGACAGATGGATGGATAATGGGCTCGTGACTCAGGATCCCCCAGGAGTCGCTGCTGCCTCATTGTGTCACTCGGCACCTTCATCACTAACCCCTCCTCCTCCTCCTCCTCCTCCTCCTCACCCATCACCGTCCACCGCGCGCACGTCTGTATTCCGTCCTCCTCTCCCTCGTTCCTCTGTTTCCTCTAATGGATGCTGCTAATGCTCTTCAACATCATCAGCAGCATCCGTCTGGGGGAGACTCCTTCCTGCAGCTGCTCGCTGGGGGACGCGGCAGGCCGGCTGAGGTCATTCACTCATTCACTCCGCCTCATTCATCCCCCCCCCAAACACACACTCACATCTTCACCCTTTCATTCATCGATTATCTGCTCGTCGTTCCGCTCAGTTACTCGTTTGTTCCGCGTGAAATGATCCCTCCACTCTTTTTACCCACCGTGTGATTCATTCAGCACCAAAAGAGATCAGTAATTCATTCCTGTGTTCACTCGTTCATTCACTCTCACGCAGGCTGCCTGTCAAGAGTGTCTGTTTCTCCGTGGATTTAATGATGTGAGGAGGGGTTCAGGTATCAGCTAATGACCCAGTCTTTGTCTGACTGTCTGCATCATCTGTGTCTGCGTGTGTGCGTGTGTAGTAGTAGTCGTGAGCGAGATGGAGGAAACTCTACTCACGTTAGTCTGACGAAACCCCGCAGACACCAGAGGTGACCGGCGTCCATTACATCCGTCTCAACGGTTATTTATGACGGCCACCTTCCTCTCAGCAACACAGCGGTGAGCCGCTGAAAGGAAACACGTCGTTATCACAAATTATAAAGTATTAGTATCGATATTTATCGGTGCTCAGAGGAAACAGACGAGCAATAATTCAGGATGAGAGTCAATTAGTCTGTATGATGACACGGGTGACATCATCGTTGGCCTCAGATGGTGTCGAATACCCACAAGTCCCACTGCAGAGAGGGGTGTGTGTGTGTGTGTGTGTGTGTGTGTGTGTGTGTGTGTGTGTGTGTGTGTGTGTGTGTGTGTGTGTATTCTGCAGTGTGATTTTACACCTTGCATTGTCTTATCAAAAGAAAGATTTCAGGATTTATTTTACACATTGGTGCATCACCTGAAAAATATTTTTTTATTTTTTTTCGATTTATTATATTTTTGCCAGAATGTGAATACACATACATAAATACATACATGAATCCCCACATCTCAAAATGCCCACACAAATAAACAATACAAGGCAAGGAAAACACATAAATATGTGACAACATGGAGGAAACAATAAAAGGTTAAGATGGTGTGAGAAGTTTTTTTGAACAGACTGAGGATCTGACTTTACTCTTGAATAAATGTCATCCAGCGCAATGTAGCTGGAGACTTAATTCCACCAATGGCAGTTTAGATACTTTTCAATTTACAGCTATGCACATCCTATCTGCCTGAAAAGGCAAGATCTATAGTAATAATAATAATAAACTTTATTTGTACAGCAACTTTCATACAAGAAGTGCAGCTTTACAGCAAGAATATGACACGCAGTGTTTCACATAAACACAGATATAAAGGAGCATTTAAAGAACAGATAAAATGCGTAAAATTAAACACCATAAATAGAGTTCAAATATAAAATAGAGCAATAAACATTTTAAAGGCGTGGTAGTGCAAAGTGCATGTAAAGCTTTATGCACATGCTTTGACAGTAATTCCACTTGTCAGACTTACCGGCTCCGAAAAGACGTAAACAAGGTGAAAAGGGAATAGATCCCTGTAAACATTTGAGATATCAACTGGGTCACAAAATAAAAGTGAGTCACATGACCAAAATTTAAAAGGAAACGTGCCTTTCTGTTTCTTATAACGCCAGCAGAGAAATCACATCTCACTGTCTGCTTTATTTAACTTCTCTGGAGTATAATAAACTCTATGTATCATCTTAAATGGAGCTTATTTATGCACTAGATTGTAAAATAATTGTCTTGTTCCCGCTTCTGTCTCAAATGATTATTTACCTTTGAATTTTCAATCAGAACTTTCATGATGAATCTTTAAAACAACTCTTTCCCTCGTTCTTCTCCGTGTCGTTAAAAATCGAAACGCGGCTGCAGCCTCGGGAGTGTTTCCGCTCGGCTTTCTACACCAGCGAGAGAAAGCCGATCCGTTTCATTTCACTTCCGCTCAGAACAAACATCCGCTTCCCCGAAGCTCAGCTTCTGTCACTCAGAGCCGGTGGGGGTTTCTTTTCCCTTCGGTTTGTCCTCCCTCCATGACCTCTATTCTACTCATTGCAGCGTGTCTTTGCCCAACGTGAAGCAATTTTAACCCGCTGTGTGTTTGACCTTTGACCCCTGGCAGGTAAATGGAGGTGCAGGACAGGAGTCGCTCGCCGTCCCGCAGGACCAGCCGGGTGGAGCAGGTGGTGGGACGATGGCTGAGGCGGTCCCGGGACTTGGGCAGCCGGTCTCACTCTCTGAGCAGGTACAACCTCCGCTTTGTCTTCATTGAACTCCATGAATCAGATTCTGAATTTTATCATCTGCCGTGTATTCATTCATTGATCCCGACGCCCCTGCAGAGACCGGGCTGCAGCGGATGGGAAGGCAACCGAGTCCAGCGGTTCTGATCAGAGGAACTACCCGTTCCGCTTCAACGTTCAGATCCAGCAGGACCCGGACCTCAACTCTCATGGCCTCACTCTTTCCTCCCAGACCCCCATCCTGGTGCGGGAGGTCACCCCAGGTAGGACACGGCTCAGGAAACGTGTGAAGAAACAGTTACAAACGTCCATGAGGCTGCGTCATGTGTTTATATATAGTTATTCGCCAGACTCCGTATGAAGCCTCTTGTCCTGGAAAACAATGCAGCACTTCTCCTGCCGGACAGCTCAGGGGGAGGAACGAGATTTCAGTCTGTATCAGCGAGTTTGTTCTCACCTAAACCTGCAGTGTCAGCTATAAAAGCAGCAACGTCTTGCTGGTACATCTCCACTGACTCAGACTTCTTCTCCCTCAGAGATCCCGTCCGAGAGACAACTTCCAATACAAAAAGTCTAAAGTGTTTTCGTCCAAAAACAAAACAGCTCCATTCATTCACTCTGTATGAGTCTGACCTTCCTCGCTGTAGACTTTCTGAGATCTATTGAACATAAAGATCTACTCATGGACTCTGGTGGGACTCGAACCCACAACCTTTGAATCACTTCTTTGGTGTTTAACTAGAAGTCCAATGCGCTATCCATTACGCCACAGAGCCACATGCCAGTTAGATCAGCTGGACGTCACTGAAGAACTCTGTCTCAACGGTCTGACAACACTAACAAAAAGCTGATTTACAGCTCGTGTTGACAGTTGACTGAGTTCTTCTGTGACTTTTGTCTTGAACAGTGAAGCTCCGCCCCTCTTGAAACGTGAACACCTCGACCGGCTCATTGCTTCATCACCGTAGACCTTCTGAGAGCTATTGAACCTAAGATTTTAACTAAACAGCGACTCTGGTGGGACTGAAACCCACAAACTTTGAATCACTTCTTTGGTGTTTAACTAGAAGTCCATTGCACCACAGAGCCACGTACTTGTTGATCCGGGTGGGTTGCAAAGAATGTTTTACCTCAAAGGCCTCAAAACGTCATAGAAGAACTCGGTCTTAACAGTCTGACAACCGGCTAGCAAAGCTAACAAAAAGCTGATTTCACTCAAAAACAGCTAAACTGAAGTAAAAATAAAAGCAAACAATGGCAACAATGAACTAACAAAGCTAACGAACAGCTAACTTCACCAAAAACTAGCTAAATTCAAGTTTACAAACAGCGAACAATGAAATAACAAAGCTAACAGTTAATTTTGTTGAAAACGGCTGGACTCAAGTTAACATTCAGCTAACAAACCGCTAACAATTCATACAGTGCTAACAACCCTCAGAAGGTCCCAGTAGAACTCGGTGTTGACAGTCTGACTCTGGGGGACGAATTCACAATGACTCAACCCCGCCAATGTCAAAGCAAACCCACCTTGTGTCTCCCGACCTGACGCAGCTTCTTTGGTCTTGGACAGTGAAGCTCCGCCCCCTCTTGAAAGGTGAACGTCAGTCAGAACAACTTTGCCCGGCTCCTCGCTTCATCGCCGTAGACTTTCTGAAACATTTCGAGGGTCTCTGTTGACCATTTCCAGAGTCTGTCACTAAATTGAATGTGTGCCACTTGTCCCCGACAATGGGAGGAGGAGGAGGAGGAGGAGGAAGAAGAGGAGGACATACATGAATTGTTTGAGTACCTTGTCAGGATGCCCTAAGGGACCCTCCTCGAAACTGTCCTGCAAAAATCAAAGCAGAGCAATAATTTTGCTGCATAGCCTGAAAATGAGGAACTTATTTTCTATCTTTTTTTTCCATCTACGTCTCTGTTTAAGCTGCTTAAAAATAAGTCAAAAGTAAAAACTACCGTGCACTGAGACGGATTGGAGCACCCTCCCATCAGTTATGGTGTGCTATAAGTCTTACTGAGGGAAAATGTATTGTATTCTTTCAGGAACAGAACATTTTGTCGTCCTGTTATCCAGGGAACAGTCCATTTCTTCTGCATAAAGTCTCCTCAGCAGATGAGGGAGTGGACCCGTGCCAGGCCACTGCAGGCCTCCGGCCAGCGCACACAACACACTGACAGAAGCGAAACCTCCCAGGGAGGCTGATACCGCATGCATGCACGTAAAATTGCATTAACAGAGGAAACGTTCTGTGGCACCGAGGCTGTGTTTGGGTGTGTATGCGAAGCATCTTCAGCGTAACGAGCAGGCAAAACAAATTTGGAGGAAGCTGGACATTGGTGCCCATCGTCAAGACTCCCGGAGCCTCTTCCAGTCCAATGTGCGTGGGTGTGATTGACGTTTTAAACGAGGTTAGATCTGCATGCAGCTGGAGGCGTGCCTGGGAGCCATAACTCAGGGCACACACACCCTCCGTCTCCAGCTACAGAGACGGAAAGGTGTGTCAGCGTTTTAAAAAGCTTCATCAGTCCCGGACAACAGGAAATTAAAATTTTAACAATTAAGTTTCCAGATTGTAACATCACGCTAAAGTATTAATCTGCTTGATCACATGTACATTCAATAACAATTACATTTACAGAGAATCAATTTCTCCACTGCGATAAATAAAATACTTTCTGTTCATCTAAGAACAAATGTAGATGATACAGATGCATTATCGTAGATGCAGTGCTTTCACAAAGTATTTGATTTTGTAAAAGAGAGTTTTTCTTTCCCTCTATCAGAGGTTTTTCTCCCTTAAAGAAGAGTTTTTTTCTCGTAGCTTACGTGGAAATTGTTGAATTGTTGGGTATGTTGGCTCTGTTATAATGCTGTAAACACAAAAGGTTCAGTCACCGCTGTTTGAGAGTAAATCCATCTGTATGGTTCAAGGATTAAAATGTAAGTTTTGAAGGTCAAAGTCTGAAACCAAACTGTAATGAGCTGCTGTGAAAACAACAGTTAATGCTCACAAACCCTCAAATATGACGAGTGGGCCAAAATCTTTCTTCAACAATGTCAGAGACTGACATTACACAAACGCAAATAGAAGCAATCTCCACAATATTTGCAGGAGCTTGCAATTTTGCAAAAAAAAAAAAAGGGGGTTTGTGGGAAATATGGCCTTATGATGGGAATGAGGAATATGTTAAATGAGTTTTCTCCACACTTCTAGCTGTAAAAGACTGAACTTTGTTTTTTATGATGAATGAATGTGATTTAAAAAGCATTTAAAGCTCTTATTGTGACAGCAGATGGAGCCTTTGTTTTCTATATTACAGTCACAGACTATCTGTTCTGGAAAGATACACAGCTTTTAGACAATTTTTATCACTTTGAGCCCTGTGATGGTTCCCTAAATTCAACACAGAAAGAAAACAGATTATAAATCAATTATTTCTGAGATGTGTAGCAGGTTTATTATCACAGGAAGTCATTGCTTTTTATTGCAACTTTTTTTTTTTTTTTGTCCTTGATTTGCACGTTTTTGCTAATTCCTGCAATTTTACGGCAAAAAAACTCACTTAAAACTTCACAAATTACATAAAAAAATCTCCCATTTTTAATTGAAAACTGGAAGGACTGGTATTGGAAGCATTTGCCTTTAAACATTAAAAAAAAAAAACATTAGAGATTAAATCCAGTGTGGTGAATACCTTTTCACATTGGTCGCTTAGGCATTGAATAATTTTTTTTTTGTTCAAATAAATACATTTATCATTTATAACTTGTATTTAAAAATATATATTATTGATATCAAACTAAATCAATTACTCAAAAGTCCTTGAATAGATACCGTATGTTATATGCTATAAATATTTGGAAGTGCAGTTTGCTGTTGTGGTGCAGAAGCACGAGGATCTGAATCCCCCTGAGGTCCAGGGGCAGAATACCTCTCGTTGTCCTGTCTGGCTCAGGTTTGCTCTGTCACCATCTGTTTCTGCCTGTCTCTCACACACACACACACACACACACACACACACACACACACACACACACACACACACACACACACACACACACACACACACACACACACACACACACACACACACACACACACACACACACACACACACTGTTGCTCATGTCTCTAGTGGCCCCGCTGAGCCTTGGCTCGATTCGTCCTCTCTGTCTGAGCCACGTGCTGCAGCATCTTGTCTGTGAAATACGAATCCTTTGTTTAAAAGCATTTCCAGGCCGATCGGTGTCACATGCATCTGTCCACGTTCAGCTCGGAAGGAACATGAAATATTTCATATGTCGATTAAATAAATCCGAATTATTACAGGATAACCAGATAGAAACAACATGTTGGAGGATGATGATCGTGTAATAGGGGAAGGTAATAGTGGGAGGTCTTGTTTGGATCAGAAGCACAATTTCTGTTTCGCTGCCAGTGAGCCCATTTCAAATTGCAATTTGATTCATTATTTAAATAGTTTTTATTTCAATATTTGTATGGTAGAAACTGAGACCGTGCAAAATATTTTTTCCAATATTCAGCCTGTTAGCATAAACACTAGAAACACCCCTGGCATTCAGTTTCACAAATGCAGAGACATACGCATGTCAAACGTTCCTAATGTTAGTGTCAGTTCATGTCAGTGTAACGTCCTTTCTATAAAAGCTTGATCACAAGTAATTCAATAAAATTTTATTTATATAGCGATAAATCACAACACAAGTTATTTCAGGGCATTTATCATAGTCAAGTAACGTTTACAGCATTATAGAAAGAAACCCAACAATTCAACAATTTCCACGAGCAAAAGCTGGGAAGGGGGAAAAAAAAAAAAAAAAAAAATTTAACAGAAAAGAAAAGCCTCCAACAGTGGGAAAGAAAAGAAAAACTCCTCTATAACAAGAGGAAAAATTCCCATTTTACAGAAAGAAAAACTTCTGATAGCAGAAAGTAAAAACAGGAAAAACATCCTCCGACATCAGAAAAGGAAAAAACTCATTTATAACAGGAAGAAAAACCTCTATGGGTTGGAAGTAAAAAAAAAAAAAACACCTCCCTTTTAACAGGAAGAAACTTTCCACAAAGGGAAGGAAAAACTCCCTTTAACATTCCGCTTTCTACCAGCAGGTGAACTCTCTTTGTTTGGATGATATGGTTCTATAAGATCTCTCAGATAATAAACAGCTTTATACGAGCTTTATAAGTCAGCATCAGCATTTCAGATAAACTTCAGGCGTTTTATTGAGTAATTTGGACACTCCGACGATAAATCCAGCCTCGTTAAACATGTACAGTAAAGGACGGTTTCATCGACGTACGAGGAGCAGGTGGTGACCGTAAATCTCTGCTGGTAAACATCCAACGTAGCTTCACTCCTCAACTCTGTTGACAGCAGACCGACAGATAATGAATAAAGGGGTTCAAGGGTTCAATGATGAGAAGGAGAAACAAAAACAGTTCAGCTGAGAGATTAGATTCGATTCCTGGTTAAAAATTATGCACCGCTGCGAGATGAAAGGAAACGGCTCAAATAAAAGCTACGGTCTGTCACCGGTGTTTCCAGAATGAGTGCGGGCCACTTGAACAGCCTCAGGCGTGACAACACGAGGACATTTTGTGTGTGCAGGTGGTCCTGCAGATGGTCGGCTCGTCCCCGGCGACCAGCTCGTGAAGATCAATAACGTCGCTGTCGATGACCTAACCCCGGAGCAAGCTGCTGAAATAATCAGGTATGCACACACAGCTGCATTCACAAACACACACACACACACACGGGATTGTTGCTACACACATCGCAAAATTACGCAATGCAAATTACATCCGCGCTCACCCAACTTTCCTTTATGTTAATTTCAGGGAGTGTCAAGATACGTTGACGATGACGATCCTCAGAACGATGCTGGTGAGTCTGCTGTATGCAACACACACACAGATACACACACACACACACACACACACACACACACACACACACACACACACACACACACACACACACACACACACGTCACAAAAACACACATTAACTCACAACATCGCCCTTAAGTGGATAATGGATGCTCGTCTCCCAGCAACACTTTCCATTAACTTTAATGTATTTCTTCTTTTCTGTTTTTGATGTAAAAAAAAAAAAACACTCGCACATTCATGTACACACGACTTACATACAACATATGTACAGTGTCTCGATACACGCGGGGAATCCAAAGCGCTGTTATCAACAAAGCCATTAATCAGCTCAGCAGGGAGGCGGGGAAGTCAGGCGTCACCGTTAACAATAATCCTGTCACCAAGGTCCCACCACTCCATCACTGTTACCTGTGAAAAGCATCACAAATTCCCCCCACAGACTCACACTCGGTCTATACCTGTGTGTGTGTGTGTGTGTGTGTGTGTGTGTGTGTGTGTGTGTGTGTGTGTGTGTGTGTGTGTGTGTGTGTGTGTGTGTGTGTGTGTGTGTGTGTGTGTGTGTGTGTGTGTGTGTGTGTGCGTGTGTGCGTGCGTGCGTCTCGGTCCAGGAGGTTGACGTATGTGTTTGCGTTAAGGTGTGACGTTCGATCGGTAAATAAACGTCCGCTCCTCAGCGAGTGTCATCGGCGGCTCTGCTGATGGAAGCATCTTCACCGAGTGATTCACGGCTCGCAACACCGCAGAGAATTCATTACCGAGCGTCGTGGAGTCGGTGTTATTACTCAGAAAATATTCATCTCTGTCGTGCCTCAATGACGGTAACCCGAACATCAGAAGACTTCGTGTCTGTGATACAGATTTTTTTTTTTGTTATCATCAGATTATTTGACTGTTGTGGTGCTTCAATCCAACAACTGTAACTAGTGTTGCAGTCATTAAGACAACAATCTGTTTACAAAACCATGAAGGCAGTTCACATATTAATCCAAATTTATTTGGATGCTTGTGTTTGGGACATTTCTGTTGGAGCCCGACTGATATTTTTTCGGATGTCTAATTTGAATTGGCCTATCAGACATAGATTGATATGTCGCTATCGGCGAGTACTTGGACCACATTGGGAAACAAAAATTAGAGGAGAAAGTGTTTTCTTTTTCATTTTTAATTTCCACAATAAAGTCAAAATTTATGTATAAATATATTATGTTTCCTTAATGTGGCTCTAATTAATCTATCATAAATCACCCATTGGTTTGTGAACTGCCGTTTTGAAGCCTCAAGTTTGGCATTTCAGCCGTCGCCATCTTGGTATTTTGGAGCAGGAAGTGACCATATTTGCACGAGCTGGGGAGGAGGGAGCGGTGATCTGATTGGAAACCAGAGGACATTATGCCCCGCCCACCTATAGCAGAAACCTGACTGCACCACAGGCCCGTCAATCAAACGGACTCGCCCAACTCTAACTTCAAAAGTCTGAACAGAATTCATAAACTTAATTTCTATTACAAACCTGTTGCAAACACATTTTATTTCTCTCCTTTGTTTAGTCCCAAGTATTTCCAGAGTTTCGAAATTCTTTAGTCATTCATAAAACGCTGTTAAGAACAACGACAACGGCAGACGAATGGAATTCAACTTCACTGTTAAATAATCTACTGTTTGGTTAAACTGCAAAATACAAAACAAAAAGCCTCCGACCGTTGATCTTTTCACGTATGTCAGACTTCACCGAAAATACCTGGATCGCATTAAGTGCTAATTAAGCTATAGAAATAGAAACAGGGATAAGACTGACAAACGGTTTGACTTTTCTTTCTCCCAGGGCCCGAAGTCGTCCTTCATCACACCAGAGAAAAGAGCCAAGCTCAGGTCCAACCCTGTGAAAGTCCACTTCGCTGAGGAGGTGGAGGTCAACGGACACTCTCAGGTGAGTGTGAGAATACACGATGGAACTACTCTGCACCTTTAACCCTGCTGGCGTTTGATCCCCTACCTGCTTCCTCAGTGGAAGTTTATGTGTTTGGATGCATTTCCTTGAGATTCAGCACATTAACAACACAAAACCAAGCGTTGTGGACAGATGAATTGATCTATATAAAAAGTCTAAAAGTAGACTAAACTTCTTCTGTTTCGCATCAAATCATCAGACCTTCATTACAAGATTCACAAATCAGTTAATAAAATCCTTTATTTCATTATACTGGTGAAATCAGAGTAAAACTTTGACCCAGTTTTCGAGACTTTTGAGACAAATCCTCAGAGTTTTGTGTTTTGATCAGCTGTACATCAGATGGTTTTGTGGAGTCGTTTCATGGAAAGTTTACTCTGCTAAAGGTTCCCTGTGGAGTTCAACTTCTCGTAACAGTTGTTGTTTGTCTCGTGCAGGAAGATGTGTGCAGTTAGTTGATGCAATACACAGTTCAATTCAGCAATGTGGATGCAAACAACGCTGTTATCGTCTCAGTTTAAATCTAAAGGGGAGCACAAGGGAATAACAAGAGCTGGCACCGAACCTTTGCAACACAGGAAGTCAAAACTTCAAGGAAAGGCCACTGAAACTTTTTTTTTTTTTTTATAGTTTTTATACACTTTATTTAGAAGATATTAATGAAAAATACGTATTTACGGAATCTGTTTAATAGCAGAAAACTGCAGAGATGGAAGCAAATATATGTCAAGGTCTTCAAGGCCAAAATAATAAACAGAAACCCACACAAACAAAAAAATACGAACCTCAATAACACTGTGAAGACAAAAGTTTCATAACTAATCTGAAAACAGGAAGAAAAGGTTGAAATTTACTGAAGAACCTCTACAAGGGTTTCTGGAAGTTAAACAAGAGATAGACAAAGCACTTTTTTCAATTAGTCAGCCGAGGAAATGGATGAGAAAAATCCAAAAAGTTCTACTTGTCGGCTTTTTAATGTAATTTATAATCAATAAATCCCAATGAAAACTAAATAAGCAATTTCAACACTGAATTTTGGGTGTTAAAGATTGAATGGAAATTTATGGCGAAAGAGTTTCTTTTGTTTTTGAGCCAGCCCCTGGTGGCCCTCAGCGGTATTGCAGTTTAAGGCACTTCAGCACCGGCCTCACTTGTCAGACGCAGAAGTTACGTCAAATTTTATATACTGTCTATTGGCCTGAAGAGCTAAAAAAAAAAAAAAAATCTAACATATATATATGTAACAAGAAATAAATCCTTTCATGATCTTGTAAATTATCTCAGTTACGTTTTATACATTTCAAGCATCTTGAGTACCACACACAGTTCTTTAAAAGAAGATTTCTTATCGTCAGCTGTATCTCTGAACTATGACGAGGAGGGTTGGTTTGTAATTGGTTGGTGTTTTTTCCATACTGTATGCAGTTTTTTTTCTTTTATAAGTTTTGTTGGTAAGAGTTCCCATCTTGCCGGCGGATGTGAAAGTAGCTGGTTGAGGAAAACCACAGAGGCTTGAGCGCCCATTACTGATCAGAGAGAAAACACGGATCAATATCTGCCCCATCCTGCGGCCCTTAATGTCTGTGATTACAGGACAATAAGCATCAGATCAGAGATAAAGAGATGGAGGGAGATGATAAAGAAGGAGAAGAGGCATGAAAGGGAGGCGGCGGGATGTGTTCGGCATCGTTAAAAGGCAGAGGAAAAATAAGAAATGGAAAATGGGAGGGTGACGAGGGAGATTTAACCGCTCTCCATTTGATTTCCAAAACATACATTAATGTTGCATTACATCATAATGTCAATCCACAAAAACACTCTAAAATCATAAGAGAATCAGGGCGAGGCGGGGAAAGATGACTCACCGCGGGGAGCCCATCCGGGCCGACAGAAATGGGGCAGAGGAGGTGATGTAAGACGAGATGAGGTTTCTCTTTACATTTATATTAGGCTGTAATGTGCTTAAGTATTATATTCATTACAGTGAATCTGGCTTCTCAATATTTTTAAAAGAAAAAAACACATACTTTTGTGTGTAAAATTTAAGATGCCTGTGAATTATCTGGGGTCTCATCCCTGGCCATCAAATACCAAAAACTGCAACCTTGTGTCCAAAAACGTTAAATGGTATGTAAAAATGTAAATAAAAACAGATCAATTATCTACAAAATGAGTAAACCCGTATTTCATTGAAAATAGACCAAAGACAACATATCAAATATGGAAACTGAGTAATTTTATTGTTTTATGAAAAATATCGGCTCATTTTGAATTTGAAGACAGCAACACGTCTCCAAAAAGTTGGGACAGGGACAACAAAAGACTGGAAAAGTTGTGTAAAGATTACAAAAATAAAATAAACACCTGGTGGAACATCTCACAACTAATTAGGTTAACTGGCAACAGATCAGTAACATGATTGGGTAAAATAAGATCATTTCAGAGAGGCAGAGTCTCTCAGCAATGAAGATGGGGAGAGGTTTACCAGTCTGTGAAAGACTGTGTGGGAAAATAGTGAAAAAATTGAAGAATAGTATTCCTCAAAGAATTTGTGGATTTCATCATCTACGGTTCATAATATCATTCAGAGAATCTGGAGAAATCTCTGTACACAGGGGACAATGCTGAATATTGGATGGTGGTGATCTTCGGGCTCTCGGGCAGAACTGCATTAAAAACAGACACAATTCTGTCGTGGAAATCACCGCACGGGCTCAGGAACACTTCTGAAAACCATCGTCTGTGAACACAGGTCATCGCTGCATCCACAAATACAGGTTAAAACTCTACCATGCAAAGAAGAAACCAGATATAAACATGATCCAGAAACACCGCCGGCTTCTCTGGACCCGAGCTCATTTAAGATGGACTGAGGTAAAGTGGAAAACTGTCCTGTGTTCTGGTGAATCAAAATTTGCGTCCTCCAAGCTAAAGAGGAGAGGGATGATCCAGCTTGTTCTCAGCGCACAGTTAAAAAGCCAGAATCGGTGATGGTACAGGGATGCATTACTGCACATGACATGGGTAGCTCGTACATCCGAGAAGGCACCATTAATACTGAATGATATATATACAGGTTTTGGAGCAAAAGATGCTACCATCTATGTGCAGATCTCTGTGACGCCAGCTTTTACAAAATGGCGGTATTTTACAGCCTTGAATGACAATGGATGTGTATCTGTGGTAAAAAAAAATATGTCAGTAGTATTGCATTTTTCTGTCTTCCCTTTCCCTGTCAGGCTGTTCATTACAATCTCATCGATCCAGCAGGTTTAACAGAACTCACATTTTCATCCGACCTCTGACTCCCCGTTTGGTTTACAGGGGAACTCGCTGCTCTTCTTGCCCAACGTGCTCAAGGTGTATCTGGAGAACGGGCAGACCAAGGCCTTCAAATTTGAGCCCAACACCACCGTCAAGGTACGCGGCAAAAGCAAAGCCCATTATAATTTCCTGAGACAGACACATGGAGTTTCAGAGGGTATGTTCAATGAAGTGCTTTGAAATGCAAAAAGGTTTTTGATTTCTAACTGAATCAAAAAATAAATTCCTGCTCACTTCCTTGTTGATCAAGATATTTAAATCTCAGTCAACTTCATGAATGTGAGTTACTGTGACAGTATAAAGCTTAAAATTAAGCTGTGATTCACTCGCTCCCTCAGTCTGATTTACTTTCCCGGATTTGCCAGCCACTCAAACTTCCTCTTTCTTCTCTGAGACCTCCAAACTCTCAGCTCGGCTCACCTCGGCAAACATACCTCCCGATGTTATTAAATATCGTCTCTGAAGATGTGATTTCCTTTGAACACCAGGACATTGTGATGACACTGAAGGAAAAGCTTTCTCTGAGCCGCATCGAGCACTTCTCCCTGATGCTGGAGCAGCAGCACAGCATCAGCAAACTCTTGCTGCTACATGAGGAGGAGGGAATACAGCAGGTATCAACACACACACACACACACACACACACACACACACACACACACACACACACACACACACACACACACACACACACACACACACACACACACACAGATAACTGCTTTACATGAACACCAACAGCAGGTTTCATACTTTCACCTGTGTTTGTAATGTCCAGGTGGTCCACAAGAAAGAGGCCCACGACTACAGGTGTCTGTTCCGCGTTTGCTTCATGCCCAAAAAACTCCAGACGCTGCTGCAGGACGATCCCACTGCCTTCGAGTACCTCTACTTCCAGGTACACTGTCGCGTTTATTTAAAAGGAAAAACCGCTGATTCGCGGTCACTGCGGCATCAGCAGACACAGAGGGCTCATCACTTTGAAAAGCCTTGGTCAAATCGACGAGGAAAGTTCTGTAAAGTCCAGTTATTGCTGCAGTTGACACATTTCACCACGACGCACAGCAGCAGACTGAAAGCTCAGCGTGTTTGGAAATGTTCTCGCACCTGCCACGTAGGTCTTTAAGATAACGTGGTGTATTTTGTGTTTAACAGGCAAAGTCTCACCTGTAAATACATGACATACAGAAGTGCTTCTTTTCTTTATTTCTGCATGAATATGACTTAAATAGAAAGATCCCTGTTCTTTAAATAAAACAGACACTTGATTGAAAACACCTGACACTCATTTCACCTTTAAATTAACTCCAAATCCTGGAGGTTCACATACTTTTTCCACTAACAGATATTAAATATTGGATCATTTTCCTCGATTAATAAATGACTACTTTAATATTTTTGTCTTCTTTGTTTAATTAGGTTCTCTTCATCAACTTTTTAATCATGTTTTACATCTTATTTATGTAGAAGTATAATGAATTCTGAAGGGTTCACAAACTTATTTAGGAACCACTGTAACATGAGTGAAAGAAACTTTCTGCTCAGTGTCGACTTTTAGGAACAAAAAGCCAAGTTGGTGCCCGTTTTTAGCACTAAACTTCCTGATGTTGTTCAGGATATTTATCTCAATGAAATCTGTCGTTACACCGAGGCTGATCCCGAATCTGCACAAAACCTTACAGTGATTATCAGACTTTTTACAGATGATTCTGTCATTGTTTTTACTATTTGTGTTGTTGTTTACTGTGTGTGTGTCTGTCAGGGAGTGAACGACGTGCTGCAGGAGCGCTTCGCCATCGAGATGCGGTGTAACACGGCCTTGCGACTCGCTGCGCTGCACATCCAGGAGAGGCTGGCGAGCTGTGGACAGTCACCGAAAACCAACCTGAAGATGATCACGTGAGACCCATTTTACGTCATACGTGTGTCCTATGATTCAAACTGCAGTGAACACAGGACATCACTTGTCATGTTGTCACGTTGGAGATGCCTGTTGCCACGGCGCCAAAGTTCAGGTGATTTGCAGCGAAGGTTTTCCCTCAGAGGCCTCAGAACGTCACAGTAGAACCAGCTAACGGACCGCTAACAACGCAAAGAACCAGCTAACAAAGTTACCAACAACCCTCAGACGCTCAGAAGGTCCCAGTGGAACTCGCTGTTGACAGTCCGACTCCGGGGGACGAATTCACGGTTGCACAATCCCGCCAACGTCAAAGAAAACCCACCCGGTGTCTCCTGACCTGACGCGCCTTCTTCGGTCTCGGACGGTGACAAAGAGGCGTCTTTGAATTTATTGATGCAGCCTCGTACAGTTTATTTAAACTGAACATAATTTTGTTTTTCACTTCTATTATTAGACTCACAAGTTTTTCCAGACTGACTGAGTGTGTTTGAAATATTTATCCAAAAAGGCATCGTAAATTAACGGTGCTCTAAAATATACAAACACAATGATGCAATGTTCCAGGGGATTGAAGGTTGGTCTCCCCGCTGCAGACACCCAAACTTCTAGCACAGATAAACAAACAATAAAAAAAAAAAAACTGTTTACATTTCACACCGAATCGTTTTCCCGTCACACATGCACACTGCATGTCATGTATACATACAAAGACAGGTGGGGTTCAACATTTTAAACTTACAGTATGTTTATGTCAGGAAAGTATGCAGAGCCTGTTACATGAATTTAATATTAAAACTGCAGCCATGTAGCACTCAGTCTTTTTAGGTGTTTTCCAATAAAAGAAATTCCCTCAGAGCCTCCATAGCTTCTGTAGATGAAACGCTGGTAGGCTTTTTATTGTAAAACAAGGGCTCTTCCCTTCATTAAGATTGGAGACACACATAAAGTGTGTATAAACATGTTCGTCGCTTCAGGCTCTGAAAAATGAGGCCAATGCAGAAGTGCCTTAAGCTGCAATACCGCCGAGTGCCAGTAGAGGTTGGCTCCGAAAAGCCTCCATAGACTCCCATTCAACTTCTCTCATGAAATCCTAATTCCATAAAAAGATTTGCAAGAGTTATCTCGGTGTTGTTAGCTAAAGTCTCCCCTTCTTATTCGTTTTCTGGCCGTCCAACTGAAAATAATCCCGTTATTAATTAGAAAATAAGCTTCAGTTTTTTTGGGGGGGGCGTGTCTGTTTGATTGACAGGCATGTGCTGCAGCTATCAGTGGGTGGGATGTAGTATCGTCAGGTTTCACGGGTTTCCAGGTTGGTTAAGAAGATGAGATGAGCTTTTATTTTCAAACTGACACAGGAAGTTGCAGCATTTGGCCGAACACTCGTGTAAATGTCCCCACAGTTCCGATCTAATCCAAACTGTGTTGAAAATCCTTTTCAGCTCCCTGATAGTAATGTACTCACACTGAGACCCTTTAAATCTGTGTTTGTTCACTCCAGGAAGACCTGGGGCATCGAGAACTTTGTGTCGTCCACCTTGCTGAGGAACATGCGGGAGAAAGACCTGAGGAAGGCTATCAGCTACCACATGAAGAAGAGCCAATCACTCCACGACCCCAAGCAGAAGGGCGTGTCCGTGGATCAGGCGCGCATCAAATACCTGGAGGAGCTGAGCGACCTCAAGTCATTCGGAGGGAAATCCTTCAGTGCCACCATGATGGTGAGGTTTGATCTGAACGTGTATACTGTATATGTTTGATTGATTGTGGTTTGAACCCTCTTCTTCCTCAACGCTGTCTCCGCCTCCTCCTCCTCTCTGACCTGCCTCACCCCACCCCTCAGCTCCAGGACCGCGAGTCGATGGTGACCCTGCTGGTGGGAGCGCGGTACGGCGTGAGTCAGGTGGTCAACCACAAGCTGAGCATCCTGACCACGCTAACCGAGTTCACCTGCATCACACGCATCGAGCTGCTGCCTGAGTCCGACAAAGTCAGCCTGGTCAAAATATACCTGCAGGACATCAAGGTGAGACACACACACACACACATACACAGAAGTCTACAACCATTGTCCGCTCGTTAATCGATCACATTGATAGAATCGTTCTCTTGGACACGTTAAAAAATAAATAAATAATAAAAACCGCTGAAGTAAATCACTGCATACTTAATAAGACAAAGGTGCTGGTGCAGGAGTTGGTGTGCAGACTAAACAATCCAGGAGATAAAAATGGGGGGGAGCCTGTGCAGGTTATCAGTTTATCAGAGTGACAAGCCGACCTTGGACTCTGCAGATGAGGAAATGCAGGATCTGTGAAAGTTAAACCGGCTTCCAGAGAAAATTTAAATGTCTGAATTTCTGCGAAAAAAGTTATTTTAAAAGTGTGTTAAAATCTGAAGTCCACAAATCAAATCTTGGGTATGGGTCTTTGGTTCCTAAAGGTGAGAGTGCAGTACGTGCAGTAGAGTCATAATTACATCATCTACCCCCCCCCTAGAGGCTTGACAGGCAAATTGCAGGGGCTCCATGAGGCGCTGTATTATTCGGGTTTTTTTACGCTGTTTTTACGGCATATTTTAACGAAGCGGACCAGCGAGTCGCTTCTTGGATGCTGCTGAGCCGCGCCGTTGTGCTTCTGGTGGAATCCATTAGCGTCGGCCTTTAAAATTTGTTTACATTACTTTGTTTCCTCTCTTGTAAACAATGTGCGGACTTCAGTTACAACTGCACGTTAATTGTTTGTTGAGTGCTGAACTTACATTTCCTGTCTCATGTCTTACCGTCTTGTCTTCTTTCTCTTGCACGAAGCCCATCACGCTCCTGCTGGAGTCGGCGGCAGCGAAGGACATGTCCTGCCTGATAGCAGGCTACTGTCGAGTGTTCGTTGACCCCAGCCTCAACATCTTTCCCTGGATAGACGACTCCAAGAAGCACCGAGTATCTGCCGAGGAAGGTGCGAAGAAAATGAACATTTAGAGTCGTGTTCAGCCATGAAATGCCGAACGCCTCCCACCTGTATGTTCTAACGTGTGTTTTACCGTGGCTGCGTGTTCGCAGGTTACGTGTCACGGCGTGGCAGCGACTCAGACAACTCCTCGGACCAGGACACGGACGCGCTGGTCAACCTGGTGTCCCACGACGATAGGCCCTGCCCTCGCTTCAGGTCCTCATCCGACCCGGACGGACGGAAACGAAAAGACAGGGACAGACGGAGGAACAGAGACGGCAAAGACAAACCCTGGGAGGGTAAAAAACTGAAAGAAGAAAAGGATGCCGACAACGAGAAGGGAAAGTCTCCGCTAGGCAAGAGCGGAGAGGACGCCGAGCAGAAGAAGGAGACGGAGAGAGTGCAGGACGGTGGGTGGACAACAAGCTACGACTCGAGGAGACAAGTTGGACAAAAAGGGAAGACTGGCAGTGGCGGACCGATGCCGGCAGCGGAGGAGCAGCCGTCGGTATCCGAAGCATCAGATTCATGTCACACTGACTCTCGTGTCATCACCAGCCCGTCCATCGACTCTCTCGACGCCCTGGAGGAAGACGACCTCATCTCATGCTCCTCTTCCTCCGTCCGTCACAACGCTCCCTCGCAGACCCACGCCTGCGTCCACTCAGCCCTTCAGCTGCACCCGTACTCCCACGGACACGTCCAGCCGCAACTCCTCACCCCTCCGCCTTCTCACTCCCACCCTCTGCTCCACCTCGCGGCTCACGACCAAGGAGGAAGAGGAGGAGGCCGCAGGAGGTCGGGCGACGGAGCCGACCCCCAGCTCCTCTCGCCCACCTCCGCCTCCTCTCAGACGTGCTCCAGTAACCTCTGCTCCGACGACAGCTCGCTGTGCTTCGCCGAGCTCTCCCGCCTCGTGGACTTCCTGCCGAGCCCTCCGGAGGCCAGCGAGGAGGATGACGAAGAGGAAGAGTTGAGGAGGAGGAGGAGGAAGATGATGCGGGAAGTGGACGAGGCGATGAGGAAGGCATGTGAAGAGGGAAGCGTCCGGAGGGGGGGCGGGACTGACGAGGCTCCGCTCTCCCCGTCTCCGTGCTCCCCTTCCTCCCACATGGACTTTGTGTTCAACTTCGACCAAAGCGACCCTCGCTGCTACTACAACCTCTGCTCCAACATCACCCCCGACAGCGCCCGCAGCCTCCCCCACACCCTGCAGCAGGAGGTGGAGGAGGTGGAAGAGGAGGCGGTGAAGGCGGTGAAGGCTGAAGACCTGGAGCCGGTCCCCATCCTCCATCCGCCGCCCGGCTTCGGGGACAGCAGCTCTGACGAGGAGTTCTTCGACGCCAGGGATCGCTTCACCTCGCCAGAAGACCTGACCTCGGGGGCCGAGCCCACAGGTGATGTCGTTTTTATGGTGACACTGATCACAAGAAATGTCTTTCATTTTCAGAGTGGTCCAAAATAAAGGCTGTAAGTTCGGATTGTGCTGCCATCTAGTGGCTGAAGAAGTAATACAGCAGAGCAATGTAACATCAGCCAGAGACCACACCTAACAGTGATGCTGGCTGCAAACATTCAGGCTGCTCCGACACTCCTGCAAGAGAAGATTCAACCATTACACTTACAAATATGATTATATACACTTTAATACAAATTGCAGGTACTTTACTTGTGTTTTTTCATATTGTGCTGCAGGACTTTATGTCCAAGTTATCAGAGTTATTAGAAGCATAAACCTTAAAGCATTAAGTGATACAAAACTGGACATTTCATTGAGTAAGCATTTTTTTGTCTGTTTATTTCTATGAAGGTATTTTTTTGCCTTTTTATGAAGAAGAAAAAAATGTCTTGCACTGCAATCAGAAATCAAGTTCGTAAGAGAAAAATATATAAACTTAGGGTAAAAGTATTGCAAACCAATTTGCTCTTAGTTTTGTTAGTTTTCGTGACAGAATTGAAAACCAAACACGAAAGGTTTTTGACTCGCCACCAAAAGTTTTTGATTTGCAACCAACCAAGTTGAGTTTCATAAGCAATATATTGAATTCTGTGACCAAAATCAACGAAATCTTGTTTGCAATCCAAAAAATTATATTCTCCGTTTGTGTATTTTTACTTAAAAACCTGATTTTTATTTGCAGTACAAGAAACATGTTCTCAAAACTTTTTTTTTGTTGTTTTTTTGCTTGCATAATAAAGAAACAAAAATACCTTCATATATTTCCTGCTTCTGTTCACTGTTCAGAGATTACATGAAGAATTTGTTGATTTTCTTAGACGTAAAACAGTTCTCTGTGATCTACACTGAGCTTTCTAACATGTTTGGCTGATCCTTTTTTCCTACGTTGCAGATATTTGCACAGAGCTGAATCTGGATTTGCTCAGCTCGCTCAGCCTCAGTGACATCAGAGTCTGTGTGGTGGACGCAGACAAAGAGGGAAACGCAGGAGAGGACAGAAAAGAAGGAGACGAGGAAGGGGGAGGCAGCGAAACGCTGTTCCAGTTCAGAAAAAGATCCCGCAAGCGGCGTTCCTTCATGGAAACTGATTATACCTCCAGAGTGTCCTATCCCGAGTCTGATCCAGAACCGAAGCAGGACACGGCCTCCAACAGGCTTCATAAAAACCTGTCGGCAGAAGTCGGCGATGCCCAGATGCTCAGTTCAGATCCCGAACCCTCAGAGCAAACCCAGAATCCCAGTCCTACTGTCTCCTCGCTCACTCACTCTGAAGGGGAGCCGTCTCAACTCGAGTCCAAACCCATCCTGTCGAAACTCAGCTCGCGTGGACCAGGTTCTCTTCCTGGATCGGGCTCGCGTGAACAGAGCAGAGACGCAAAGTCTCCCGCCAGAACCAGGAAGCAGGAAATGGAGATGGAACCCGACGCGATGGAATCCAAATCGGTCACAGATGTGGTGAAGGCAGCGTCTCCTACCATCACCGTCGTCCGCTGCCGGGTGGACCCCGACGGGAAGGAGAGTGCCGACCGGAGGGGGGACGGAAAGGAGGAAGGGGAGGGGGAAGAGGAGGAAGAGGAGGAGGAGGAGGAGGAGCCAACCGGTGTAACTGGGAATGGGCCTTTCACGTATCATATGTTCCTGCCAGAAACCATCGAGGAGGAAGGTGAGAATGAAGAAGAGAAGAAAGAGGCGGAGGGAGGATACTCATTCAGTTCAAAGAAGCCGCTCAGATCTGCTGGCAGGCAGCCAGAGGCCAACACACCGCCGACAGGTGTAGCAGAGGTGAATAAAAAGGCCGGTAACGGCCTTTTGGTGTCTCATTTTAATGCCCCAAAGATAAAGACCCGTCCAGAGGAATACAGGTTAGGAGGCGTGCTTAAAAAGCCAAACCGTCCATCGTTTTCACCGCCTCCTCCCCCGCCGTCAACCCCGCTACCTCCGGTACCTCACGAATCCCAAAGTGGCTGTTTGGAGATGGAAAACACGGCAACCTCGAACAAAGTCCCCGTTTTAAACCACAAGGAACATCGTGCAGCCCAAAATCCGGAGACGAGCAGTCACTCCACCAAAGCACAGTCACTCGTAGAAGTCGCGACCGGGGTCAAAGACGAGGAAGCGATCGGTGTCGCCGCTTCTATCGTGAGCACCAGCGACAGCACCAATTCAGACAATGTGTTTGATGACGACGACGACGAAGCGAGGAATTCCGTTGTTTTTTGTTCAAGCGACAAGAGCGAAGACAGGACTGTGGACAAGAAGTGCAGCGTCGGCGCTAATTCAGCCTCAGCCGGTAAAGGCGAGTCACAAATCAGTAGCGACTCTGAACCCCATGAAAAGATTCATTCTGTAAATTCTGATTATACTCGCGCTATAAACTCGATCACGGCGAAGCTTGGCGCCGCAACAACCGCCACATCGCCCACGTTTAATTCAGATGGTAGCTTGAAAAGCGAGGTCGCTCTTCTGAATGCCTCGTGTTCCGATCTAAACAAACCCGGAGACGATTCCACCGAGCCAAGTGCTGAATCGAAAGAAAGTTTAGCCAGTCCGAGCTCAAGTAAGGCAAACAAGCCTGCGGTCCACAATCTATCCAAAGATCCTCCTTCTCCGACTCACTTCTTCTTCCAGACCTGTTCGCCGACCATCATGGGCCGATTGTCCGCCTCGACGCTTCGGGGGAAGATTCAACAGCTGCCCCTTTATTTATCGCGCTCCCAAGAAACCATTAATCAAGTCGGGGTTGGGAACGTCGCCCAGAGTCCCTCTGAGGACAGCGCTAAGGCCAACGCAGAGATCACCATCAAAGTCACGGACGTCGACGACGTAACACAAACTATAGACCCGGGCACGACTGCTGAATCTGCCGAGTCGGACGATTCGGATACGACGGTCACCGGATCGGAGGTGGACGGGGAGTTTTTTGTTGAAATAACCTCAGCATCCACTTGTGTTTCAGGGTCGGAGCCAAAGGAAGTGAGCTCTCAGCTGCCCGTCCAAACTGAGCCCAAACCTCAACATCGAAATCAGCTTCTGTACTCTGGACCGGGCAAGAACACACCGGGTCCAATAACGGAGCCGCCCGCCTCCATAGTGAGCCTCCTCCAAAGAGATGCCGCCGGCTTAAAGATAGACACGCCCGGTCCTATAAAAGACACTCCAGAACCAAACATCAAAGTCACGAGTCCAGATGAAGACGTCGCTGGTTGTAAAACGAGCAATCAGTCACCTTCCATTCCCGCGCCGATAGTGGTGACCACACAGAACCTAAACGGTCCTTTTCACGGTCAGTCGCACAAAATACGAAGGACCAGTAGCGACAGGCCTTTGATTGGTCTTTGCAGGCCTTCAGAGCCGAATTCGGACTCGTCGAAAACGCCCTCCTCGGGCTGCAGAGTGTTCACCATCTGCGAGGATCCGTCCCAGACGAAGACCCCGGCCGCGGTCGGGTCCACTCCACCCCTGAAGCCCGACTTCAGTTGCGGTTCCGTGCTGGCGTCCGGATGCGAGTCGCTCGTAGAAGGAGTGCAGGTGCCGCTGGACGCCTGCGGCTGCCCGGCGGTTTATTCCAACTGCTTCAGCGGGGGGGACAGCTTCGACGACGAGCTGACGGTGTACGAGTTCTCGTGCCGCTCACAGAGCAGCGGCGACGTAACCCAAACATCCGGCGATCTTCCTCTCATGACCTCTTCCCCCATTCACTCCTTTCTCCCCACCTCCTCCTCCGCCCATTCTCCGTCCTTCCCGCGCTCCGTCCTCTTCTCCTCCTCCACCTCCGAGCTCAGCCCTCTCCTCTCACCGCTGTCCGACGCCTCGGATTCTTTCGCGCCTCAAACGCACAAGGACACCATCAGTCGGCTGGGTCACCAGCGCTACCCGGAACCCCCCGCGGGCTTCCAGGTGCTCCGCGTCGACGTGGACCAGCTCCTTTCCATCCTGGAAGGCAGCGGCGCCGACCGATCCGCGGGCACTCACGGAGGTCGCCACCCGAGGGACACCTGTCCCGCCCACTTCACGGAGAACAAGAGGGTGCTGCAGATGGAGGCCCGGCGGCTGATGTCCGGCTGCCAGAAGGTGGTGGGGATCGGACAGAGCCCCGAGGAAATGCTTCACTCCCTGGCGGACAGTTTCCGGACCCTGGTGGAGTTGGCGGGCGTGTGCCTCTGGTTCTCGGGTTGCAGCCGGTGCGACCGGAGGAACGCGGAGGCGGTCGCAGGCCTGGCAGACGTGGCCCGCTCATTCAGGGACTTCTGTCTGGCGGCGGAGCGAGCCAGCAGCAAACGCAGCTGCCAGGACCTGAGCACCAAGCTGCTCGCCAAACAGTGCACGGCGCTCACCGCCTCCGTCTTCTGCCTCACTCAGCTGTTCCGCACCCTCACCGCACTATGAGTGGCCCGCGACCTCTGAGGACTTTGCAGTGACCTTCAAGCAACCTGCGGCGCGCAGCCCCACGTGCACGAGGTCGCCAGGGAGCCCCGTGGGTGTGGGCGGGGTCTGGCCCGGGACAGTCGGCATGTTGAGCCTGAGGCGAGGTTGCCCTGGGAGTTCCATCGAATGATCACAGAAACTCTCGACGTCATCGAGCCAGCTGGCACTTTTTCGTGCGGCTGAACGCGGGCGGAGATCGTCGAGGCGCGCGTGGCGACGGACTTTGTGCCGCACACATACTGTAGCCCACAAACCAGATAGCGAGCCAACAACCGGACTGCAGAGTGGTGCGAGCTGCAAAAAGCAGAAAGCCCCTTGCATTCCAGTATTGAGGAACTGATGTACTTGAATGTATTCATTGTTACCTATTGAGTTTATTTATTGGAGGATTTATTTAATTGCTACAGTGTGTCTGAGTAAAGCAAGGAATGTCAAGGAAGGAAGAAACTTGGAAATGTTTACAGGCAAAGCTTTAGACTGAAGAGTATCGTCAAAGTAGTCGGCCTTTTACACACATACACAAGCACAAACACTCATCGGTTCATACACAGGCCTTCGGTTCAACTGACCGACCGCGGTACGATGACTTAACTCTCAACTAGCGACCGGGAACACGGCGTTTTACCGATGCTCATCTACTGTACCTGAACGCTCTCCGGGCCGGCAGAGAGGACTTTTTTGAATGTTACTGTTTACAAAAAACCAAAAACTAGCGCGAGAAAACGATTTGATCGAATCAAGCCTGAAGCTGTTTGCCATTTTATAAACCCTAGTAGCGGAACGCTGATGTATGCGCATTATATGATTTTATGAAACAACAGTTCGGATGAGGTCGCAGTCGTTTACACGTCCTCGTTTTTGCACAGACATTTTTGCTAGGATTTATGGGAACGTATGACATTTGCCAGCTTTTATTTCCGTTTTATTTTGTCACCACTTCCTCCCTCCACCTGCAGTGAAAAGACGAAACCTTCCGGTGCATGGTGACGCTGCTCTCAACCCCGTTTACTTCCATACGATTATTTATTTTTCTATCTAGTACAAACGAGACCATTGAGAACAACAATCTCCCGTCTAAAGGGAGATACTTTAACGACTGATATTTATGGTAAGTTACATACTTTTATGAGAATTTTGGAGTTTTAAAACCTGCACACCTCCGTTTGAGCTCTGGGGACGGTCAGAAAAGACGGACTTTGGATAAACTGTCCTTTACACTAAGTGCATTATTACAACAGATTTCCCAGTATGACCACAGATTTCCCAGTATGACCACAGATTTCCCAGTATGACCTCACATAGTAGTAAAACCAGTGACGGAATTTGGCCCCAGACGGTGCAGGATTACAGTATGCACTCCTGTTGACTAAATGTATGAGCTTTGACTGACACTTTGTGTGGGCGGGTCTTCGAGAACGTCGGTCAAACGGATCCGGTCGTCTGTCGACAGCCTCTCGTCTTCGACACGTTCGTCACAGAATCATGTACAACACTGATTTGCTTGAGAGCTTACTATTGTGGATAAGCTGTTGTACTTCAGCATTTTCACCTGGAATGTTTCTTAAAATAGAAAATTTAAAAAAAGGCTTGATGCACACTGGACCTGCATGTTCACTGGAGAAACTGTTACCAGACGTAAATTCACCACGACAGTGCTGGGAACACAATATATTGCAAACAGTGTTTATCTTTATATTTACAATGGCGACTGAAACACTTTATTTCTTCACTCGTCCTGTTTTGTTCCATATGGTTGCAACTGAATATGATTTTACTGTATTTGAGTCCCAGTTTGCAGCAGAGAAGCACTGAATTTACTTTGACCAGGATCGCCGTGTGGAAATTGCCCCAAACAAAGGATCTCATATGTGCTCACGAAGCATGCCGTTAAAAGCCATAAAATGCATTGTTGTTTCATCAGGGATTTTATCTGTGAATGACTGAATGATGATGTCTGCTCTTGCTTTGTAATGCTCAACTCCCACCAATTAAAAACAACGTTAAGATCTTCTTTCCTTAACTCCTTTATTGCTGATCCACCTCTGATTTATCCTTCTGCCAACCGGAGAATCGTGTGCAGATTTTACTTCTCAGCACAAATGGAAAGAAGTCTTTAATCTGCCGACAGAACAATGTTATTATCGGCCGCTTCAGAGAGAGGGCAGTACCTAAAAACATGCACCAGCGTAATTGAAATGCCACCTCAGCATCTTTTTTACGTGGCTGCATTAAACTGTTTTACCAGTAGAGGGCAGAATCATTTAAAAGCAAACAGCAGTGACACTTGAAGAAAGCCTGAGTGCTGCTCCATATAAACAATCGGCTGCAACGTGCTGAAACAATGAACATGAGCACTGAAACATACCTTCACTTTGTTCAAGTAACTATTTAGATTATACTGGGTAAAATGTAAAAAAAAAAAAAAACAGACTGCGATGATTTACAAAACATGTAAACCCATATTTAATTGAAAATAGACCAAAGACAACATATCAAATGTTGAAAATGAAATTTTATTGTTTTATGAATTTGATGGCAGCAACATGTTTCAAAAAAGTTGGAACGGTCAACAAACGACTGGGAAAGTTATGTAAAGCTAAAAAAAAAAAAAAAATACCTGGTGGAACATCTCACTACTAATTAGGTTAACTGGCAACAGATCAGTAACATTATTGGGGATTAAAAAAAATAGCATCACAGTCTCATAGCAGTGGAGATGGGGAAAGTGTTCACCACTCTGTGAAAGACTGCAGACCACTTAATTCAATTTAATTAAATGTGGGTTTACATGATTTGCAAATCGTCACAATCTGTTTGTATTTTTACGCTTTTTTGACAACCTTTTTAAAAGCCGGAGTTTTTGGAGCCAGCCTCTAGTGGTCCTCGGTGGTATTGCGATTTAAGGTCCTTCCACAGTGGCCTCGATATCTAGACCCCAAAGCTAACTTTACTTTTATGCTTCATTTAAATGGAACTCGTGAGCTTGTGGTTAAAACATGGGAACTCGTGTGCAAAATGTAAGGTTCTGACGTTGACAATACCACAAGAGAGTTCATATGGACTATTCGGTAAATACAGAAAATTGATGAAGAAAAAAATTATTTTAACATTAAATTTATGACACTGATAATTGTGCAAAACGTGAAAGGAGTCGTTCTGAGGCCACTCTGTTCTTGTCAGCATCCACAATGCATTTTGAATAGCCAGAATTACATTACAGATATCCAACATTAAAATTATGACTCGTACCAATTGACCTGAGGCCATCTCAAAATGGGAGTTTTTTTTCAATCGTAATAATTCTGGATATAAAAAAAAATTGAATTGTGCATATGTGAAATTAAAAGCCCAATACACATGAATAGCAAAAGTGACGTCACGTTTCGAGGAAGAACGACGTTGTGGACATCTGACGTATATTTTGACGAGAAGAAGCGAACTTTTCTAAAGGCTCGTCTTTCCGTCTGCATGACGTCAGGACAGCGACATGTGGGCTATAAACCCTCCCTTGTGTATAATGTTGCTGCCGGTTGCAGCATGTTGTCGTTAATCAATCGATAAACCATTTTTCTGTTCTGATTTTCTGTGATTTAAGAGGACGGTAGTTATCAGAGGTGGTAAATGTTTGGTTCTGGGAGTCCCGCAGCGGTGGCAACAACACGTATGAAGGGCGTAAACGGAGACTTGACCGGAGCCTCTTCTGTTCAGAGCTCCGGTGAAGGCTGCGGATCGAACCTGCAGAGTGTCCGAGGTTTCATCCCGCCTGACTACCGGAATAACCGCGCGGAGCTTCTTAAGTTAGCGGGAACACTGGTAAAAAACCGGAGCGCCTCCTCTGAGAAGTCACAGGAAGCATAGCGTTGCCATGGATAGTTTCACTGTGACACGTTTTTGAGCCTTTATTTGTTTACATTTTTGAAAATTGATAAAGCCGAATTAAGTATTGATAGTTCTTTTATTATTCGTATCATTCAATGTACTCATAGTTACCAGTGACTTACTTTAATACTGAATAAATCTTAAAAACACGATGATTCTCAGGCAAGTTCTGACGCGTTCCCTTTGCTGCCCCGGAAAAAAAAACTGGGCTGCAACCCGATTCCCGTTTTTTTTTTAGCCTCTATGTGATTACATTTTGGAAAAATTAATTTGCCGAATTATCTATAAATTGTTCATTATTGCTAAGCACTTTTATCATGTTTGATATTTATAACCAAATCACTGATTCCAAAGAAATCTTAAACACCTTATGATTCTCAGGCAAGTTCTGAAGTGTCTCAACTCTCCTCCCAATTAGAGGTCTTTTCATTTAAATTATGAGACAATAAATCATAATCTCGACGTAACTTGTCTGTTTTCTTAAAACTTTCTCTTCTTTTGTCAATGCAATTTGTACAGTGTGTTACATTATTGATCATCTCTAAATCTAAGGGGGTAGCTTTATTTTCAAATCATTAAGTGTATTGTTTCCCCTTTCACTTAAAGGCTCTTTTCAGACAGTTTATTATAGATTTTGGCAATTTTTTTATAAATTGAATGCCTTATATGTCAATGTTGTCATTGCAATATTTTTTGGCCATTTATTTCAGTAATTAGATTTATAATTAGGTAGTCTAATAATGTTTAATTCAAGCATACAGCTGTAGCGTGATGTCAATTTAATTCGTGAGGATTAAATCTTGCTCTCGTTATTAGAAGGGGCACCAGTCCAATATTGGACAAATTATTCATTCAAAATCAATATAAAATCAGTCAATCATAATCTAAATCGGAATCCTCGTATCGGAACTCAAACAAACTAAAATGAATCTGAAACTGAGTGAATCTGAATGATCAGATTTTTAAGATGAAGAGGATGGTCATGGATCAGGGTGTTGAATTTCACTTTATCGATACCCTGTCTCAGGTGGAGGGGGGTGAGGGGGGTCATGAGGAGGGGTGTCATGAGGGTTTAGCACGATTTGATTCAAACTATGTATAAAAGAAGCCCCTTATTTCACCCCACCAACGTAAGATGAGATATATCATTACAACACAGATCACATTTTCAACGATAAGGTCATTCTATCTTATTACTCAGATTGAGAGGTGAAGGAGGTGGAGAAGAGCGAGAGAGAAGGGTGAGAGACGTAGAGGAGAAGAGAGAGAGCGTCCGCATATTCACGTAAAGTCATAGTTTGCGATACAGAACACTTTCTATCAATGTCACACTGTTAGCAGAATCATCAGAGTACATTATAGCAGAGTACATAGTTAGGAATCACAAAGTCCATATTTTGTTCTTATGGTTCGTGAGTTCTTGGTGACCTATGACCACATGAGGGAGACGTGGATCTTCGAGATGGTCAATACTGGTGGTCATCTGGCGTCCGGAGAGTATCGACTTTGGAGTTGGTGTATTGGAGTGGTTGTGACCCAAAAGGGATCAAAAGGGGTATCCTGTGGTTTTCGGCTGGCAGGATGTGATCTCCAAGTGACAGGTTTTATTATTATTATTTTTCATTCTTGAAGATTAAGGCAACGAAATCCAAGAAGTATCCACAATGGCATAGGGCAAAGCACACCTGACCGGTCATTGATCAGGGTGGCGTTTGATAACTACGTTCAATCTACATTAAAGCTTAAAAAGGAAAGTGATTAACAAAAAGAAAACCACACCATACTATAGTTATGATCCTAGCTAAGATAATAGGGAAAACTCTTAAAATATAAAGAGAGATCAAATACACTAGCCTTAACCAGGAGTGATAGAGAGGCTGGTGTGTGTGGGGGGGGGGAGTATTGGTATTTAAGGCAGTTAAACCTATTGAGTACTTTACTAGTCAGTCAAGTTGGATTGGAGACACGTTTGAGCCCTACCTCATCGTATCTCTGTTGCTGCCTTCTACGAGCTCTCCTTTGACTTTTCATCGGTTGCCTCGTTTACAGATAGTTAACCGGTATTTCCATTGGCACCGGTGTGTCGTCGGCGTGTGATACCCTCATATCTCAGGCAGTGTCCTCGACAAAGTTTATTCTTTAAACAGCTCAACAATGAGCTTTGCGTATCGAGTTTGTTTTCTCGACCTGTAATCGTTCCTTCGCCGAGCAGTGTGATCGGCGACTCCGCTTCGTTCTCCGTCTGCGTGTTTCATGCAGACGTATGGGAGCGGTAACCCGAAGCGTGTGGGAGTGATTCTCCAGATTGCGGGGTTCTGATTCTGCTGCTGGCCTGGTTCCCCTGCTGGGCCGTCCTCATCAACACCGCACCCCTCCTACTGGCTGTCAAGCAGAGCCCAGAGGTCGCCAGGTCAGTTTCACAGTTAACAGCTCAATTAAAACCTGCTGTATGATGTTGCTGTTGGATGTTCCCAGTGAAAAGCACATTTTTAACCATGTTAATATGTGCATGTGTTGATCTTTATAGGCTACAAAAGTGGGCGTGGCTTTTGGGTGTGAGCCTTAAGCTGCAATACCACCGAGTGCTACTACAGGTCGGCTCCAAAAAGCCTCCGTAGACTCCCATTCAACTTCTCTCATGAAATACAAGTCAATGAAATTTCTCCACGAGTTATCTCGGTGTTTTTAGCTAAAGTCGCTCCTTCTCATTAGTTTTCTGGAGGTCCATCAGAAAATAATCCCGTCATTAATTAGAAAATAAGCTTCAAAAAGACTTGTTTTTGGGGCGTGTCTGTTTGATTGACAGGCCTGTGGTGCGGTCAGGTTACAGCTATCGGTGAGCGGGATGTAGTATCGTCAGGTTTCCAATCAGATCGGTCAGATCCACCTCTCAGGCTTCTGGCTCTATCTTTGGATTTACCAACTCGATAGTTGTGTCATTCTTCTCATCTGACTCTCGGAAAAGAAAGCAAATAAACACATGTCCCAGAACAGAAATGTTAAACATTATGTCATCTTTTTTCCACAGTGCCCTATGGGATTCTCTGCTGCTGCCAGTGTGCAGGTCGGGAAACACAAAGCAGGCCAAGCTATCTTTCAAAGTCCACCGGTACTACTACACTACTGATGCCTGCAGTACAACTACAGAAAATCAGTCTTGAGAACATACAGTTCAATCTGAAAACACTATCAACTTAGAGATACAGAATCTTTTGTCTTTGCAATATCATCATTTAAACTGTTCTCTTGTCTTCCATTGGTCAACTTTATTGACAGCACATGCCGTTTCCACAGTTGCATGTTTAGTTGGAGCGAGTCTCGGAATCGGCAGAAATGTCATTGGTTACATTTTCACCTCAGAGCAGTGAGTACACTCATTTCTTGCAGAATGATGTAAGGGGGGGAGATTTTTGGTCGCAGTTCGTGTGTCATAGCAGGGTTGGTTTCATAATCCCACTGTTATACATCAACTAAGATCTTCATCTTCATGTTGACTCACAAGCACTGAACTGTGAGTGTTTAATGAGCCTCAGTTATGTTTAAAGGGGCTTTGAATTCATAGTCAGTGATGTTTAATTTAACATTAAAGAAAGAGATTGTTACATATAGGTTTCAGTTTATCATTTTATGGAGTACAATCCCATTTCCCAAAAAGTTGGACGCTGTGTGAAATGTAAATAAAAACAGAATGTGCTGATTTGCAAATCATGTAAACCCTCAGTACATCTTAAATGAGCTCGGGTCCAGAGAAGCCGGCGGTGTTTCTGGATCATGTTTATATCTGGTTTCTTCTTTGCATGGTCGAGTTTTAACCTGCATTTGTGGATGCAGCGATGAACTGTGTTCACAGATGATGGTTTTCAGAAGTGTTCCTGAGCCCATGTAGTGATTTCCACTACCGACTTGTATGTTTTTAATGCAGTGCTGACTGAGGGCCTGAAGATCACAGGGATCCAATATTGGTTTTTAGCCTTGTCCCTTGTGTACAGAGATTTCTCCAGATTCTCTGCATTCTCCGAAGATGATGAAATCCACAAATTCTTTGCAATTTTACATTGAGGAACATTATTCTTAAATCGTTGCAGTATTTCCCCACACAGTCTTTCAGAGTGATGAGCCTCTCCCCATCTCCAACTGCTGAGAGACTCTGCTCCTCTGAAATGCTCTTTTCATTCTCAATAATGTTGCTCAGTTTCTTTAGTGCGAGGGTGAGGACATTAAACGGACTCTCCTGACCTTTCACTTTTTTCCAGGGTACTGTGAGAATGAAAAGCAAGAATTCAAGGTCAGCTGGCACTGAGCTGCTGCGGCCGGCGTGCTGCACATATCAGAAACATTGCTTTTTGATTACAATGGGAAATGTCGTTCTTTGTCTTTTGTTTAGTCTGCCATGTCTTGTGTGTGAAATGTAAAAAAAAAAAGTGTTTACAAAGCAATCATTCAGCAGTGGCTGATGTATGGTCATACTGGGCAGCTTTTATGTGTGAATGTGTATTTGTGTGAACAAGGCAGCTCCTCCGCAAAAAAAACATTTTCAGCCAATATGTTTCCCACAAGAAGGCCCAGAAAAATGGGGTGTGTTGGGAAAAGCTGTTCCACTAAACCAATTTAGAGCTTTACTGTAAGTTATCAGCCTGAATCGAGCCTGTTTTGCTGCTCGTTCATGGCTCCAGACAAGCACAGATCCCATCAAAAGAGCACATGGTCCACTGGCGGTCAGCTCAGACTGTGACACGAGTGGAAACGACATCTATCCCACTCAGCTGACCTCCTGGTTTAGTGTGTTTCAGTCCTTTTTTTCATCTTGGGTTCAAGTCCACTGTCAGTGTGACTCTTTGTCTCATTATCATCACTGTTAAAAAATTAACCGGTGTAAGAACGCAGACGTTGGCTGTCACGGACGAAGGACCTGACACGTTACGTAATATGATTTGCATTTTTCTAGCAATTTAAAGTCTATCTGTTGGTTTAGGCCGTTTGGTGTCTGTAACATAACAGTGTCCACATTCTGGAAATGTGATTTCAACATTTTTGGACGTCTGTTTACATTACGAATTCTATTTAAATGATATTTAAAGGGAGAAGAAACGATGGGATGATTGAGGATAGCCCTGGGAGGGCTGAATGATACAGAGGTTTTGGAGCAACATGTGCTGCCATCCAGGCAACGTCTTTTTCAAGGAAGGTCTTGTTTAGTTCAGCAATACAATGTCAAACCACATTCTGCACGTATTACAACAGCATGGCTCCGTAGCAGAAGAGTTCGGGTGCTAAACTGGCATCCTGCCGTCCAGACCTGTCACCCATTTGGAGCTTAATGAAACAAACAAATACAACAAAGGAGACCCTGAACTGTTGAGCAGCTGAAATCCTATATCGGGCAAACAATAGGACAACAATTCACTTTCAAAACTCCAGCAACTGGCCTCAGTTCCCAAACGTTTACAGGGTGTTGTTAAAAGAAGAGGTGATGCAACACGGTGGCAAACATGATCCTGTCCAAACTTTTTTTGAAGCATGTTGCTGCCGTGAAATTTAAAATGAGTGTATAATTTTCATAGGACAATAAAGTTTCTGTTTCAACATTTGATATGTTGTTTTTGTTCATATTTTACCATTAAACATGGGTTTACAGGATTTGCAAATCATCGCATTGTTTTTATTTACATTTTACACAGCGTGCCAACTTTTGGGGGAACTTTGTCTGTGAAGGAGTGCAGATAAATAGGAAATAAAGTGTGGTTAGAACTGAATAATTGTATAAATACAAAAATAAATGTAGAAATACAGAGATAGATATTGGAATACAGATGTAAATAAATATAGAACAGAAAAAGCCCACTTCCAAGTTGATGAATTTATTTCGAGGTTACATAAATGAAGACATTAATTTAATGATGCCACTTTAATTCCCAAAATATGTACCTACATTTTGTCCTATTTTGTCCCCCATAGCACACAGTCTTGTCTTCGTGGTGTTATTACTGTGACATTCAGCCGGCTATTTATTGTCCTGCCGGACAGTTTGTTTACAGTCTCTCAGTAACTTGAAGCTCATAAAGTGTTCATCGGAGTACGACGTGGAGGTGTCCCAGCTGGCTTATTTTACCCCGACACATGAGCACGCGGTGAGGACACTCCTTCAAAGTAGCGGCACGTGTCTGCCCCCGAGCCCCTCCTCTTACTCTGCTGCTTATCAAACACGAACTTCACCAGCGGCAGGGGTGACTCCGTGTGTCCCGTGCGCGTCGGGGAATAACGGTCTGGTCTGCTCCGAGATGGACGCCTCTGGTAAAACCCCGGTGAAGTACACGGAGGGAGTGAGGGGAGATCTGGTAGCCGGGGAGACGGACTCTCGCGCGCAGGGCTGCGGTGGACGTTGGGGCTCCTGCACGAGGAGCCTCCGGGGCTTCATCCCGCCGGACTACCGGAAGGAGCTGGTGCAACTTTTTAAACTGGCGGGACCAGTGGTGAGACAGTCTGGACTTTTTCATCTCAGTGTGTGTGTGTGTGTGTGTGTGTGTGTGTGTGTGTGTGTGTGTGTGTGTGTGTGTGTGTGTGTGTGTGTGTGTGGTATTATTACAGGATGAAAGATCAACTTTAATAAACTCAGAGTCTCTCTTTCACTTGGGGGCCTCAAGACTGTGTAATGATGCGGTTGTCCCCCTCAAGGCTTTCTATCCTTTCACTTTATGTTTTTAAATTAAAGTAGGCGACGAAATGCACCAAATGGTGCGCACAAAGGTTTTGAGGTTCCTCAAACTGAATCTGAATCTGAATCATCACTGGGCACTGTGATGTCTGCATGCTTTGTGCTGAGTCTACTCATTATAATAATAATAATAATAATAATAATAGGTAGGCAGGTAGTTACTTTATTAATCCCCGAGGGGACATTTTTTTGCTACAGCAGCATACGGAAGCAATAAGATAATAATAGAATAATAGAAAAGCAATAAAATAGCAGTAAAATAGCAGTACAAAATATAAAATATAAAATATAAAATGCACAGTATATACAGTACAGTATATATCTATATATATTATATACAAACAACCAAGAAACACAGTCAATAACTAATAAAACTACCTTGTCATCTTGCTTTCATCCTAATCATTGGTTTTGCTTTGGTTATTTGAAATTTATGTCAAACTGTCTCATTTAAAATGACTTCTCCAGAAGCCAGAAATCACAACAACTCTCATTTCCTCACATATTTGTTATATTTTAAAAGGTGTAATGATACCTAGAGCTGCAAATAAAAATAAAAAGATTAATTTCTAATTAATTAATATTATAATTTCTGCTTTTAGGTCTTTAAAATGTCAGAAGATGGTGAAAAATAATAACCACTGTTTCCCAGAGCTCAATGTGCAGCTTAAAAAAATTGTACACTTTTTTTTTTAGTTTATGATCATAGAGGATTGAAGGAACCAGGAAATATTTACATTTAAGAAGCTTTTTTGAGAGGATTTCATCATTTCTGTGGACCACCTGTTGCAGCTCTGTCGATATCGATAGTGTTTTGACTCCCTGATGATATTTAGCTTTCTTTACATGTATCTGTGTGAATGATTTTGTTGTTGTTGTTGTTCTGCAGGTCATTTCCCAGCTGATGGTCTTCATGATCAGTTTCGTCAGCACGGTGTTCTGCGGTCATCTGGGGAAAACTGAGCTGGCCGGGGTGTCCTTATCCATAGCGGTGAGGAGACGTTGGTGGATTTCCGCTGGTGTCCTCACGTTGTTGCCGTGTGTTTCGCCCTAAATTACATCTTTCTTTTGTGCTTGACTTGCAGGTGGTTAACGTCACCGGTATTTCCATTGGCACCGGTTTGTCATTGACGTGCGATACGCTCATATCTCAGGTAGGGTCCTCACCGGTTGCTCTTTCACTTTATTAGTCTAACCAAGAGTAACACAAGCAGTACCGCTGGGTTCCCAGGTTCTCCTGCGGTTCCCTTTTAAACAACTCGGCGGCGAGCTTTCGTATCGGGTTCGTTTTCTTTGACCCTTGTTTGGTGTGATTTGGTGTTTTTCCGGCGCTGCTTACCCGAGTGTCTTGTCTGCGTGTTTCCTGCAGACGTATGGGAGCGGTAACCTGAAGCGTGTGGGAGTGATTCTCCAGAGAGGGATCCTGATTCTGCTGCTGGCCTGTTTCCCCTGCTGGGCCGTCCTCATCAACACCGAACCCCTCCTACTGGCTGTCAAGCAGAGCCCAGAGGTCGCCAGGTCAGCACATATTAATCGCCACGATACAACAGCAGCATCCCATTTAGCGGCATGTAGTCTAATCTACATTGGCAATTTACAAATTACAAATAGTGAATTATCTTAAATTATAACCCGGTTTCCAAAAAAGTTGGGACGCTGTGTAAAATGTAAATGAAAACAGAGTGTCATGATTTTTAAATCATATAAACCCATATTTAATTTACAAAAGACAACATATCAAAATGTTGAAATTGAGACATTTTATTGTTTTATGTAAAATATATACTCATTTTGAATTGAATTGTTTCTGGATCATGTTCATATCTGGTTTCTTTGCATGGTTGAGTTTTAACCTGCATTTGTGGATGCAGCGATGAACTGTGTTCACAGACGATGGTTTTCAGAAGTGTTCCTGAGCCCATGCAGTAATTTCCACTACAGCATTGTGTCTGTTTTTAATGCAGTGCTTCCTGAGGGCCTGAGGATCACAGCCTTCCAATATTCAGCCTTGTCCCTTGCGTACAAGAGATTTCTCTAGATTCTCTGAATCTTTTATTCATATTATGAACCGCAGATGATGAAATCTACAAATTATTTGAAATTTTACATTGAGGAACATTATTCTTAAATGTTTTATTTTTTAGGATTCCACATCTTTTCCAGTCTGTTGTTGGCTGTGCTAAATGCTCTGACTGTGTTCACCAGCTTGCCGGTAACTTTATCTGCACATTTTTTTTTTTTTGCGCTAACATAAGCTGCCTGCCGCGAGAGTGGTGAGCGACAAACCAAACTATAAGTCTGCCATCCCCCCCAAAAAATCACGTTTCCCTAAAAGATGCTAAAATGCTGCGTAAAGCTGAGCTGAGTCTTTGTAGGTTCTTCACTACGTGTGAAACCTTTGTGGTGATTTGAAACATTGTTTATATAAAATATTATTTTGGAAAAAAAGTCACATGTGACACTATTTGACAATTTGACATCCATTTTTTTTCTGTTTTGTCCTTCTGCATGAAGTCTGTCCCAGCTGTACGTGAACATCTTCATGCCTGCTCTGCCGGTGAGTTTTTGGCTCTGATGCAATAGATCCCGGTTCGAAGGGTTGATCTGATGGTCAGTCCAAACACTTTGGTCCAGACTGAAATGTCTTAACAGTTGGTTTTCTGAAGTCTTTCGTGGTCTCCAGAGGATCATTCCTACCGACACTTCTTGTATTGGAGGCAGCGAGCTCACATTTTGGACGGTTATTGAAAAGTCTCAACCCCTTTTGGGTGGATTATCTTTGACATTCACGGTCCCGGGAGCTGTTTTCCCTGCTGTGCCACATATTTGCCAAACCATGCTCGCAATGAGGCTTGGGCTGTGCTGACTTTTAGGCTTTAGCTCGGCACCGCGTGATAATTTGCACTAAAAACAAAAAGACGGTGAACATTATACCAGCTAAACATTAGCATGCCAGCATTGCCTTTGTGACAATGTTCGCATGCGGACGTTAGCGTTTAGCTCGCAGCTCCTCAGTAGAGCCTCACAGAGCTGCTGGCGCGTCTTGCTGGCGTCTTCATAACCGCACGCTAAAATTTCCCTTTAAAAATTGAAACTGGAGTAACTTTGTGTTTTCCTTTTTCAGGCTGCTTTTATGTACCAGCTGCAGGGGCGCTATCTCCAGAATCAGGTGCAGTTTCCTGACGAAAGGCCAATGTGGTGAAAGCTAATCACGAGTTGATCATTAAAATATATACTGAGACCTCATTGTTCTTTGGTTTACAGGGAATTATATGGCCTCAAGTTATAACAGGAGCTATTGGAAATATCCTCAACGCAATAATCAATTATGTCCTCCTGTACCGGCTGGATTTGGGCGTTGCGTAAGTTTCTTCTCCGTCCTCGTTATGTAGATCTATTCATTATTTCTGTAATGTGGCTGATCCGCGTACGCACATTTTCACTCAGATTGCGATTCATAAAAGGAACGCTGCTCGCAGGTGTTTATAAATCCGAAATTTTGTTTTGCGCCATTTTGGGCTTTTGTGTGCACTAAATCCTACATACTGATCCTTTTAAGGGTTTAATTGACAAATTTGAACACAAATGTATGTAAGGTCTAGTTTGACAACCATGAACAAAATGTGAATATCAGTTATTAATAAGTGGTTTCTGCTGTGTCTTCATGTCTTTGCTTCTATTTTTTTATTTTTTTATTTTATCTTGAAGCGGATCTGCAGCGGCCAACGCGATCTCCCAGTATCTACTGGCGGTGCTCTTGTTTGTTTACATTTGCGCGCGGGGTCTTCATAAGGCCACATGGGGAGGTCAGTTTAACACTTTGATACGAGGGTGTTTTGAAACCTCGACAATGTGACTGAAATATGTTTGTGTTGTTTCATCATCTTGCATCGTTCAGCGTTGTCGTCTACTACGCCAATAGTTGTCCATTAAAAGAAAAAAAAAACATTCCAGGGTGTAATGTTTGACAAAAATCAGTTACACTTTATAACTGCGTACTGCAATGTGAAGGAGAGGGTACAATGGTGACTTAGCATTACACCCGAGTGCACTTTATGATGTCTAATGCACCTGCAATATTTGGACATGTTTACTGGCGCAAGTCTCTCCTTTGTAGACCTGCTTCTGATATGAACTGTACAAAATGACAAAATTAATGAAATGAAGTGATTTAAAGTGACGTACAGACTCGCTCTGGCCCGCAGGCTGGTCGCTCGACTGTCTGCAGGAGTGGGGGCCCTTCGTGAAGCTGGCCATCCCCAGTATGCTCATGCTTTGTCTGGAGTGGTGGACGTTTGAGATCGGAGGCTTCCTGGCCGGCATGATCAGCGAGGCCGAGCTGGGCGCGCAGTCCATCACGTACGAGCTGGCCGTCATCGCTTACATGGTAACTCATCTTTAATTCTTCGCTACCTTCCGTTATGAACGATGTTCCTCTGCTCGTGTGTTGGCCAAGTTGTATTGGTATTTGCCTTTTTTTTCTCCCCACAGTTTCCGCTGGGGTTCTCCGCTGCTGCCAGCGTCCGGGTCGGGAATGCTCTCGGCGCAGGAAACATTGAGCAGGCCAAGCTGTCGTCCAAAGTGCCCATCATCTGTGCATGTGAGAACCGACGCGTACAGCACATGTTGCCCGGGTTACATGGTGGATGACTTTTTACCTGCATGTGCGGATGCAGCGATGAACTGTGTTCACAGACGATGGTTTTCAGAAATGTTCCTGAGCCCATGCGGTGATTCCCACGACAGAGTTGTGTCTGTTTTTAATGCAGCGCCGCCTGCACCGCCATCCAATATTGGTTTTCAGCCTTCTCAGTTTCAACACTTGATACGCTGATATGTTGTCTTCGGTCCATTTTTTTTTGGTGAAATATAGGTTTACAAGATTTGCAAATCATTGCATTCTGTTTTTTGTTTTTTTTATTTTACACAGCATCCCAACTTTTTTGAAATATTTCAAATGTTTAAAACAACATTTTTATTCATTCTTCTTTTTTTTGTTGTTGCAGCCATTATTGCATGTTTTGTCGGAGCTATCTTCGCCCTGTCTAGAAATTTCATCGGATACATTTTCACCTCAGAGCAGTAAGTCAAAATGTCACACTGAAAGAACTTGTTTTTCGTGTATGTTTAGTTGGAGGTGATATGCCAGAGCAGCATGTTGCTGTCAAGGCTGTGAAACATTAACCAAGGTCGTCCCCTTCCTGTTGACCCACAGACTCTGAGCCCCTCGTTGAAAGATTTTAATTAAACACAACTATTCCCTCCGATTTTCTGCTTTACAGTGTGTGTTGCCCAGTTGGTCCCGTTTCTGACAGCTGAAACTTAATTAACTTGGACTAATGAAGGTGAACACCCTTTTTCTTGGCAGTTTTAAGAGAAACTTTTACAAAACCACAATGTTTTTTTCTGAAAACTTGGAAGAACTGGCATAAAGGTCATTTTACCAAAAGTCTCAGTGGAAGGTAGAACGAGAGAGCGTCTCTCTGTGATCCCAGTGCAATGATAGTGATAATAAATAACACACACTCTGTAAAAACATATATACAGCAAAACAGTCCCTGAGCAATAAAATGTGCCAATGAGTGTGCTTCATCTGCATGTTTTTTCAGAGACATTTTACAGAGGGTTGCTGACGTCATGTTGATATTTGCCAGCATGCATGTGTTCGATGCGATTGCGGTAAGGAAGCGATTTTACGCCGGTGTTCAATATCCAAGGCCGATATCGTCAAATATAAAACGTGATGCGACCTTACGCGTGTTTGATATTCACAGGGTGTGACGGGAGGCGTTCTCAGAGGGGCAGGAAAACAGCTGATGGGAGCTCTGTGTAACCTGGTGGGGTACTACTTCATCGGCTTCCCCATGGGTGTGTCGCTGATGTTCGCAGCGGACATGGGGATTGTGGGTAAGGATCGGTTACCATGTGCTGTATGAAAGTTAATTTGGTGTCTTTTTTTTTTATGCAGCGTGAAAAAACTGTTTTGGGGGAAAATTTCTCACACTTCAATCAAAAACCTAGTTTGTAATTGAAAATGTTTGAACTGAGAATCAAATTATTTGGATTGCGGACGGTTTTGTTGGTTTTGGTCACACACTTCAGACTTTTGCTGATGAAACTAGCCTCTTTATTGATTCACATAGTTTTAGTTGTAAATCAGACTTCTTTGGCTGCAGTTACAGTGTTTTCTTCTGTTTGTCAGAAACAACATTAAATCTCTTCTCTTGTCTCTTAAACAGGACTCTGGGCCGGACTGTCGGTTTGCGTGTTAATGCAGTCGATTTTCTTCATCATATTTGTGTGCAAACTCGATTGGAAGAAGGTTGCCGCCGAGGTGCGTACCTGCGTCCCTCCACCAATCTCGACACGTTTTACTCCCATCATGACATGCTTTTAATGATTTCCTAAATGTGTCAGGCTCTCGTTCGAGCTGGAGTCCAGATCAAAGAAGAGCAAGAGATGGTCGGGATGGAAAACACAGGTGAGCGCTAAAAACACTGAAACATTGAACCCTGTGTTAGCTGTCGATACTAAAAGGTTCCCTTTGAAAACGCTAGACACGAATCACAACCAGCCCCAGCTGAGCGCTGCTGCATCCGGCGGAGAGAGCGTGGAGGGGGACCACACGTACCAGGAGATGCCCATTTCAGGCCAAAATAAACCTTCCACCACCACGGTGGGGAACGTTCTGTCGGTGACTCAGCTGGTTTTACGCCGTGGTCTGGCGCTGCTCATCATGGTCGTCATCCTCGTTGTGGGAATCATCGCCAGCATCTTCCTCACCAGTTTGCTGGAATGACTCTAATGACGTAAAGCAGGCAGTCGGGCTGACGGTTGTCAGGTCTGAGGGCAGAAAAAGGTTCCTTTAGGTAATATTTGTGTTAACTCCGGACCACCTCCTCGTGTGAAAGGGTTACTTGTACTGTTGAACCAACTGAGGATCAACTGTCTGCAGCTTTGTGCAACAAACTATCAGAACTATCAGATACTGTGTAACTGTGCAGCCGCTCAGTGCCTGGAAGCTGAACCAGAACAAGTGAGTCTAGGCGACTTTATATCTGGTTTCTTCTACAGACAGGGATGAATTTGTTGGTACCCTTCACAGCCCACTTAAACATTGCTTTATTAATCCCCAAAAGTTGTGAAATTAAAACGACAGATGAGTTTGTACCTCTGCGCTGATAATGAGCTGGATGGTCCCTCTCCTCTTTAGCAGGGAAGGATGTCCATGATTTCCAAAAAGAATCTCAGACCACAGGACAGTTTTCCACTTCACCTCAGTCCATCTTAAATAAGCTCGGGTCCAGAGAAGCCAGCGGTGTTTCTGGATCATGTTTATATCTGGTTCCTTCTTTGCATGGCCGAGTTTTAACCTGCATTTGTGGATGCAGCGATGAACCGTGTTCACAGACGATGGTTTTCAGAAGTGTTCCTGAGCCCATGTGGTGATTTCCACGACAGAATCATGACTGTTCTTAAGTGGCCTTTTTATGAGCCCCGATCTGAATCCTATCAAACATCTAAAGAGGTGAAACATGCAGTCTGGAGAAGGCAGAAAGCTTTCAAACCTGAGACAGTTGGAGCAGTTTGTTCTGGAAGATCGGACCGAAGTACCTGCTGACTGGAATTCTCACTGAGAGACACACAAGTCATCTGTTAGTAATTGAAGGTTGTGCAACAAATAATTAAGTTAAGGGTCCTGTCAATTTTGCCATTTTCATTTGTTTTATCTTTAAAATGTTTTGTTGAGTCAAAACTTTAAAAGTAGATTTTTTTTAATTATAAATATGGAATAAACCATAACTGGTGCCAATTACTTTTGTCAGTTAAAAGTTATTTTATAGGAAACAAATTAATTGTTTCTTCTTTTTTAGTGGAAGGGTACCAACAAATGTATCCGTGACTGTATTTGTGGGCATTAATGGAATGTTCTGTTTGTGCAATGTGTTAGTATTTTATAGTGGGCGGGACTTTTTCTGTTACGATAGCCATAACGAATTTGATGAAAGCTGTTCTTTGTTGCTGATGCTTAAAGGTTGCAAACTGCTTGATGCTTTTATTGAACAATTCTACAATTTTAAGCACCTGATCCAAAGTGTTTAGTGTCCAAAGTGCATTTGCCAAGTAATAGAAAAAAGAACGCACAGATTTATCTACACAATAACCTTTCACATTGATATCTTGTTATTTTCCATCTTTTGCTTATTTGTGCACTTTAACATGTTCCTGTGTGTGTAACAAGCAGAATGTATGTTTGTTGTGTGCATTGTTTATCTGTAAAATACTGCGTCATTGACTTAAGACCAGGTTTTATTGGTCAGTCGCGCTCAGGATGGCCGTGTGCTGACAAGTAGCTATCAATGTGCCTGACCAGACTTCATTTTAAGACCAAAACGCCCATGAGTGTTCAGATGGGTGTGAGTATATTTCTTATAGGCGCTGGAAGGGAAAACGACTACAGCCCGAAGCCTGATCTGTAATAAATAACAAAGAGGAGAGCATAAAAGAAAGGGGATGTTGATTTCAGAGTAAAACTTTTGAAATGTTTACATTCGGTACCGACAGTTGAACTGAATATGTGAGTGTATGTTTGTAGTCAAAGTAGCATCCAAGGCTCTACAAAGAGACATCTGGGTGTCTGTAAAATTATATCAATACTCCTTATTTTGTCAAAGGGTTGTTGTTGTAAGACCAAAACATTAGAACTGCACTTTTTAATTCTGGTTCCTTTTAACAACCTTGTGGGCATTGTAGTCAACATACCAAAATCAATTCAGGAATTTTTGTTAAATACAAATGACACTAATCAGAGTGTAAATAACAAGGATATCATGTCAGCATATAAATAAATAATTAAATAATCAATATGCCTCGTGTATATGTGGCGTTTATGATTGGCTGATTGGATAATTAATTAAACGGGTATACATGTGTTCAGCTGGACCGTGCGAGAAACACTATCAATTTAAAGCTAGGGCTTTTATTTTGAAATGATACAGGGCGTCATTGCTTTCGGCCGGCCTATGGTGACTTTTTTTTTATATAAGTTACACGACATGTGATCGACCAATTGTGTAACCGTATCATTCAATATCCCTTCGTGTCCAACAGTCAGGTTTGCAGAGCTGTTGCTACTCTACTGTTGCTGTTCAGCAAAAACTATATAATCCGTCATCACGTAACTTGTCACGCCTGTACGATTTTATTTTGAAAATCCAATGACCTTGCATTGGTTGCGTGCCCCTTCGATAGCTCAGTTGGTAGAGCGGAGGACTGTAGTGTGTTATGTCAGTGATCCTTAGGTCGCTGGTTCGAATCCGGCTCGAAGGAGGTCGCAACTTTTTCACGAGTAGCTGAATCAAAAAAAAAAACCTGCACTGCATTTCTCGCTTTATGACGATTTAGATGAATTTATAAACTCTGCATTAATATATTTATGTTTCAGTTCATTTTTCACAGCGATGATCTCTTTGAACAGTAAATCCACTTAGTGGGAACAGAGTACTCTTGACTTTCAGCCTCCGTGTTATTATGATTCATCGTGTCGTGTTCAGCTGCCTTTAGTTTTTTCAGATCACTGGGGCGGAAAACACATTTAATCGTCTGCTTCTTTGAACGTTGTGAAAATAGTGTCGTTTTGACGTGCAGCGCGTACAACAAGGAACGTTTGACAACAAATGCGAAGGAAAAAAAGTGTGTTCCCTGACCGGGAATCGAACCCGGGCCGCGGCGGTGAGAGCGCCGAATCCTAACCACTAGACCACCAGGGAAGGTTGCGAAACGAGTCCAGATATAACGTTTTAATTCTAAACTCATCTACTAGCTTTCCTTAATTTATTTTCATTTATAGGAAGCTCGTCTTTCGTGTTTTCAATTTTAGCCATGTTTGGAGTTCTTTCAGTCCCACCTGCCTTTAAGATGTGCATATTTATTGTATGTATTATTTTAAACTCTAAATCTCCAGGCTGTCATACCAAATAGAAAATAAGCAGAGATGCACTTGGCGGAGTAACAATACTACTTCATGCAACACGGTCGCCTTGTGAGCAAAGTCTGCAAAAGACAAACGAGAGCGCACTTAAACTTGGCTTTTTGTTATCCCGGATAACAAAACAATGACACACACGAGTTTGGTTTAGTTTACATGTGCATATTCAGGTGGTTATCATTGTAAAGATAGTTCCTTTTAGTTTGATCTTCCCCCCTGTTGGAGGAGTGGGTGCTAAAAGGTTCAAACATATAGCCACTTTACCTTGAATAGGTAGGACTTAAAATGGCACTTACTTATAGCACTTTAAAGTTTGGCTATCTTGAAGAAAATTGTACTTTCTTGATTTTTTTTTGTTGTTGTTGTTGTTCTGAATTTGTACCCTCATGGTTGAAATGTACTTATTGTAAGTCGCTTTGGATAAAAGCGTCAGCTAAATGAAATGTAATGTAATCCAGATTTTCGGTTTGTTCTGGTTTCCTCCGGTTTGTTTTGGTGAAGTGATGAGAGGAGGAGAACCGGTTTCAATCTGCCTCGAACCGAAAACTTCTGTTCGGGGTTAGGGTGTATCTGACAGATGAGGTGAACCTGGAGGTGGAGGAGGAGGGTTGTGTTTCAGGAAGTCTGAAAGACAGAATTACAAATGTGTTTAAGAAGAACACACACACACACACACACACACACACACACACACACACACACACACACACACACACACACACACACACACACACACACACAATACAAAGAAGCAGGATTAAAGAAAAACCTAAATATCTGGCCTTTGTTTCTTTTGTTGTCTTCTTGTGGTCAATATATATCTGCGTGATTATAAGGACAGATGATAGAAGAACTACAGCCACGATGGGAATTCTAATTCCAATTAGGATTTTATCTGTCAAACAGAACATCAAATGTCATAAAAACACATGAAACAACAAGTTCCAAAGACAAAAATAGATTTTGAATGTAATTGTATTTTTGAAAATCAGTGTAACTGTCAGAGGCATGTTAAAGCCAGTTAAAAGTTTATAAATGTTCCTTGTGTGTGCAGGCATGTTGAATGAGCAGGATTAACATGCAATTGAAATCTGTTGAGTTTATATGGTTAACGTAAAGGTACCGTAATTCTTTGTGTAATGCCGTCAAATAACGGGCCACACCCAGAGTGGGCGTGGGCACATGACTGTGGTGTTGTGGGTCGATTGCTGGCACAAATCCGATATCTGTTCATACAATTGTAGATTGAAGGTGCATTCAGGAAGCATAAGCTGAGACTCAGGCAGGTAAAAGTCCAAAAGCTCTTTTCTTCGCTCAGGTAAGTTCAGTAACAGGCCAGAAGTCAAAGAAGGAAAACACAGCAGACACGGAGCAGACAGGTGAAAATCAGGACTGGATATCGTTCAAATACTGGTTCTGATCAATGGACTTCAGTACCAGGTCCTGAACAATATCGATACCAAAAGAAATTTCACATTTCACTTTACTTTGGTGGTTCCGGTTTTCAAGGCTGTTAGCAGGGGAGAGTGTAACTCAGGTCATGTTCTGTAGTTACAATTTACAGATGTCCCCTAAACGCCTCACGTGCTATCAGTAGATGCGAGCCACTGCACGGCCAAAAATTAGTTTGAAAAGAGTGAAAAAAGGTATCCTATTATTACGTTTTTTTTTTAGTCTTTTTTTATGATTAAAAGTGTTTAATTTTGCAAAGAAAACCAATTTTAAATTACAAAAAATTTTCTTAAAACAAATTACGGAAGGGCGGGGCGGGGCGAGGCCAGGGATTTCAAAAATGAGATTAAAGATAATAAAGAACACTTTAACTCCTATTGAGGAGGACTATTAAGAATTTTTTAAGCAGAGGAGAAAACTGCGGAAGTAGGAGAAATAATATTTAAACACTGAAACGCTATAAATTATATCGTGCACTGATGATGTTTGTGGTCGATCTCATTAAAGACGCTCACTTCTCCCACTGAACAAAATAACGGCAGAAATGAAAGCAATCGCAGCATGAAGATATTTGGCAACAGTAAAAATGCGACAGCGCAGCAGTGATGAAGACGCTGATCTGTTACAACCTTCATCAAAGTGATCAAACTAACGATTATAGCACTTTCACAGCCTCATATTGGGACGCAGTTTGTTTCATTTCCACTGGATGTCACTGTGTACTTCTCACAAAGAAGTCTATTTCTGATCAGCCAATCACGTCGTTGCGATCCAAATACGGAGTCGACAACACCGCCTCACACTAAGATAAAAGTTTCTGCTCTTTTCTTCACTCAGAGTTGCTCTGAGAAGTTTCCTAAATCCCTCCGAAGCTGAGACTCCTTGTTAGAAGTTTTTATAAGTTCAGTTCGGAGCTCTCGGAGAGGATTCTAAAAATGTTTGTGAATACGGCCCTGGATATCCCAACTCAGGAAACTCCATGTCTGCCTGTTATCACTCCTTCCAGTCTTTAATTATCTGAATGTTTATGAAAGAGCACCAACATTTTTTCTCAAGTCTAAACACGTTGAACAAAGTTACGCTGCAGGTCGGGTGACAAAATCCAAACAAACCGAACGTGGGACACGCAGATGAATATCCAGGTTAAAGAACACATTATGCCGTTTCACAGTTCTTGTGGTTTGTGACCGGGTTGCTGCACAGTGAGGATAAACACGAGTTAATTCATCTGCTGTTCCTTTATTTGTCTGGTGGTCAGCAGTGCGAATGATCCACATGTCTGCACATCTTTTTCAGCCACATCTTTCCTGTGAGACTCACGTGGTGTCGACATATTTCCCCCCAAGCAAATTAGAGACATAAAACTGTTTAAAAAAAAAACTTAGTTTCTGTTTGTGTTTGTTTTCATCATCTTTTCCACAAATTTCCATAACTTGTAACTTTGTGGAGACCTGCAATTTTCCCTGTTGGGCACAACGTTGGCAGCTGAGACAAGAACAGACTAACCTGCATTTAATTCAAGTATGCAGTTTGAATGACATCAAACAACCTCTTGATGAGAGCCTTCCTCACAGTCTGAGGACAAAAGAGTTTGTCTGCAGTGTTGACTTTTGAAAACTACCTGAACGCTCAACAATGACGATAAACTTATTGAAACCAGCTTTTTGTCCGGCGTCTCGTTCAGATTCTTTTCATTTCAACATGTGAATAAATACGAAAATCTACCACTCAGAGTCGGTGATGTCAGAAACAGGATGGGAATGACTGCAGAAACATTCGACCACAAATGAAACTGTACTGCAGAAAGTATTACTTCACCCAAACCAGACACTCACTCCCACCCCCAGTCTCAGAGCAGAGAAGTATCATTTCTATTCAGGAACTCAAGCAGGATATCTTTATTTGCTTTTTATCTTTACTCTCATCTCCTTCCGTTAGCAAGTCAACTTGTATCATGTTGGTTTTTTTTGTCTCTCTTTAAAATAGCATCTACAAAAAGCCTACAGCAGCACGTTTGAACCAGTGACTGATTTGATTCAGTTTGAATATTAAAATAGGGCTTTAAAACCAAATGCACAGCAGGCTGGGAGGAATTGATGAGATTCCTTTCAATTTGTACAATTTAATGCTCTCGTGGTTTTAGGTCTAAAAATCCACAAAGCCTGCTCACATCGGGAACAAACCACATCGAGACGAGTTCTGAGAGCAGAAAAATCTATAAAACAAGAAGAAATACTGCTTTAATCCTTTGATCCATCTCCGTTTCTCTCCACATGAAGCTCGTTTAATGGCTCCTCTTGCAATAATTTAATGAAGGTACAGTGAACCCTGGCTATAACGCGGTTCACCTTTCGCGGTCTCGCTGCTTCACGGATTTGCATCGTGCATTGTGTTCTGCATTCTGATTGGCTAAACAGTCTCTCCGCTTCTTCTCTACCTGTTTGTCAATAACATTGCGGTCTAATATGTACACGTACGTAAAACAGCTTGCCAAATTTAAGTTAGCAAATTCTCTTGCAATTTCAAGTTTCTCTAATCCTCCAGCTCCGCTGTCACAAGGAGAGATACAGGAGATCATTCCTGCCCACTGCCATAAGACTTTACAATAACTCACCTCTGGCAAAATCCATCACAGTACAATAACACTGTTGACTGTGTTTCTTGGTTGCTTGTATATTATATGTATATTATATATATAGATATATACTGTACCGTATGTATATATATATATATATATGTTGACTGTGTTTATTGGTTTGTTGTATATAATATACATAGATATTTAATGTACTGTATATATACTGTATGTACTGTGCATTTTATATTTTATATTTATATTTTTTATTTTATTGCTTTTCTATTATATTATTCTATTATTATTTTATTCTATTGTTTCTATTATTGCTCCTGTATGTATGCTGTTGTGGCGAAAAAATTTCCCCTCGGGGATTAATAAAGTATATACCTACCTACCTACCTACCTACCTAAAACCCATAATGTCGACAAAACGTTCTGCACCGACAAAGGCACTTGCACTTGTTCTTCTCTCGAAAAACCACACATAAACCGCGGGCTTTCGAAGAAAGAACCGCTGCAGAGCGGAGTCAGGATGCAGCGGCTCAGTCAGAAGAGCAGTGAAATACACGAGTCACTATTTGTCCTACTGTACTTTGTATTTTTTTTCATAATCATTTTTCATTTCCTCCCGTTCTAATCCAATGACTCGGGTCGCAGTGGGGCGGTGCCGATCTCAGCAATTTGAAGCCTTCAGTTCGTATTGATGATTAAAATTAATATTTTACAGTACAGTAGTTATTTGTAAAAAAAAAAAAAAACATTTATACAGTACTTTTATTTGTTAAACAAATGCTTGTGCCTGTAAAAAGGTTTTGTTCTTTGGTTTCAATGTATTATGGAGTATTTCATTGTATAATAATTGTAAAAAAAAATAAAGGTTACTACTTCACGGATTTCACCTATCACGGTCTCTATTTGGAACGTAACCCCCGCGGAAAAAACGAGGGTTCACTGTTCATTAAATGCGTCTTCGTTACCGAATACGGAAGTGGGAGTCACCATGTTTAAAACAACGTGGGGGAAGGGTCCTCAAAAAACCTGACATCAAAACATTTTGTATGAGTAATAGATGTTACACATTTTTAATATTATTAAATAAATTGAATTTGAAATAAGTTCTCGGACTGTTCTTGTATGAAAGACAGCATTAGAGTCAAAGACACTCCCCTCTCCCCCCGCCAACACCCCGAAAGTCCCGCAGTCTGTTTTTCTCCAAACTGTTTGTTTCTAGTTCAGCATCAGTTGTGTTTGTACTTCGACTGTGATGCAGCTCATGAAGAAGCAGAAAGAAGCAGGATTAATTAACGATGTGCTTCCCCGTTTAACTCCGTGATGGAGTCACGACTGAGTTTCATTGTCCTCTTTATAGGTAAGTTATTGTGGAACACCGTTTATAGCGTGATGCTGTTCCACAGTTCTGTTTCTGAACTGTTTCTGGGATCATCTTCATTTAAACCTGCAAGATATTTAAAATATGCATCGAGCCTGAAGTTTAAAAGAAACACAGGGCAATATTAAAGACAACTACCCATGTAAAATATAAGTTATAAATATGTTAAAAAGTAATAAAACTGATCAACCAGAAATATGTTAAAACGCAGTTCATTGCTGAGACGTGGCAGACAGGAACGTGTGCGGTCATAATTAACAGCACAGCTCCAGTTCTCTGGCAGTTTTTAACATATGTGAAGCACAATAACTTAATTCTTCTTCTGCATGGTTTTATTTGACTGTCCTGTCCCAGACTAGTTTCATGGACTCCCCATCAAACTTTATTTATATAGCACAGAAAAAAAAAAACAATAACAGAGAAAGGTAATCAAAAAACAATCAAAAAACCTAATTTGCAGGTTTTATGTTTGTGTCTTTTTCTGTAAACAGGAAATTACCTGTTTTTTCTTCGGTCTGTTAGAGATGTACTCTCCTATTGGTTCGTGGTTTACATAAGAAAATGACCTTCCTCAACTAACCAGCAAAAGGTTTACCAGTTATATATCTTGATATTTCCAAAACAATGAACATCTATGTCTGCAGATCTGTTGAGCTGTACAGGACAAGTTCAATATCAAATGACGGTTGGATTAATCTGGTTGCAGGTTGAGGATCATGTGACAGCATGTAATCAGAGCTCACTGCAGGAAACATAGAAAACATCTTCATTGAACTTTATTTAGTTTCAAAGTAAAGGTAGTCAAAGCTGTCTGATCCTCCAGACAGTCCGAAGACTTTCTGGAACTGTTACTGAGCTCTTTTCAGCTTCCTGTTCATGAGACGGGACTTTCACTGGAGGTTCTGACCCGACTGCTGACTGATGTATCTCTGTATGTTTTACAGTGATGAGAATATCTGCTGCTGAGGTTGTGAAGAAGAACCTGACAGGAACCGTGGGAGGAAGCGTCACTCTACCTGGACCGCTGCTGGAGAGAGGATTTATTTCATTTGGAGGAAAAATTCTTGCTTCAGTAAGAAAGGGTGAACTCGATATAGAAGAGGAAATTTACACACACAGACTTCACTGGAACAAAATCTCTGGAAACTTCTCACTCACAAAACTGCAGAGGAATGACTCAGGGATTTATATTTTGGACAATAAAGGACAGAAAATGATTTCCTCTTATAAACTCACAGTGTACGGTGAGTCCTTTTCTCTTGTCCCAGTCGACGTGTGTGTGTGTGTGTGTGTGTGTGTGTGTGTGTGTGTGTGTGTGTGTGTGTGTGTGTGTGTGTGTGTGTGTGTGTGTGTGTGTGTGTGTGTGTGTGTGTGTGTGTGTGTGTGTGTGTGTGTTCCAACACCATCCAGTCTCCATATGTGACCTCAGCAGTTCATATCTTACTTATTGATTTTGGTCTCATGCTGTAACATTATTTACTTGAACCTCTGGAGAAAAATCTGAATGGACATTTTTTAACCTGTTTTCTTTTGTTTGTTTATAGTATTTCTGTAAAAATGATTGCTGGGGTCAAAATTAACTCTGAATTCCACCGTTCCAACCTCTCGGACCTGCAGCCAATTTAGAAGCAACAATTAACCTGATGCTGAACTCAGACTACATGAATTCAGCCTGCAACACATTTCCAACGTGTGTCTGAATTCTTTCTGTTTTTACCTGCCCAGTTTAGCATATCCTACGACGTGTTCCTCGACCAATAGGATGACAGAGTGCATCACACGTGAAGCTTCTGCAGCTGTGATTGACAGCTTCTTGCCCCTTCTCCCCAATTAACTTTGAATTCAGTGTTTCACCGGCCACAGATAGACTTAATATATGATCTGTGAAGAAAAAGAGCAGCGAGGAGGACAAATTAAATAGGCAGAGGTTCACCTTGAACAGGTCGCCACTCCATCACAGGGACAACACAGAAAGACAGACAACCACTCACACCCACAGCCTAGTATCAGTACCAGTATTTGAACGACATCCAGCCCTGATTTTCACATGTCTGCTGTGTTTTCCTTCTCTGACTGCGGCCTGTTACCGAACTTACCTGAACGAAGAACAGAGCTTTTGATGATATTAAAATCACAATATCTGATTTCTAACCTCCATCACCTTCCTCTATAGACGCCGTACCGACTCCTTCGGTGATCAAATCTAACGTGAGCTCTAACAGCTGCTCGCTGATGTGTTCTGTGGACGGAGCCGAAGAGACGACGCTGTCGTGGTACAGAGACGAGAAGATCGTGAAACGGATTCGCTCGGCCGTCTCTCTGTCTCTCATCGTTCTCAGGCAGGATTTCAACTCCTCTCACAGATGTGTGGCGACCAACCCAGCACAGGAAAAGACTCTGGAGGTCGACGTGAAGACGTCCTGTGGACATAACGACACGGAGAGCAGGGACAGACATCGTAAGACTCATTCTGACACTGATTTTCAAAAATACAATTACATTTTAAATCTATTTTGGTCATTGGAACGTATTGTTTAATGTGTTTTTGTGACATTTGATGTTCTGTTGACAGATAAGATCCTAATTGGAATTATAATCTTCATCGTGTGTGGTGTAGTTCTTCTACCGGCTGTCCTTATATTCAAGTGGAAGTATGTTGACCAGAAGAAGACGACAAAAGAAACAAAGGCCAGGTATTTTTGTTTTTCTTTAATCCCTCTTCTTTATGTGTGTGTGTGTGTGTGTGTGTGTGTGTGTGTGTGTGTGTGTGTGTGTGTGTGTGTGTGTGTGTGTGTGTGTGTGTGTGTGTGTGTGTGTGTGTGTGTGTGTGTGTGTGTGTGTGTGTGTGTGTGTGTGTGTGTGTGTGTTCTTCCTAAACACATTTGTAATTCTGTCTTTCAGACTTCCTGAAACACAACCCTCCTCCTCCTCCTGGTTCACCTCATCTGTCAGATACATCCTAACCCCGAACACAAGTTTTCATGGATCCTTTCAACCGGTCGAGCCAGATTGAAACCAGTTCTGTCGGCTGTTTCTCCTTCAGGTGTTTTTCCTTCCAGCTGTCACTCGTGGGAATTGTTAAATTGTTGATACGCCTTCTCTCAGACAAAGTATTTTAAATCTGCATTTTCTGCTCCTGTGACAATGCAGTGAATGTATTCCCCCGAACTAGGATTAAACTCCTGTTACACAGTCAGGGCAGAGCAAGTATTTCATCCAGGAGATTTTAAGTGTTTCCAAACTGCAGCATTTTGTCATCCAAACTTACAGCGAGTAAAAAAGGCTTTGTGTGGCTGCCATGGGGAAGGGCTTTGTCCTTTCTACAACAAAATCCAAAGATAGTCATCAGATGCTGCTGGTGAGGCGGAACAGAAGCTGGAACGTTCTCTTAGTCAATTCTCCAACAATTGCGTAAAATTGTTGGAATTAGAACAAATGATAAATCGAGATTTTTTTTATTTTTTTAAGCACTACCTGAAAAATAATAAAAATGTCATCACGTCCTGTGATAATAATCATGCTGCACATACATATATTAGTTCTAATCTATTTTTTTTAATTATTTATTGAACTTAGAGAACCACAGGGGCTAAAACTTACATACAAAATCCTAAAAGCTGCGTATCTTTACAGAACAGAGTCTGTGACTGTAATTTAAAATACACAGGCTACATCTGCTGTCACAATAAATTAACTCAACACATAGACCTACTGTATGCACATAAAAAATTGCAGTTTCTTACAACTTGACGTGTGTATACATTTTGTGCAGCATACAGTAATATGTAATCACTTCAATTGATAACAAGCATTTCATTAGAATTTTTGGATAAGACCATATTTTCTATAAACCCGCCACTTCTGGATTTTCTGTTTGTTCCGGTTTCCTCTGGTTTGTTTTGGTGAAGTGATGAGAGGAGGAGAACCGTACTGATTGTAAATGAGTTATTTCTGTTAATAAAGCGAGTTTTGATTGAAAAGATTTACCTGCGTGCTAATCTTTATGTCTGTGACGTCACTGGCTGTCTTGTAAATGTGGATTTTTGCAAGGTTGCTCAGTGGTCCGTCATGTTGCCGACTGGTTGGTTTCACTGGAGTGAAAACCTGCAAGAAAGAAGAATGAAGAGACTGAACGACTGTGTTGTTGAGGGTGACAGATGTGTTGTCATGGTGAGAACCCCGTTGCCATGGCGCCACAGTTCAGGTGGTTTGCAAGGCAGGGCAAGTTTTGTTTGTAGCTGTAGCACATTTCAACAACAAGGCAATTCAAAGTGCTGTACATAACAACATGAAAAGACATTTAAAAACAGAAATTAAAACCTCAAAATAGAAGAAACGAAACAAGTTAAAATAGGATGAAGGTTGAAGGATGAAGTGTAAAACATGAAATAGAAATAGCTTGCAGGGCAGTTTAAGAAAATAATCAAGCTCCTCAAATCTGGTTCAAATTGTCGCGAATGTTTTTCCTCAGACGTCCCAGACGGTCCCAGTAGAACTTGTTGACCAGGGGTCTCAAACTTAATTTACTTGGGGGCCGCTGGAGGCAGAGTCTGGGTGAGGTTGGGCTGCATCGGGTATTCCACAAGAAAAGCTTTGTTAAAAAAATTCCAATCTTCTCAAATGTCTTTATTTTTTATTTTTATTTTTTTACACAAAATAAGATGAAAAAAATAAATTAAGAAATTAAGAATTAATAAGTAAATAAATCAGTAATAAATAAAATAATAATAATTAGATTTCTCTAGTCAGCAACTATGTGTGGTTTCTTCAGTCTTCTATATCTGCTGTATTCAGATTTAAACGTCTTTATTAACAGTTCTTTAACCTCAATGGGTTCTTCTGAACATGAATTGTCCTGAACATGAATGGAACATTGAAGAACATGAACTGTTCTTCTGAACATGGCTTCTTTTGCCTACTCCTTGCTGCTAGAGACCTGGCAGCGCTTCCTCTCGCATAGCTGAGCCACATTTGTCTTGAGGGAGGAAGCAGTTGAGACCCTCAGTATGGCTTGAAGATGATCATCAGTAAGTCTGGACCTGTACTTGGACTTATTGAAGTTCAAGGTGGAGAAGAGCTTTTCGCACAAGTATGTGCTCCCAAAAAGGCACATGGTCCGCTTGAACATTCGGGAAAGCTCAGGGAAGCTGGGGGTCAATTCTCTCAAAAATTGCCCAAGCTTGTCTGCTTTTCCACTCACCTCCCTGAACTTGGCTTTGAGGTCAGAGTTGCACTGCGGGTCAATGAGCTCCATTTGAAGCACAGGAGGGGCATCTTGCACATCAAAGGAGAAGGGGTCCGCAAAAATTTGAAATGTGGCTCTGTGCATCTTGAAGTCTGCAAATCTGTAATCAAATTTCTCCTGTGGCTTCAAAATGGCATCAACACACTTCTCACCACTGAATGGTGTGCCTGCATCCACGAGTGCCTTGCATGCTGGGAAATGGCAAAGGTTTGTCTGAGAGAGCTGGGCTTTCCATAACACAAGTTTTGTGGAGAATGCTCTCACGTTGTCATAGGCAGCACTGACGAGTTGCCCCTGGCCTTGTAAATTCTTGTTCAGTACATTAAGCTCATGTGTGATATCAACAAGAAAAGCTAAGTCCATGAGCCATTTGGGATCACTTAGCACAGGAACAGCCACCCCATCCTTCTCCACGAAGGCTTTCACTTCTGCTCTCAACTCAAAAAATCTCTTCAAGGCGTTTCCCCTGCTGAGCCAACGTACCTCGGTGAAGTAGAGCACATCCCCATATTCTGACTCTATTTCCTCTAAAAAAGCACAGAACCTTCGGTGCTTTAAGCCCCTGGATCTGATTTGGTTGATGCATTTCACAACGACAGACATCACATTGTCAAACTTCAGGCATTTGCTGCAAAGGGCCTGCTGATGGATAATGCAGTGCAGAGCAATGGCCTCCTCTACACCCTCCTCTTCCAGTTTTTTTTTTGAACAAGTGCCACCAGTCCATTTTTTCCTCCCTGTCATTGATGGCGCTCCATCGGTTGTTATTCCAACAAACCTCTTCCATGGCAAACCGGCATTCTCAATGGCATCACACAGCTGGTGAAATATCTCCTGAGCAGTGGTCTGGCCATGCATTGGGATTACTGTGAGCAACTCCTCTATCACTTCAAAATTGTCATCAATACCACGGACATACATTGCGAGCTGGGCAGTGTCTCTGATGTCTGTGGTCTCATCAAGAGCGACTGAGTATACACTGAAATATTTGGCTTTCTCACACAGTTGATCATAAATGTTACTTGACAGGTCAGAAATGCGCTCTGCTACGGTGTTGGCAGAAAGGCTGATGTTGCTAAACTGACCTTTCTTTTCCGGACAGACTATACTTGCAGCCTGTAATATGCACTTTTTGACGAATTCACCTTCTGTGAATGGCTTTCCCGCCTTAGCAATCGTCTCACGAACCACGTAGCTAGCTTCGACTGCTGCATTATTCTCTTTGGTTGCTTTCTTGAAGAAATCTTGTTGCCTCAGTAGACATGTTTTAAGATTTGCAACCCAGTTGGCTCTCTCATCTCTCTGGTATTTTGCATACTCCTCAGCATGTCCAGTTGTGTAATGACGTTTCAAATTGTATTCCTTGTGCACCGCAACTTTCTCTGTGCAAATAAGACACGTCGGGGTGCCCCTGTGCTCAACAAAGAAATATTGCATCTCCCACTTTTCCTGGAATTGTCTGTGCTCATCACCGACCTTTCTCTTCACTGCAGGCTTTGAAAAAGACATGTTTGGGGCTGTGGAATATATTTTAATTCCACTTGGTGTCACTGTTGTGTTTAGCAGTGTTTATGACATCATATAGAAATATATGTAGTGTTCATCGTGTGAGGCAAGGCAAATAAAAAAATAATGACCAGTAATGTTCCACCAGGTGTCCCCAAACCTCTTTGGTAGTCAAACTCACCTCACTACTTCCTGTCGAACCAGGCCAGCCTTGTTTGCCATGTTGTATGATCTTTCTATCTCCTCTTACAGTGTTGTTCCTGTTCTGCTGCACCTGTAAGCCTCTTTTTGTTTTTTAATATATATTTTGCAGTTCCACCTGTCTGCAGGTGGGTCCTCCATCCTGCAGTCTGTCACAGGTCATGCAGAGGTCTCATCAGCTTTTTTTTTCAGCTTTTGCCAGGTAAACGAAACTACCTACAATCCTGCATTAGAACATTATTGGTCAGGCGAGGCAGGATATTAAAATTAGATACGATTTGTTTATGCAAATACTTGACTTTGACTAGTCTGTGTGCTTTTCTTTCGGTTGTAACTCCATCCCATCATCAATGAAAAACATTGTCAGGCACCACCGTGGCTCATCGTGTTTGATGTTTGATGTTGACACAAGGCAGTTCTTCTAAAACCTTTCAGGCTGCTACAGAAAGCAGAAGCAGTAAAAAGGCCAAACAAAGACTAGGCGATAAGTGGACAAAGAAAACTGTGTTTGTGCCCTTTAAAATAGTTTCCTCCGCTCCTGTAAGTTAAACCAGGGTCAAACTGCACCCAGCACGTATTCAGACTAGAATGTAGTGACATCAGGTGTAAAAATACAAAGTAAACCCCCCCCCCCCAAAAAAAAAAAAGAGTTACAAATGTCCTCCGATTCACTGACAAACACGGGGCGGTTTGGAAACACAACAAATACAAAACAAATACCGTATTGCTACTACATGATGTTTCAGAGACAAAAGCAACATGTTTTACAAAGGAAATATCAAATAATATCTAAAAAATATAACTGAAAGCTGAAAGTTTGTGCCATAAGTCAGGGAAATCTTTTTTTGCTCATGTTATCACAGATTTACAAATTTACTGTATATGCACCGTGCTTGTATCACCGTGCAAATCACCAGGCTGTCGCACAGAAATGGAAGTGATTCACTTTTTAACAGGAAGAAACCTGCGACAATCTGCTCCCCCAGAGAACAAAAACAAGTTCCACAGTGAGATTGACTCCTTGAAAAGAGTAAAATGAATGATCACTAAAAATCTTCTACTTCTCACATTTTTTGGGGGAAGCATCAACATTGATTGTTTCTCCACTTAGTTTTTTCCTTTAATTAGTGTCTCATCTCGAGTTATCATGTTTATATTCAGGTGGTATTCAGTGTGATCGTCCCACCGTTGGAAGAGTGGGCGCTAAAAGTTCAGAACATACAGACGGCGTGCTGCACAGCGTGTGGGAACCTGTCCTCTGTGGTCGGTTTTTAGAGAAATAAGAGCGTGTCTGCAGAGGTTGATGACGTGCTGTATGTCAAAGTCGCGGTTGACTTTATGGTTCGAGAGGCCGGACAGGAACACTGCAACGTTTGCCTTTAACCAAATTCTGTTCTAGATTTAATCTTTGAGGAAGATGTGCGGTTTTCATCCTCTGAGTTGCAACACGTAGCAGCGGAAATGAGAAGTACCTTTAAAGGCTGCAGTGAACAGAATATTTAAACTGTGTCATGTTCACCAGCATCAATTCATCAGTTTTTACTCACACAGATAAACCTTAAAGATGCTGTAAAGTAGAAATGAAAATGAGTTTTAAGTTCATCACACCACAGAAGTATGAGTTGTTAACTACCCATCCACATTTGAATGAAAAAAAACACAGACAAGTATGTTAAATTAGGCTTTGAAATAGCGAGAAAATCATCAGTCTTCTCTGCTCTGAGACTGGGGGGGGCGTGTCCTGAAGGAGCTGAAGCTCCGCCCACTCGCTGGAAGGTGTTCAGTGTTCTGTAGGACAGTCCTGTGGCTGCAGTTCTTTTCCCCACTAAGCGGTCCGTCTGACATCCAACCTCTCGGGTGACTTTATGCATGATGTCCCACTGGTACTCTGTCTCTCTGGTGGACGGAGCAGCCTGCTTTGTGAAAACAGAATAGAATCAGAATTTATTTGTCCAATGAGTGAAACATACAGATGCATATAAATGAAGCTTGTCCCCCTGAGCTGTAACACAGGAGTAAAACTGGACACCAGAGACAGAAGACAGTGAGCTCTCCAACTACTTCTAACGCACCTGCATTACAATAGTGGAGATAATAAGAGAGGAGGAGTTGATTTAGTTCTGTAACGACTGCAACATGAACAACGCTGCATTACATCACATCAGTTCATTACATCACATGTCAATTCAAACTTTGAACCTGTTCAGGTCTAGCCAACAGTCTTTCTCTTCCACTGATGTCTCTCCACCTCCTCCTCCTCCTCCACCTGCAGCCTCCTGCACATGTAGTTGGGCTCGTTTATCCGGACCGGTACCGGTACATGTAACCCAGGGTCACTGATGGTAACGTTACACTGGAGTACAAAAACAACAACCCTCATTAATCGGGAGGACTAGATTTCCTCTGGTCCATGTTCTCCATCACCCCGACATGTAAAATACAGAGTTACATATATTATAGTTCCTTATCGGAGACTTATTGAGATGCATAAAAAAAATCTGCGGCTATCGGAGCATTTTCCTCTGAACTCTGCTCGGATACGAGCTCAATAGAAGCTGATTAGCACATTAACTGTGAACTGCTGGGGGCGGCGGTGGACCCTGCTGGCAGCGGCTGACGGTGCCGGTGCGACCGAGAGATGAACGGCCGTGAGGGTGAAGCTCGGTTCGGCTCCGCGCTGCAGGAGGAGCGGTGTGTCCGTGAACTCCGTCCGTCTCCGGTGGAAGTTGGTGAAACAATCCGCCGTGAAATGGTCCCTGCACAGGCAGCTGTTGGTGTTAATCCTAAAGTCTCTATCAGCGAGGATGAAATCAATCCACCTCTTTTTCCTTTCTTCCTCAGTAGGAAATTTAAATTACGATGCAGCGCTAGTTTGGAGGTTCTTGCATCCAGGAAAGATGCACTTGCGGGTGAAGGGAGACGTCCCGTAGCAGCTAGCTGATGTACGATAACAATCTGACTACGTCAGGAGTAGAACTGAAGTCGAGTGGGATGGCCTCTTATGCAAATGAGCTGCAGGCTTTTATAGCGTTTCACTGTGTGAGAGGAGGAGCCATGCAGAAGGTTAAATAAACCGGCTGTGATCTGACCTAGATAGGTAGTTGTGAGGTAGATAGGTAGTTGTGAGGTAGATAGGTTGTTGTGAGGTAGATAGGTAGTTGTGAGGTAGATAGGTTGTTGTGAGGTAGATAGGTAGTTGTGAGGTAGATAGGTTGTTGTGAGGTAGATAGGTTGTTGTGAGGTAGATAGGTTGTTGTGAGGTAGATAGGTTGTTGTGAGGTAGATAGGATAGTTGTGAGGTTGTTGTGAGGTAGATAGGTTGTTGTGAGGTAGATAGGTTGTTGTGAGGTAGATAGGTTGTTGTGAGATAGATAGGTTGTTGTGAGGTAGATAGGTTGTTGTGAGGTAGATAGGTTGTTGTGAGGTAGATAGGTTGTTGTGAGGTAGACAGGTTGTGTTTTAGCCCTGCCTAAAAAAAATCTGAGCTGAAAATGGGTGAGAAACTGTTCAATGGTCTAACTCCACATTTCAGTGCGACAAAGTTTTCTAGCTTTGCACATGCTTTCAGCAACTCATTTCACACGTATATAATGTACTGAGAAGCAAATCATGGAATTTGCTTGACGGCATCTTTAAGTGGCATTAAAGCCACTGTAAAAAAAAGAGTTGTTGGACCAACTTAAAAAAAATACTTCCAAACCACGCAAATTAAATCGTTTTTTTTTTTTTTCAAATGAATTGAAGAACTTATATTAAAATGATTGCTTTCAAATCTGCAGTTAGTGCAACTTAAATTCAAGGCAACAATGTTTCCAACTTAATTATTTGCTTGACCCAGAAGTAAAATAATGCTGCCTAAAAACGTAATAAATCTTTCAATGAAAGTATTTTTCACTACAAAATATTTAACAAACTACAGTTTGTTAAATATTGTAAAGATATATTCAAACTGCAGTTTGTTAAATATCGTAAAGATACTGTTCAAATAATTAAAAATACAAGTGGGTTTGAGGAAAAAAAACAGATTTCAGTCTGTTGTTTTTAAGACTTTTTTCACTTTACAGTCACTAACAGGTTTTGGGAACAACAAATACGCAGTAATGTGAAAATATACCGATGGTGCCATTTGATTCTTAATTATTATTTACAGTATTATGTTCAGATAAATAGGGCTTTAAAACCAAATGCACAGCAGGCTGGGAGGAACTGATGAGATTCCTTTCAATTTGTATAATTTAATGTTCTCGTGGTTTTAGGTCTAAAAATCCACAAAGCCTGCTCACATCGGGAACAAACCACATCGAGACGAGTTCTGAGAGCAGAAAAATCAATAAAACAAGAAGAAATACTGCATTAATCCTTTGATCCATCTCCGTTTCTCTCCACATGAAGCTCGTTTAATGGCTCCTCTTGCAATAATTTAAGGAAGGTACATTAAATGCGTCTTCGTTACCGAAAACGGAAGTGGGAGTCACCACGCCCCGAAATACCCATAGTCTGTTTTTCTCCAATCTGTTCAGCGTCAGTTGTGTTTGTACTTCTAATGTGATGCAGCTCATGAAGAAGCAGAAAGAAGCAGGATTAATTAACGATGTGCTTCCCCGTTTAACTCCGTGATGGAGTCACGACTGAGTTTCATTGTCCTCTTTATAGGTAAGTTATTGTGGAACACCGTTTATAGCGTGATGCTGTTCCACAGTTCTGTTTCTGAACTGTTTGTGGGATCATCTTCATTTAAACCTGCAACATATTTAAAATATGCATCGAGCCTGAAGTTTAAAAGAAGCACAGGGCAATATTAAAGAGAACTACCCATGTAAAATATAAGTTATAAATATGTTAAAAAGTAATAAAACTGATCAACCAGAAATATGTTAAAACGCAGTTCATTGCTGAGACGTGGCAGACAGGAACGTGTGCGGTCATAATTAACAGCACAGCTCCAGTTCTCTGGCAGTTTTTAACATATGTGAAGCACAATAACTTAATTCTTCTTCTGCATGGTTTTATTTGACTGTCCTGTCCCAGACTAGTTTCATGGACTCCCCATCAAACTTTATTTATATAGCACAGAAAAAAAATAAAAACAAAACAATAACAGAGAAAGGTAATAAAAAAAAATTATTTTTTGGCCATGATCAGTTGCAGGTTTTGTAAACTCACAGGAGTATTTTGAGATATGTTCAGAAAACCAGCATCTGAGACCTGAGTGGTGAGATCCACTATTTTAGTCTTGCATCTAATTAGGTGTTTCATGAATGTGCTGACCGGGAGCTTTTAGAAAATGTGTTTGTCAAGCAGAAATGCTCAAACCTTCTGTGGCTGCAGCTTTTCTAGTGGGAGGATTTGCTGCTTTTTTCTGTTTTGTCGCCCTGTAAAAAGATTTAATTTTTGTTTTGGACTCTTGTTCTGACTACGCAACAACAAATATGTATAATTTTGAGCTGAAATTTTGTGCAGGATCATTGACTGACTGGAGAAATGCTAAATATATAATTTCCGAATGTTTTCAGTGATATTTATGATGACTAGTAAAGAAGTTTTAAATAAAACAGACACTCCCCATCCTTTATTTTATACTCCAGCTTTGAAAAGGTTCATTCAAAAACTTCTGCACTGTTGTTTTGGTTTAAACTTTTCCAATGACTTCATGAAATGAATAAACCTGAATTTAAATGAACAGCTTCTTCAGTTTGCAGTGAGGACTGAAAGACTGATTGTTGATTTTACTTCTTATTAAATCAAGAAAAATGTCAAGGGAGAAACATCAGACCCAGAGAAGTAAGGATGAAGTAAGAATGCTGTCATAGGAAGAGAAAATATGAGACACTTCTTATAAAACTAAAACTGAAAGCTCAAAAATAAACTAAAATTGAAAGAAAACCCTTTAAAAAATATCAAACTTTTCAACTCGTGTTTTATGGTTGTGTCTTTTTCTATAAACAGGAAATTACCTGTTTTTTTTTCGGTCTGTTAGAGATGTACTCCCCTATTGGTTCGTGGTTTACATAAGAAAATGACCTTCCTCAACTAACCAGTAAAAGGTTTACCAGTTATATATCTTGATATTTCCAAAACAATGAACATCTATGTCTGCAGATCTGTTGAGCTGTACAGGGCAAGTTCAATATCAAATGACTGTTGGATTAATCTGGTTGCAGGTTGAGGATCATGTGACAGCATGTAATCAGAGCTCGCTGCAGGCATAATTTGTGGAGCAGGAAAATGTCATGCTGAAGACGGAAAACAACAACGTGATGGGCATGCACAATCAGCCTGGTGTGTTTGCTGGCATTTGTGTTCTCTTGGAGCAAAAAGCAGGAAACTTGGATGGGCAGTCGTTGATGCAGCAGGTCCCCTCATTTATTACAATGTTAGGACTCAGAGGTGTAATTAACTTCCTGATTAGAGTCCAGACTGGTAAGATATGACGAGCCCGGTGGCGTTGAATCTCCCGTCATGCCTGAGGATTACGATGATGAACAGGAGATGCTGGCTTGTACGAATGTCGAGCGTAGGAAAGCAGAAATTCACCCATCGAGGGTTGAAGGCAGAACAACGTAGAAAAGATCTTGATTGAACTTTATTTAGTTTCAAAGTAAAGGTAGTCAAAGCTGTCTGATCCTCCAGACAGTCCGAAGACTTTCTGGAACTGTTACTGAGCTCTTTTCAGCTTCCTGTTCATGAGACGGGACTTTCACTGGAGGTTCTGACCCGACTGCTGACTGATGTATCTCTGTATGTTTTACAGTGATGAGAATATCTGCTGCTGAGGTTGTGAAGAAGAACCTGACAGGAACCGTGGGAGGAAGCGTCACTCTACCTGGACCGCTGCTGGAGAAAGGATATATTACATTTGGAGGAAAAATTCTTGCTTCAGTAAGACAGGGTGAATTCTATATAGACGAGGAAATTTACACACACAGACTTCACTGGAACAAAAACTCTGGAAACTTCTCACTCACAAACCTGCAGAGGAATGACTCAGGGATTTATACTTTGGACAATAAAGGACAGAGAATGATTTCCTCTTATAAACTCACAGTGTACGGTGAGTCCTTTCTTATTGTCCCTGTGTGTGTGTGTGTGTGTGTGTGTGTGTGTGTGTGTGTGTGTGTGTGTGTGTGTGTGTGTGTGTGTGTGTGTGTGTGTGTGTGTGTGTGTGTGTGTGTGTGTGTGTGTGTGTGTGTGTGTGTTCCAACACCATCCAGTCTCCATATGTGACCTCAGCAGTTCATATCTTACTTATTGATTTTGGTCTCATGCTGTAACATTATTTACTTGAACCTCTGGAGAAAAATCTGAATGGACATTTTTTTAACCTGTTTTCTTTTGTTTGTTTATAGTATTTCTGTAAAAATGATTGCTGGGGTCAAAATTAACTCTGAATTCCACCGTTCCAACCTCTCGGACCTGCAGCCAATTTAGAAGCAACAATTAACCTGATGCTGAACTCAGACTACATGAACTCAGCCTGCAACACATTTCTAACGTGTGTCTGAATTCTTTCTGTTTTTACCTGCCCAGTTTAGCATATCCTACGACGTGTTCCTCGACCAATAGGATGACAGAGTGCATCACACGTGAAGCCTCTGCAGCTGTGATTGACAGCTTCTTGTCACTTCTCCCCAAATAACTTTGAATTCAGTGTTTCACCGGCCACAGATAGACTTAATATATGATCTGTGAAGAAAAAGAGCAGCGAGGAGGACAAATTAAATAGTGAGGAAATAACATTTTACTTTAAATAATGTCATCATTTTCTTTCTTTTTTTAAATAAGTAGTTTACAATAACTTTAGCAAATGATAAATTTATTAATTGATTTTAATCAAGTTGTAAAAGGCTCCATCTATTTTAGGCTGCACACTCCAGATAAAACTTTCAGGGATGAGTTATTGACCTTTTCTGGTCTGACTCTCCTCAACACTTTCAGAGGACTCGAAGTAGAAGATCTGTTTGATTCAGCTTCTGTTGTTGTTGTTTGCTGCAACACATTACACAACACAACTCGTGGTTTGTGTGAAGTAATACTTTCTGCAGTACTGCTTCATTTGTGGTCGAATGTTTCTGCAGTCACTCCCATCCTGTTTGCAACATCACCGACTCTGAGTGGTAGATTTTCGTATTTATTTACATGTTGAAATGAAAAGAATCTGAACGAGACGCCGGACAAAAAGCTGGTTTCAATAAGTTTATCGTCATTGTTGAGCGTTCAGGTAGTTTTCAAAAGTCAACACTGCAGACAAACTCTTTCGTCCTCAGACTGTGAGGAAGGCTCTCATCAAGAGGTTGTTTGATGTCATTCAAACTGCATACTTGAATTAAATGCAGGTTAGTCTGTTCTTGTCTCAGCTGCCAACGTTGTGCCCAACAGGGAAAATTGCAGGTCTCCACAAAGTTACAAGTTATGCAAATTTGTGGAAAAGATGATGAAAACAAACAAAAACAGAAATTAAGTTTTTTTTTTAAACAGTTTTATGTCTCTAATATGCTTGGGGGGGAAATATGTCGACACCACGTAAGTCTTACAGGAAATATGTGGCTGAAAAAGAGACGTGCAGAAATGTGGATCATTTGCACTGCTGACCACCAGACAGATAAAGAAACAGCAGATGAATTAACTCGTGTTTATCCTCACTGTGCAGCAACCCGGTCACAAACCACAAGAACTGTGAAACGGCATAATGTGTTCTTTAACCTGGATATTCATCTGCGTGTCCCACGTTCGGTTTGTTTGGATTTCGTCACCCGACCTGCAGCGCAATTTTGTTCAATGTGTTTAGACTTGAGAAAAATATTGGTGCTCTTTCATAAACATTCAGATAATTAAAGACGGGAAGGAGTGATAACAGGCAGACGTGGAGTTTCCTGAGTTGGGATATCCAGGGCCGTATTCACAAACATTTTTAGAATCCTCTCCGAGAGCTCCGAACTGAACTTATAAAAACTTCTAACAAGGAGTCTCAGCTTCGGAGGGATTTAGGAAACTTCTCAGAGCAACTCTGAGTGAAGAAAAGAGCAGAAACTTTTATCTTAGTGTGAGGCGGTGTTGTCGACTCCGTTTTTGGGTCGCAACCTTTTAAAAGACGTGATTGGCTGATCAGAAATAGACCTCTTTGTGAGAAGTACACAGTGACATCCAGTGGAAATGAAACGAACTGCGTCCCAATATGAGGCTGTGAAAGTGCTATAATCGTTAGTTTGATCACTTTGATGAAGGTTGTAACAGATCAGCGTCTTCATCGCTGCTGCGATGTCGCATTTTTACTGTTGCCAAATATCTTCATGCTGCGATTGCTTTCATTTCTGCCGTTATTTTGTTCAGTGGGAGAAGTGAGCGTCTTTAATGAGATCGACCACAAACATCATCAGTGCACGATATAATTTATAGCGTTTCAGTGTTTGAATATTATTTCTCCTACCTCACTGTACTTCCGCAGTTTTCTCCTCTGCTTAAGAAATTCTTAACAGTCCTCCTCAATAGGACTTAAAGTGTTCTTTATTATCTTTAATCTCATTTTTGAAATCCCCCGCCCCCCCTCGCCTCGCCTCGCCCCGCCCCCTCCTCCTCCTCCTCCTCCTCCTCCACACACAAACACACGTTGTTCGGGTTAACTGAAACCAACCGTCCGGAAGAGTTCTTCACGCCCACTTCAAACGTTTCAGTGCAGCTTTGTGAAGGTGTTCCAGGAGAGACGGCCTGAAGAGACTCACCCTTGTTTGTGGCTGATCATCACGTTTCCACTTCTCTCTCTAAGACAGCCGCCTTTTCACCGCACGTTTCATTTCTGATGGGTTTGGAAAACGTGTCATGCACGTTTCCCACCGCTGCCCAGTTTCTGTTTCCACCAATTCATCTGCTTCCTGTTGGTTTTGCTTATCAGTTTCCCGACTGTCTTCTCAGACTTTCCTGTTGCCCTGCAGTTGCCACGGTAACCTGCATCACCTGACCTCCCCTGCAGCCTGCTCGTCATCCCTTCATTGCCTCCGCACCTCCTCTTCTTCTCTGTTCTGCTGAACCCGATCCTGACGTTAGCCTACGGCTGGTTAACCAACTTTTTTATAGTGCCAACTGAAATGCTTTGATACTCTTTAGTATTTAAAAAAGTTTTGTCATTGAGTACCATTTTTCAATCCCAAAGCCTCATCCGTACTGACACATTTTAGTTTTTGCTACATTTACCGAGGCGTAAATGTCGCCAGCGTAGCCAATAGAGGCTACGTTTATGATCCGTACCCTTCAGCATCCCACGTAGTTCATTTTCAACTAAGATGAGTACATTTTACTTACCTTACTGTCTGGGTTGAATATAAATGATTTAACAAGCATTTAAAGCTCTTATTTTGACAGCAGTTACAGAATGTTCAGAAAAGCTATGTCACTTTGAGCCCCATGGTTCTCTAAGTTCATTTATAAGTAAATTATGTCTGTGATGTGCAGCATGATTGTTATCACAGGAAGTGATTAAATATGACTCTTTCTTTATAGTAAAAAATAAGTTTGTTAATTCCTACAGTTTTACCGCAAAAAAAATCTATTGAAACTCCACAAATTGCCCAATTTTCTTTTCTTTAAACTTCCGTAATTTGTTTTAAGAACATTTTTTTATGAAATTTAAAATTGGTTTTCTTTGCAAAATTAAACACTTTTAATCACAAAAAAGACAAAAAAAAAAACCTTAATAATAGGATATCTTTTTTCACTCTTTTCAAACTAATTTTTGGCCATGCGGTAGCTAGCATCTACTGATAGCACGTGAGGCGTTTAGGGGACATCTGTAAATTGTAACTACAGAACATGACCTGAGTTACACTCTCCCCTGCTAACAGCCTTGAAAACCAGAACCACCAAAGTAAAGTGAAATGTGACATTTCTTTTGGTATCGATATTGTTCAGGACCTGATGCTGAAGTCCATTGATCAGAACCAGTATTTGAACGATATCCAGTCCTGATTTTCACCTGTCTCCTCCATGTCTGCTGTGTTTTCCTTCTCTGACTTCTGGCCTGTTACTGAACTTACCTGAATGAAGAAAAGAGCTTTTGGACTTTTACCTGCCTGAGTCTCAGCTTATGCTTCCTGAATGCACCTTCAATCTATAATTGTATGAACAGATATCTGATTTCTAACCTCCATCACCTTCCTCTATAGACGCCGTACCGACTCCTTCGGTGATCAAATCTAACGTGAGCTCTAACAGCTGCTCGCTGATGTGTTCTGTGGACGGAGCCGAAGAGACGACGCTGTCGTGGCACAGAGACGAGAAGATCGTGAAACGGATTCGCTCGGCCGTCTCTCTGTCTCTCATCGTTTTCAGGCAGGATTTCAACTCCTCTCACAGATGTGTGGCGACCAACCCAGCACAGGAAAAGACTCTGGAGGTCGACGTGAAGACGTCCTGTGAACATAACAACACAGAAAGCAGGGACGGCAAAGACCAGAGACATCGTTAAGACTCATTCTGACACTGATTTTCAAAAATACAATTACATTTTAAAACTATTTTTGTCATTGGAACGTATTGTTTTGATGTGTTTTTATGACATTTGATATTCTTTTTGACAGATAAGATCCTAATTGGAATCATAATCTCCATCGTGTGTGGTGTAGTTCTTATACCGGCTGTCCTTATATTCAAGTGGAATTATGTTGACCAGAAGAAGACGACAACCAGAGAAACACAAGGCAGGTATTTGTTTTGCTTTTCTTTAATCCTGCTTCTTGATTAGAGTTTTTTCTGTGTTTAATGTTTACACTCATTCAGAATATTTTTTATTTTTTTTTATTTTTGTAGGACTAATCCTTTTGTTTCATATGGAGGTCATATCGGGTCTAGACACATGCAAACAGTGCAGATCAGTCGCAGGTCCTCATATTCAGTTGGTTGTACTTAAACAAAATAATTTGCCAGAATGAATCTGCTTCATAGAGTTCAGAGTCCTTTGTTGTGGGAACTTGTATTTTGCACCACCTGCACAGCCATCATAAAGCAGAAGGACTTTTCCCTGCAGTATTACGATGGTGCTTGAATGACCCGATACTCTTTGTACCAACGGTACTTCCCACCTTTTTTGTTTTAATGACCATGAAAGCTGAGCTGAGGGAATTCTAGTATTTCACATCAGCGAGTCTGGTTTTCTCCGGTGCTTTCCAAGGCGTCATAGCAGAACAAACACAGACGCTAAAATGATATTTACATTTTCAGGTATACACCTTTATTTCTATTCTGAATTCAAACAAAACAGGGAAAGGTCACTCATCAGTTGGCCTGGTCCTACAGCAATCAGGAGGGGTACAAATGTAAACAAACCACAGTGTGTGGATGAATCTGCAGTGAGAGCTGGTCAGCCGCCATGTTTTGTCTCTTGTTCTGTGTGACTCCTCGTTTCCCTGAAACACATTTCACACAGTCAGTAAAGGCCCTTATCAGGTTGATATGAACAGATGGCAGGTGTTTAAAGTTTGTTTTTTATAAGTCTCGGTAAACAGAGCAGGCAGGTTCCTGTTTTCCCATGACCATAAAGGATATTTATCATTCAGGAAGTTACCAGATTTTGTTGTGACAGTTGAAGGTCTTTGTTGGCTCAAACGGTCCAAACTAAACATCTGTCTTCAGCATTATCCTGTTTTCTGTTACCTCTGCTGTGCGGAAGCTGTTGTGAACATGGCTTATTAATTGGAATTCGGATCTATTCAGTGCTGCTGAAGGAAGGTTGATTAAAGGCCGGGGGAACAAAGATCTTCTTGTTTTCTTGGTGTTCCTGTTGTAAGTTTTATCTCATGGTGGAACTTCCCAAATTCAAATGTATTTCTGGATACTATCTCTTTGTAGCTGTGATTGGCTTTGAAATGTGCGTCTGTGTTATAAAAGGTACTTACTTGATTTGAACGTACCAATCCTACAGCGCCACGTATTCTCTTTTGTCAAGTAGGTCATATGAGGTTTGTGTATTTTACACTTCGCAGCGTGTTACATCCAAGCAACCAGTGTTTGTATGATCAGCCATGCCTCTCTGATGTGGTGGAGCATGTGATGCAGATAGTCACTATGGAGACATTAATGTACGTGAACATTTGTCACTTTGGAAGATTTCATAACTTAAGCAGGTTTTCAGTTAAATACATATTTTCAATGAAGTCACTGTGTTTTTTTTTCGGGGGGGGGGGGGGGGGGGGGGGGGGGGGGGGGGGGGGGGGGGGGGGGGGGGGGGGGGGGGGGGGGGGGGGGGGGGGGGGGGGGGGGGGGGGGGGGGGGGGGGGGGGGGGGGGGGGGGGGGGGGGGGGGGGGGGGGGGGGGGGGGGGGGGGGGGGGGGGGGGGGGGGGGGGGGGGGGGGGGGGGGGGGGGGGGGGGGGGGGGGGGGGGGGGGGGGGGGGGGGGGGGGGGGGGGGGGGGGGGGGGGGGGGGGGGGGGGGGGGGGGGGGGGGGGGGGGGGGGGGGGGGGGGGGGGGGGGGGGGGGGGGGGGGGGGGGGGGGGGGGGGGGGGGGGGGGGGGGGGGGGGGGGGGGGGGGGGGGGGGGTATGTTAAATTTATCTGATTTGAGCTTTTACAAAATGTAGAAGGAAATGATCAGTTTGCGAAATTATGGTGTGGTTTCTGTCACAGCACATAAAAGAGACTCTCTGCCGTAACAAATGCCGACTTGTTGCAGTCCAAATGTGGCGCATCTTAAACTGCATCTTCTTAAGATGGTCAGCTGAGGACGTGGGTTGAACGATCTCGCTTGGTTTTATTGTTATTTACTAAATCTCCAGTTTATCCATTGCTGACAAAGAGCCTTATTGTCCTGCTCTGAGCTGAGGAGTTCCTCAACACTCGATCCTGGGTCCCTTCTTGTTCTCATTTTACTACCCTTACTGGATTGTTTGTCAGTTTTTCTTTCTGTCTTATCACGATAATGACATCCAGCTCTCTGCATTTATGAATTAACTCGTCGTGGTTATTTTTTTAAATGTATTTGTCGGGAATTTTTCAAAGTCACAAAATGCTATATAAAAGTAACCAACATATAAAAGGAAGTTTAAGAAGATTTGGTGACCCATCTGAGCCACATTTAAAAACATTATTAAAACACAACACTAGATAAAAAGAGGAGTGTCTTTAGCTGTCTTTTAAAGGAGTCCACAGTATCAGCAGATTAAACAGGTGCATCCAGAGCAGTCCGTAGTTTAGGAGCTACAACTTCAGACCAGTGGTTACCAGTGGTCTTAAGGCGAGTGCATGGGAAGGAGAGCAAATTTAAATTATTTGATCTCAAAATTCAATAATTAATGTCTTTATGGGTCATAGTTTCTTACAAAAAACAACTGAAGTACTGTTTTTTGCCCTAATACACCCCTTTGGAGCAGCAGTAAGGTTCCCCAGCTTCTATTTTATTTATTTTATCTGTGTGTCATTGAGTCCAGTTAAATACTAAACTGCGCCCTTTCCTGTTCCAGCAGCTCAAACAAATCTGCCATTGTTTTCTCTCCTTCAGTCGACACTTTTGAAATGTCCGGAATTCTTTTTTTAAGCTATGAAGCTGCAGAGCAATTTTTTTTTATTGTTGTTTTTGGTTGGTAAAAATGTTGCTGGGTGACTAGCAAAGCCTTTACGGGCTTTTTAAGTTTCTTCTTCTGGGGGTCATAATAACTAAGTCTGACTGTTTTAAATTTCATTTCCAAAGTGTTTCACTGATGCTTCCTTACTCTGATTTCTTCATATTCTTTAAAAAAAAAGTTTATTATTATTATTTATTTTGTATGTTTTATGGCTTTTATTTGTAACTATGAATTGCTTTTTAACCCTGTTTTTACAAAGTGATTTATAAATAGAGTTTTGCTTAATTACAAGTTCAAATGTAAGCTCATCTTTGTGTCTTTACAGAATCCGTGGACATGAAACAAGAAGTCGAGTATACTGAAGTGATACACAAACGTGATAACAAACGCAGTCAGGTCAGTGCCTTTAATGATGATCTGGTTACTAAGAGACACTGTCATTAGCAGCGATGTTTGCTTTTCTTTCCGCTCACTAAGTCAAACATCAGGCCTACTGAGGCCACTCAGGCTTTGCAGCTGCCGCCACATCCTTCCTAATGGCTTACTGGAAATGGGCTCCATGCAAAGAGCATATCGATGTCCGCTGAGCAGGTTTCAAACAGATGAAATTACAGTGAAGTAAAGAGGGACAGATACGTACAGCAACAGGAGATACGTTTTTGTGTTTGGTGTGCGAACAGGAACAAAGAGCTAAAGGCATTGAAGGTATCTGACAACCCTGCAACCATAATTCTACCGTGAGTCCAATATAAATAAACTGACATGTATTTGTTACAGGTCTCCGTCAGGGAGAAACTGAGAACAGAGCAGACGCGTGGCTTCTTGTTCAATGTCCTCTCGAGCTATATCTTTATTTCAACAACATCAACAAATTCCAAACATAAACAGCAACAACTGAAAGTGCAAAATCACTCTCCAAATACCTGTATAAAACATATAATGTGGGAAATGTCTCCAGACTAAATTAAATCCAAAGTTACCGAAATAAAACTATATAGATTCATACTATCCTATTTCATTTATTCATATACGTTGTAATAATCAACTTAAATCACCCTATTTAATGTGATAAATTGGTATTTAACCCATACTAGCTGTTTACAGACTTGCAAAATGAACAGATATCTACTGAGAATGACGAATACACTTGGCGGCAAATTACACAAAATGGCGAACGTATATATACTTTAGTTGACGGGGTGAGCAGAGACTGAAGAACACATAACTCATATTTTGCTGAACATAAACCAAACAGACTTAACATGAAATGCGTCCTTTAAACATATTGAGAAGAAATGCTTCTTTATAATATAACAATGTACAGGAGCCAGGAAACCACCCAGGAATACTCTGCGAACGCTGCCAGCACTCGGACTCGACACAAACGCTCGTAGCCGCTAACGCGACAAAAACATGACACAGAATCAATTCAACCAACGTAATATGTAAACATTCAGCTTGAAGTTATCTGTAAGGTGCTTTGTGGATTTTCACAGATCACTAACCTGAGAAAACAGGGAAAATGATCAGACAGGCAGACTCGTGGCTTCTTGTTCAAACTCCTCTGGAGCTGTGAGGAGACACAGCAGGAGGTCACACACTCAGTCTGGTCAAGAAGGCCAAACAGAGCTGCACTTCCACCTGCTGGCCACAGGTTACGGCAGATTTTTAAATAAGCTCATATTAGAGCACTGCTCTTAATCAGTTCATTTCAAGTTATAGAAACAATCAACATAAAACTCACACTTAAACAACTTAAACAAAAGAAAATGTGACCGTACATTTTGTGTGTCATATATACCCACGGGTTTGCTTTCAGTGTCACCTACACTTTCCAGAATTGTTATTTCCAATCCTCGTCACTGATGAACATCCATAAATCTGCTTAGAAAAAAAAAAAAGATTCCACACATCTTTACCGATGAATTTTCAGAAATTTTCCATAATTTTGTCTTTATTTTACCACATTCCCATGACTTTATTTAAATAATTTAAAATTATGGAGGGCCATTATTGCCATAAATCGCTTACATTTTCATGTAATTTACTTTTTTTTTTTTTAAATTACACTGCTCTGGAGAGTAAAACACTGACAGGAAGCAGACAAACAACCAAAGCACAAACTTTGAACATACTGGCTGTGCAAAACAGAAGAACATGCTCATTATCATACCAATAAAATGAAGTAATCAGCTTCTGTGATGTTTTTTTTTTTAACATCAAAACTTTCCGAAGAACTTATTGACCGTGGGAACCCTGTGCCTTTGAATCACATTGATTTCAAGTTCCTCGGATTATTTGAAAGCAAGAACTACTTAAAGTGATTCTGGTTGTTTTGTAGAAATTTAAGGAGAGTGTTTTGAGTTGTCTGGATTTTGTTCGATGGTCAGCCCCAACAGTCTGATAATAAAACCCTCTCATTTACCCCAAAGCACAATTAACTGCAACAGAACCCCACACGATGATGCTCTCAAACCTGTTCTAAAAATTCTCAACTTCATCTTTGCTGCAACAGAAATGCTTTGACAATGGAAATGCTTTGTAATTAGATCCTCCCTCTGACGGGAACTCTCTCCCACTTAACTGCATTACTCACTTCCTGTGTTTTTTCCCTCCAGGGTGAGACTTTACCAGACTCAACAGGAAATATTGCCCGCTCCAATCTGACAACGGTCTATGATAAACTGGAGAGTCATCGCATGGCGCCGAAAGACCCTGTTTATGATGTCTGAGAGCAAAAACTTGGTCCTAAACACCTCAGAAACTCTTTCTCTAATCACTTAGTTACTCTAGATGATGTTGTATTGGCCTCCAGCACCACTGTGAGGAACTTTGGAGTCATCTTTGATGAGGATTTTATCTTTAGCCACCAGATAAAGCAAGTCTCCATGACTGCCTTCTTTCATCTACGTAATCTTAATAAAATCAGGAAAATCTTTCCTCAGCGTGATGCAGGAAAACTAATTCATGGGTTTGTTACTTCCAGGCTGGATTATTGTAATTCCTTGTTCCTTGCTTTAATTGTATTTATTTTTTCCATCTTGTTGCATTTCCTAGTTACTGAAAGTTGTTATTGTTATTTCATCAAACAACACGGTCGTATATTTCAAAAATGTATTTCAAGTGTAAACTGAGGCATCTTATCAAAGTTTGCAGCTAATAAAAAGGCTTCGTGCATTGGCCATGAAGTGCTTTGTACTTTTTACTTTACAGAATACATAGGTTAAATGCTGCTTACGAGGTTGAAGAGATGAAGAAGCTGGAACGTCCTTTTGGAGACATCATGACAACAAAACTAGAGAAGTTTAAATTTCTTAAGAAAAGTGTAGGTGTGCACGATCAATAGGTCTTTATATTTGTTGTGTTACTGTTTTGTAAAAGTGTCTGTTGAAGACTTAACGTTCAACACTTTGATTGAGAAGCTCGAAGCCTGTTCAGCTTTGGTGATCAATAACGGTAACAATCATCTCAAAATAAATTACACCTTCACTTTAGGGGTCTTTTAAACACGGTTTGTACCAAAACTAGTAAATATTGGATGATAAATGAGAAGGAGGAAGGGAAAAATATCATTGTTTCAATCTTTACATTTTGCGGCAAAATTGCAAAAAAAAAATTCCTTGTGGCTCGATGTCCTCGTGTAAACTACTTTTGGTTGAAAAAAATATCCTGCATTAATGAGTTTTATGACTTTATAAGTAGTTAATTAACTAAAATTTTGCTGACTTGACTGTCATATAAGTTCACCGTTGTTTCTGGTTTCCTCAAAAAAAAAAGGTGTGCACCAGGACAGGTGTGTTTTCAGTTAACTTGATTATATCCAAAATAACTGCTGCTGCCATGCACGACATTCCCTTTGTTGTGTATCTTAAAATGGCCTTTGTGATCTCTGTTTACCTTCTGCTGACATATTGGCTGATAGCCTGCAGGTGAGGGCTGTAAAAAAACGGTTTCATTTACAGGAAAGAAGAATAAAACTGTAGGCGGCATGTCACATAATACCGAAAGTTTTTCTCACAGGATTTTATTAAAAGGGTTCTTCCAGTCCACAAAGAGAATGTTTCATCAAACGCATGTAGTGATCATTTCTAATCCTTTATTTTCCTTACATACATGATGACATCTTCAACACAAAATTTTAAAAAATCACAATAAACATCATTCAACTGAGCAAAGCCAAGAGATAAACTTATGACATCAGATAAACTGTTAAATAAAACATCTTGTTATTTTTATATGTAAGAATTTTCACCAAGAATTGTCAGACAAAACTGTGATTTTTTTTTTTGCCTTAATATTTAACATTTAGTATTTGAATTTTTTTCTTTAAGGTTATTTGTGTATAATGATGTCAGTCATTTTTCTTCAATAGTAGTTTAGTGTTGACTCAGTGTTCCATTCATTTCCAACATCCAAATAAAATTTGTAAGATTTTATTTTTAAGATAAAAATTTTGAAAAACTCCCACATTAATTTTTTTTTTTATATAAAATTTCCTACGAGCTATTCACAAAATATCCTTCGACTGATGATATAATTTGAAACTAGATAATGTGCAGGATGTCTGAGATGTTGAGGAAAATGTTTTATTTACAGTTCCCTCCATAAAGTTTTGGGAAAATGTTTTTGTTTTGTCCAAAAAAAATCCTGAAACGGCTCTCAGACAGACAAGAAAATTCTTCAGGTTTGGACATGTTTATTGTCTCAAGATGGCAGACTTCATATTTTTATCTCATCTCATCATCATTATCATGAGTATAGTCAATTATCTTTTTGTCTCAAATAGAAAAAAGTTAAAATCACAAATTTAAGAGCCAGAAGTGACAGCGTCCCTCTCACAGACCCACTGCAGGTGCTGAGTACAGACCTCACTGCTCCATGATCCAGCTGTCCTCTCAGAGAGTTGAGCATGAAAGCTGTTAAAAGCTGCACAGGTCTTTGTCCGAACGAAAGAAATCGGTGAATGTCCAAAGAGCCAGTACCTAGAAAATAATTCCATTTCCAAGGAGAGAGATAAGAGAGGGGACAAAATTAAAGTTGGAAAGCAGTAACAGCCATTATATTCACTTGGACTCAAGGATGAATTGAGTCGAATTTGGTAATTAAAGGTCAGAGGTCAAAGTCAATTTGACCTCCCATCCAAACTATCTGTCAGACCTAGCTTTGTGAATGCAATATCTCAAGAACACTTTGAAGGAATTTCTTAAAATTTGGCACAACCATTCACTTGGACTCAAAGATGAACTGATTAAAAAATTGGTGGTCAAAGGTAACTGCAACCTTACAAAACTCACTTGTGGCTATAACTCAATAATTCAAATATCTAATAGGATCAAATGATTATTATTCTTTTCTGACCATTATTCAACGCCATAAATTGGTGACACTAAACTTGGGTGTCCGTAAGAATTGTGCTGATTGTATCGAAAGTATCCACCTACGTAGTTCTTGGTGAACTTCCATCAATCCACGTCCACTGATTTCTACTTGATGATTGATCTAAACCGAGCCAGAACTTTGAACGAGCTCCGAGCTCATTCAGAAACACCTGCGGGGGTAAAAAATGACACAAAAAAAAAAAATCACATCATCACTTCACATTAAAACACACACCTGGTTTCTGTAACACACACGCAGTAAAAACCTCACCATCTCCTCCCAGCTGTTAACGATCACCAGGTGTGCTCCTTGGATTAAACACCGCTGTCTGCTGTCATCCCACGTGCCCGTTGATGCAGACAAGATGTAACAACTGCAGCCAAACTTCCTCCATCCATCGGGACAACTTCCTGTGGAAAGACAGCTAGAGAGTAATTACACATCTCATAATCAGGTTTGTTCGGGGAATTAATATACTTGCAACTTTATGCTGTCATACTTTCAGCAGAGCTTCTGTTCAGGACAGTTTTAGATCATTTGAAAAAACATGGGAATTTTTCAAAATTGCAAGCTCCCGTAAATGTTGCGGAGATCGTTTAAATTTGCGTCAATTATTGCCATCGAAAGATCATGATTTCCTGTAGGTACTGCTGTATATTGGTTCAATGCATCCAGAGTTGAACTACTATAATTGCCTCAAAAAGATGCCCCTCGTATCTTACAGTGGCAAAAGGCTGCCACTTTTCCCTCTGTGTCTTTGCATTTCCTGCATTATGTTATCCCACTGTTAGCTTGCTAAATTGTTACTTTCTGTGGCTTCTATATGCCTGTAGCTTCTACAATTTCTTTACGACTTAACCACTTGAACATTAAGCGTACAGTGCACACGACTTCTCATGCTGTAACCACAAGCCTCCAAGCTCCATCTGCACACAGAAACAGTATAATGTACTTTTTTGTTGTAGACTCAATGTGTTGATGCAACTCTATTTATTTAGGCTCGTAGGTTGTTTCATTATATCAAGATACTGATGTATTTATAAAGTCATCTTCATATAATATCTTCATCAGTGTTCGTTGCTTGGCATTTCATTGCACTGCAATGTACAGGTGTTTCTATTGTTGGGGTGCATGGCTTCTATCTCACGTAGGGTGATACAACACGCCGACGACACAATGCTGTCTGTCAGGCCTGTGTGAGAACTAATTAAAGGTCAAATACAAATGACAGACAACTGAACACTCTTATAATAGATGATGATAATGCACGTAGAATATTTCACTTTAAAAAGATCGCTGTCACAAACAGCAGACATGAAGACCTTCAACCTTTCTTTTAAAGCTCCCTCCATCAGAAATAGACAATCTAGATGGGTAGCATCATAAATTAAAGTTGATTTAAATTCCCATTATTGGACTAATTGTGATGAAGCAACAGGGTCTAATTTGGAGTATTTCCTCCTTCTTTATGCCCATATATTACGACACGGCTCCGCACCGTGTGTCGCCCTCTCGAGGCGGTCTTGTAACTGGTCCCTCTCCTCTGTCAGGTTCTGGTATCTGATCTGCAGCTGGCGTTCCTCTGCTGTGTGATTGGCCAGCTCTCTGGTCAGCTGATTGAAGTCTCTGTCATCTGAGCAGAGAGAAAAAGAGTCAACCAACAGAGACAACACTAATGCAGCTGGAGTTTAAATGTGAGCTGCTCGCTCTTCCTCTTTCTCACACTCACACACCACAGTGACACTGACGACTGCGGTCAGCAGCAGGAAACACAGGAGTCCCAGACAGACTGTGGCCACTTTAAAAGATGACTGGCTTTCAGTTTCCTCCTCGGCCACAGAGGCTGCTCTCACGGGCTTGTTTTCTGCAGGTGCACAGTCCAGTGTTAAAGTGGTGACACCCAACAGTAAAACATCATCGCCTCCCTGCTTAGAAGTGTTCCATAATTTGCATAATTTCTATTTGATTTTATGTCCTGATTGGAAAATAATAAAGTAATAGAACTATGACCAAATTTGACTGTGTAGATTCAATAACAACTTCCCAACAGTATTTTCTTTATTATTTCTATCCCTTTTTAACAGCACAACATTAGGTGCACATACAAAGACAAAGGTTGATAATGGTACCGTAAAATGCATATTATATGTTATTAATACAGCCCTACCAGCTTCCTGTGGTCCTTGGTGTTCAGTGTCAGCCAGCTCCTCCATGTTAACATATATCGGTTCTTCTGGCTCGATCAGAGCAGCTCCTGCCTTCAGTCGGCTCGCAGACATGTTGTCTATGTTGTCAGCCTGGACGCCGGTACATCTGTCAGTCTGTCTCGTGAAGTCAGAGGTGGATATAGAAGGCATAAAAAAGAGTCACAGGGAGGTTTCTGTTCCCTATAATCTGGTTAATCTCTGGAAGAATATAACGTCTTGACAAAATTTTGCTCATCATTCATTATTTCGGCATCGTAGCATGGACGTGATATTTAAGGAACACCTTGATGGAATTTCTTGGAATTTGGCACAAACGTTCACTTGGACTCAAGGTTGAACTGATTAGATTTTGGGGATCAAAGGTCAAAGGTAACTATGTCCTCATAACCATCCTTTCCATCTGTTCCATTCCTAATTAACACAATATATCAGGAAAATCTTGAAGATATCTCTTAAAACTTGGAACAAACATTCACTTGGACTCAAAGATGAACTGTTCAGATGTTGGGGGTCAAAGGTCACTGTGACCTCATGTCCTTCCTGTCCATCTTTGCAATTCTCGTCAAGGTGTTATCTCAGGAATTCCTCAAATAAATCTCTTAAAATTTGGCACAAAATTTCACTTGGACGAAAGGATGAGTTATTCAGTCTTTGCCGGTCAAAGGTTACGTTAAATGTGACTGCACATCCGTCCTATCCATCTGTCCAATTCTTATAAATGCAATATCTCTGGAAAAGTTTTCAAAACATTGTAACACAAATGTTTACTTTGACTCAAGGATGAACTAATTACATTTTGGTGGTCAAAATTCAAAGGTCACTGTGACCTCATATCTGTCTCTTTCTTTTCAAAACAATGTACTAGGAAAGCCTTAAAGAAATCTCTTTAAATTTGGCACAAACATTCACATTTTAGATTACCAAATTTCAGAGCACTTTATACAAGATAAAATAAAAGATTTATTTTGGTTAACAATGTATACCAGGAATCAGAATCTGCTTTATTGACCAGGTATGTTTACACATACAAGGAATTATGTAAATACAGACCCAATTTAGTGTCATCGCAATTTGCTGTACAAAGTTGGAGATCATGTTTGACTTTTTAGAGATATGATGTGGCTCATTGGTATGATTGTCAGGAAATTAAACGTCTCTTTATCCTTTACCATTTCCAACCGGAAAAATATGAATAACTATATTTAGAACAGATGAGTCATTTATAATAATAAACACTGTTTTTACTGACTTCATCCTATAACCTCCCCTCAATGACTCTCAGAGGACAGACCAGTGATTTAGCAGGTGTTTCTCAGTCAGTGCAGCCCTCTTACAGAAGGTCTGGAGACTTTAATTGAAGAACAGCGCCCTCTTCCGTTTTGTTGGACGACTTCCACCAGCAGCTGCAACACCCTGAACAATGTAGGTGAGTTTCAGATCAATAATCAACTCAACAGACACAATGTTTACAGGAAAATATATATTTATTTGGGTAAAAATGTATGTGTAACGATAGCTAATATTTATATTAAAAAACTTTTCTTTCTTTTTTTTTTTAAATGTAAGCGACCGATTGGAAGTCCAAGTCAACACTTCTAGGAAGATAAATTCAGTTTTTCCAGACTGTCTTAAAACAACAGAAATTATATTTAATTTCTTTGATTTCAGTTCATTAAAAATATGAAAATGAAAAAATTGTTTTATGTTTGCGAAATTAAGTTTAAGATCTTTACATGGTCCATCCATCTATCCATTATCTATACCCTACATTAAAATCAAAATACTTTTTTTTAAGTATGGAAAACCTAAACCAATTAATCTCCGAGTACGATCATTGGTCAGCCTGATAGGCAGACATCGATAACACAGAGTCCTCGGTGGTCTTGATGATGTTTTCCTTGACGTCTGCATTCCAGCAGCTCTTCAGCCACCAGCTGAAACATTTAGCTAACAGGTAGAGCGCTCCAGCACCGAGCAGGATCTTGAAAAAGCTGCTGCGGCCACCACCTCCACTCCTTTTCTTGGCTTCTTCGTCAGAAGCTGGAGAAAAAAAAATCAAGCAGTGTTACAGTCGAGTCTGTCGTTATTTACAGCTTTAAATTAACTGGACTTTTTTGAACTGGAAAGTCTGTTTAAGGTGGCAGAAGAGCTTATAAAGAGTTTATAAAGGCTGCTATAATCAAACAAACTGCAAACCATTAAAGGGTAAATTCACCTAGAAGTTTTACACAATCAGTACATCTTCAAGGTGGACACCCAGGATTATTGTCACACATTCAGGATCTGACCACATGTGAAATATGGTCACAGTCTACCCTTCTGGTCCTCAGTTATGGTACTAAATAATGCACTGAAATGTTACGAGGTCACAATGAGGCTGACCTTTGACCTTTTGGATATAAAATGTCATTGGGTCATAATTTAATCCTGTTGGATATTTGTATAAAATGTGGTCATACTCTGTGTTTGTATGCTTAAATTATGGCCACAAACATGTTCTGTGAGAGGTCACTGTGACCTTTGACCTTTGGCCACCCGAATGTCATCAGTTAATCTTTGAGTACAAGTAAATGTTTGTACCAAATTTGAAGAAGTTTTTGAAAGGCGCCCTCGAAATATCTCTTTCACGAGATAACGATGGGAGGTAACAGTTTGACAGCTTTGACCTTTGACCCCCAAAATCTACTCATTCATTCTTGGGACCAAGTCAACAATCGTGCCAAATTTAAAGACATTCTCTCACTGTGTCCTTGAGATATCGTGTTCACGAGAACACTGAACTGAAACCTGAACTGAAAACATAAATACCTGCAACTGTAGCTGTTGCCGACACGGAGATGTGATTCAAACTTCTCGCTGGGTGTAAATATGTAGAACTAAAGCCTGAGTGGATGTTTACCTGTGTAAGGATGCTCCCAGCTGGGCTGCCAGGTTCTTTGCATGTATGTGTGTTGAACTGCACTGTAGTTCACCACATGTCCGCTGTTGTTGTATGGGGTCATGTTCATGGTGTCATAGCTGAAGGGCTGGTAGTTGACGCCTAAGTGCTGGTTGTTGACGTCTAACTGCTGGTAGTTGACGTCTAACTGCTGGTTGTTGACGTCTAACTGCTGGTAGTTGACGTCTAACTGCTGGTTGAATCCCAGCTCAGCACTTTGCTCTGTTGTTGCTGGAGATCCGCTGTACGTCTGCTCCATGTTAACCACCTGCAGAGCCCATTGATCAGGGTAATACATCGCCATGTAACCATCGTAACCCATCAAGGTGAGGAAGGTGGTCAGGTCTAGCTGCGGGTTCTGCAGGGTCTGGATCAGCTCCCGGCTGATCTGATGAGTCCCGTCGGGTCTGAACATCCCGAACGCAGCTCCGTCGTGCTCCGTGATGTAGACCGTCTCCACCAGCCGGCCCCTTGCCTCATAACTGATGATGAGCCGGTCTATGTTCTTTTTACTGACGTTACCTCGCGGCCCATAATTTTCCCTCACGTATGCCGGGAGGTTCGCAGAAGCAGGGTAGGTTTCAGTGTTCAGGTTGCCAACCTCAAAGTACACCAACTGGAAGAAAGAGAGGAAGAAAGAGTTGGTGAATAAGATGCTGGGAGAGCATAAAGGTGGAGCGCGCAGGAGAAGGTGAATAAAAGGATAAAAATAATGACAATGAAGAGCTGTTGTAAATCACTTTAGCTAAATAAAAAAATCGGACCATGAGGTGGCCAGTTGCACATTTGTCATAAATGTACTTGAACAGTTGGCCAAAAAAAAAACTTTGCATAGAAATACTTTGATAAATACTGTCAGAGCTGCATTTCGTATGCAACAGTGACATCATTTCAATCCAACCAGATGTGCCGGTGGGTATTTACAGTGTGCATGTGGACACACGTGTCATACAGCCAGCGTGTATCAACAGGAATGTAAATGTCAAAATGTGCCTACTATCTATTTATAAGGATTTTAACACAGGGAATTCAGTGGCAGAAATATAAAATTACCAATTAATAATTATTCTTTTATGTTGCTTGCTTCTCTGGGTATATGTGTGTGTTTATTTAAATGTAAGCTGCTGGAAAACTCTTAATTTACCTTCAGAAAACAAATAAGACATCAAAAACCTTTCTTTTATTCTTGCGCCGTCGGTTCAGAACCGGCAGAAGTTCCTCGATGTTCCCAAACAGGTGGAAACCGTAGAAACCTGCGTCTGGTTGGCAGTCCGACACCAGCTGTAGCAACAGATCAGTCACTGCACACTTACATGTAATTAGAAGTGGTCGACGCTGCTGCAGTGACATCACACACGGTTATTCTTTCCTCATATCGTAGCTCTGCTGCTGTTTCTGCAGTGTTTACTGTTGTGTTTATGTCTTGGAGCTACAGGGAATGTAAATACTTATTGATAATCATAGAAAAAATGTGATCTAATCTAATCTTACCTTTATGATGACCACTGAGTCCGCGAGTTCACAGGTCACACAATGTTTAGCAAACCAAAACAGCAGCTGCAGGCCATGTCGGGGAGAAGGACGGCCGAACCCGGAAACCAGCAGGTGCTCGAGAGTGCAGAGCTGCAACTGAACCATGGTGGGCCGAGACGAACACACACTAACACACACAGAAAATGAAACCGAGAAATTGTCAGTTAAGTTGGAAAAGGGAGTATGAAAAACTTGAAATGTGGTTTTAGCCAGTAAAACGAAGATGTGCTTTACATTTACACATTTTTTTTTATGGAATTACAGTTTCAGACTCCAGGACGGCTTTGACAGATTTAATTATTTTGATTAATTCTGCAATATGGGACATGGACACAATTTCCTGATCTGAGCATCATGGAGTTGGTCTGGGAGAACACGAAGATGTCAGGAGTCCTGTTTTCCTCCGTTTTATCCCCGATCACCTCTCCTCCTGTGTCCTCTCAGTCCCCTGTCTGCTTGTTCTGTGTCCTCCTCCCCTCTCCTCCCGTGGCCACGCCCCTCACCGGTCCCAGCAGATGCAGCCACTCACCCCGGATCACCACCTGCAGGTGTGCTGCATCTCCCTGATCACCTCCCGGACTATATGTACCCTGCCCCTGCACTCCTCTGGTTGTCGGTTCATTAGTTAGTCACCCGTCCGTCCTCCGTCCTCCCCGTTCCACTTCCACCTGCGGAGCTACCTGTCGGAGTCACCAGTCGGTTGAGTTGCCCTCCCGACTCGGAGGATATACTCTGTTTTTTCCAGCGGTCCCGTCCGCCAGCCGTGTCTCCCCGGATCTGTCGGTTGAGTTGCCCTCCCGACTTGGAAGCAAGTGGACGCTGTAGGTGCCACCTTTTGGTTTGTTTGTTTGTTTTTGGTTATTGAAATAAAGACTATTTTGGAACCGATACCCAAGTCTGTGAGCCTGCATTTGGGTCCTGGTAAAACACCACCACACAACAGAAGACACTGAAACAACCCCTAAATCCACATTTAAACTGTGGTAAATTCTCAAAGATACTGTGCACAAATGTGCCTACTGTAGTAGGACTGGTGCGGTTTCAAAAGAAAAGGGAACTTTGTACAATAACTCGCCTCTGGCTAAATCCATCACACAACAATAACACTGTTGTCTTGTGTTCTTGGTTGTTTTTATATAATATATATATATAGATATGTACTGTGCATTTTATATTTTTACTGCTATTTTATTGCTTTCTATTATCTATTGCTTCCTGTATGCTGCTGTAGCGGAAAGATTTCCCCTCGGGGATTAATAAAGTAACTACCTAAACTAACTTGCTCCAAATATTGATTTGATTTTTCCTTTGGCTGTATTTTGTTAGAAGATAATAATAAAAAATATTAATGGTACATTTTAGTTGTGGAGCAGAAAACGTTTGCACAATACTGTGTCCATAAGTCAGATAAGGGTTATTTAGTTATTGTGGCGTGTTTACAACAAAATGGAGACTTCAAGTGAGGACACTCCTACAAAGTAATACCTTGTTGAGAGCAGCATTTTTTAAAATAGCCAATAATACCGAACTGTGCCACCATATTACAGCTCCTTGTCGCATCTTTAAAACGTTTTAAATTACAGCATTTATTTAAATAATGGTTATTTACATGTGTTAAAAAAAACTACAAACACAACACCGATAACAAAACTATGAATTTAGTAAATACATTAAATATAATGTGCACGATAGTCTTGTACTTTTTCAGAGATTTGTTTACCGTTTGTGTTGTTGTCTCCGTTACTCTCATTTCTCGGATATCCTCTTCCTCATTTTTTTTTTTTTTTTAAAGAAAACAGGAAAGCTCGAAAACGGCGCGCGTGCCTGCGTGCGTGCGTGCGCGCGCGGTCACGTCGCTCCGTCAGGCCTTTTTACGTAAGGCACGTTCGCGGACGTGCCTGCCCGCGTCATTTGCGCGCCGCCTCGCTCCCGATGCACTTCTTTTCCCAACAGTCCGAAGATAGATGTTTCGATTTCAGGTGAGTTTTTTTTGGTGTTTTTTACCTTCTGAAGAGCTCCGCGCGCGCTTTTCACAAAGATAACACCAGGTGTTTGGCGGAGAGCTCGCGGTGATTCCAGACCGCGTTTATTTTTTTTTATTTTTTTTTTTTTTAGGCTGAATGTTGTCTGTTGTTTATGCGGCTTGCTGAATACAACGCGGGTGGCGGCCTACGAAAGCAGCCCGCTCGCCTGGTAACGTGAGCCGGAGGGAAGCCCCTTTCCGGGGGGGGGGAACCGGACGGAACTTAACCGTTTGATAAATTAGTCTCCGTGTTGAAAGGCCGGCGTGTGATAGCTGCCCCGGCCGTGTTGTACTGGTGAGTTTTAGGGCAGCAGCGGTTCTCCGTCGGCCTGGGATCCTACGTGATGTAACGCCAGCGTTAGCATCGTGGCTCACTGTTTGTCCTGCTACTCTGCAGGGTATCAAGAGGGTCGCGGAGAAAATCCCGAGCTGCATTTATTAATGCTGTTGTCACTTTTATAGTTTTAAAATGGAGGCTAACGGGGAAATTTAACGCCACTTATTTTATTTGTTTTATGTTGAATTAAGCTGCCTTGTATCTGTGATGGTTTTTTTTTTTTTTTTTTTTTCTTCCTCGGTTAGGGAGCCATGCTCGGCTCAGGACTGAACCGACTAACATGTTCGTCAGGCTAATTTAGGCTCTTCTGCAAAAGTATTTGCAGACTCACTGCTCTAAATGTCAACTTGTGTTTTACTAGAAGAGCTGGAAAGGTCTCCGTACGCTCCAGTTTAGCATATTTACAGCACATTTTATCCATCGCAGTGCAGCCTAATGCTAGTAGAAATATTATTTATCCGAATAAATTTTAACATTTTTGCCACCTAATTTATTACATGAACTCCTATTACATGAAGTCGTCTCATCGGCTTCCAGCTGGGGCTAAAATTAAAGTGGGGTTCACTTGTGTGTGTTGTCTGGTCCATGTGGTATTACATCACCAGCAGCAGATTGATGGTGAAGACAAAAGATCCATGATTAGACTTCACAGTGTGGGTCGCCTTTGGGATGCTGCATAACTAAAATCTGCACATTGCTAAACTATATTTCCTTGATTGATGTAAGATCCGATCAAATTTATTGATCCCCTGCAGGGAAATACAATTGTTGTAGCAGCTTGCACCAATAAATAAAACGGATAAAAGCATTAAATATAACAAATATATAGAGATATAATTTTTTTAAAAAAAAAGAATACAACTAACAGGTTGGCATATGGAGAAAGGTGTCATGGGGTCTCTTGAAGTAACTGATGCATCATTACCAGTATGACATACTAATAGCAGTGTGTAGGGAGGAGGGACTGCGTGTGCTTTGTTTGCCTGGATGTTATAGTATCTGGTCACCACTGTGAGCTATTTGGTATCTGGACAATCATGCAATTTTAGCTGACGATTAATTGTCATACAGAAAATGTTAATTCATGATTTAATTGTCTTTTTCTCCACATTTTATGCCTAGTCATAGAGTAATTATACACATACAAATAAATAAGAGTCATTTGCTGGCTGTGGTGTTTGGCTTTGAAACGTTGTGCTCATCGAAATGCAGTCGGTTGAATATCAGAAGTTGAGCGAGATAAACAGTTGGTGGCGCTATGCCATAAAACGGCAGAAAAAGGAGGCAAACTATGACGTTTTGTCTGTATTTGTAGACATGACTGAAAAAAAATTATTCTCACAATAATGCTCAAATAATTGCGATTTAGGTGATAATGTAAATATTGTGACAGGCTGGCAGATATAGAGAGATTAAAGTCCCCACACAGTCATATTGTTAAGTTTGAACAATAACAAGGTCACGACAGCATAATGTCAACCCTTCCTGTTATTGGTTTAAAAAAAAAAAAAAAAAAAAAATCTCATTCAAAGACGATTGATCCTCTGCTGTCAAGTTTGTGACGTGTTTTTAATTCACGTCATCATCCATCAGCTGTTGTGAACGTATTGTTTACCTGAGCTATGATTAGACTCACTGTTGTTTGTGACACAACACACCCATAGGAACATTTTTAAACATCTGAGAGCGTCTACGACAATCTTAGATAGTGAAGGACCCTGTTCTCCCACGTGCATAATAAAAAGTATATTAATAGACCTTTTACATGGCAGACAGGAAAAGCAGCACAGGTATAATCATTATTGTTAACACTGCAGGCTGCATTACATATTGGAGAGGCATTTCCAGGGTATTTGTGTGCAGAAATACGGGACAAATAATCAATTAAACCTTTCTTAATGTTATTAATCAATTTAGATTTATTCCTCAACTTATTTTTCCACAGTTAATAAGATGCTTTTTTTTTTTTTTTTTTTTTTTTTTGAGGAGCAGGTTTAAAGGCCTAATGATGCTATTATAAAATGTGAGTTCCTACCTGTCAGTTGATGGAGGAGAAAAGTCTTTGCAGCTGATTAGGTTTTACTAACTAAAACGGGACCTAGTAAATAAAAATATCAATATACGTGTCATTTGCAAAGGTTTCGTCCACAGAATTACTCGTCCTCTGTGAAGCGTAGCCTCACTTTTGAGTGATTGATTCTCCTCGGATGTTTCTGTTGCCGCGATGGGTCATGGGTGATGTACGAGTGAATCAAAGTGTACGTGATCTCTGGGCCAATGAATGAAAGTCGCAGCCCTTCAGTTTGTGGGGAAACATGTCGGTTGTCATTTTTGTTTACGTCGTAACAGCCCTTCTGATTTAAACTCCATCCCTCTGTGTCCCCCCGCTCCCTTCCCACCTCTCTCCCTCTCTCTCCGCTCCTTTGGTCCTCCGGCTGTCTCTGCAGTCCCTGGATGAAGACTGTACGTTGGAGGAGGAAGACGAGGGGTTGGTAGAAGAGGAAGATGAAATTGACCAGTTCAATGACGACACCTTCGGAGCCGGTGCCATCGGTGAGTCTGACGTAAAACGTTTATTTTTTTTTTTTTCAAGTTCAGCCAAACCGATATAAAACTACAGCTGCTTTTCTCAGTTCTCACATCAGCAGGTCAGGTCGCCTTGCAGCCATACAACATGTAGTGTTTCAAATAAGTTTAATTAATGGCAAAAAAAAAAAAAAAAAAAAAAAAAACGTCGCTCTGACGCCGACGTTCACGCCTGCTTTTTGAGCGCGTTACCTTTAATGTAACTTGGGTTAAATTGTACTTCTCTCTTAATACACCTCGTTTCTGCACCTTCAGTTTTATATTTGGTCAATACACATCTGTACAGAAGGTGATCTTTTGATTCTGTTGACATTAATTCAAACGAGAGCATATTTGATTGATAAATGGACAGATGATAGTCCTCTGCAGAGCTGTGAGCTCATCCAACCTGCCGCTGAGTCATCCTGCTAAAATTTCAGCGTAAAACGGGGACATCTGGATCTCTGTCTTTATTTATTAGTTTCCAGATAAATTGTAAACAAACCGCACGTTTCCGTAATTACAATTTCTACATCAGGTGGCTTTAAAGATTCGCGCGACTCGTGATAGTCAATGATATATCACATGACACAAACATTTATATTTATAAATCCATAATATAAAACTATAAACACCATAAAAGCAGCCTAGCAAGTCACAGATGGCGCCTCAAGCTCCTCTTCCTGTCTGGTCCTGACAGCCGAGGCCTCGTCTCTGACGTTACAACGTTGCACACTTTTTTTTTCTTTTTTTTTTTTAAAGTAGAGTTAAAGGAGTTAAAAGGTACAAACGCTCTTTGGTTTTTTTTTTTCTTCCGTACACATAAACGGCACCATCGCACTTTCTAAGCTTCGTTGTTCACCGTTGTAAAATGGGATGGAAATTTGATGTCGTACCCAATCTATCGTAATGAACTCATAAGAATGCTGAAATCTGTCTGTAGGCGGCTGAAGACTATAAATAAATGATGATGATGTAGACATCTCTGGTGTGTGCTGGAAATGCTCTTGGATGAAGGTCTCTGCATATTTGATGAGTCAGATGGCTTCTGTGATGATGGCGTCACACCTGTAGGTGAACTCTGTTGTGGTTGGTCACCTTTATGAACACACTACGTGGCTACTGTGTCTCTGCAGTCGTATGTGAGGGGGGTTTTTTTGTGGGGTTTTTTTTTTTTTAAAGTTTAAAAAGCTAATCTACCTGTACAACAGGTTTGCAGCACAGATGACTCATTGTCTCAAACAACCTCTCTCTCCTCCCTCTGGCTCCTCTTCCAGACGACGACTGGCAGGAGGAGCACAAGCGCCTCGCAGGGCTCGATGACCGTCCCGAGCTCGGAGCGGGGCTGGGGTTGGGAGGAGGGCGGCTGGGAGGAGAATCACGTTTAGGAGGAAGCGAGCTCTCACCCTCCTCCCGTCTCCCTCCATCCGCCGCCCGTCTCCCCCCTCCATCCTCCCTCCCTCCGATGGGCTTCTCCTCGCCTTCCTCCGGACTCCCTCCGTCAGGTCAGTTTACGTCCTCAGAGGACGCCCGTTCTCTTCCCGTTCCTTTCTCTGTGAGAGCGCGGTGTCCCCTCATCCGCTGGTCAGTGACAGCTTTGCGTGTTTTTAAAAGTCGGTAAAACTGCTTTCAGACGCGGAGGACCGAGCAGGGGAAGGTGACCTTGCCGAGTCCCTGGCCAGACTCATCCTCGAGGCCGACCCGGCCATCGCTGGGGTCGGGGCGGCCGAGAGGCCCGGTCCGTCCCCCGGCTCCTCGGGGTCCGGCCTGTCCGCTCTGCACGGGCTGGACCAATCCCGAATCCTGCCCTCCTCCATCCCGCACCCCACTCAGCCACACCAGCATCCCCACCACCCGCAGCACCAGCTGCCTCCTGGACCCTCCGTTTCAGGTGAGAGTGACGGCTTTCCCTGATTCCTCGTGGCATTGTAACAGCCTCAATGCTATTTCAATCAATAGGTTCAGAGGGCGTTCCTGAACGCAGCACAGTGATGAACACGGAGCAGCAAAGATCAACAACCTTCATGACGAAGTAGTCCAAGTGTCGTCTCTTGATCAACATCAGTTCCTGAGTTCCTCACGGTTTCATGTCCAACGGTGAAATCCCAAATCTTCTCATACCAGCGGTCACAGAAACGGGTTGAACTCAGGTGCTGGAGTCGATCAAGAGACGCCACTTGGAATACCTCCTCATGAAGGTTGTTGCTTCCTTCCTGCTCCGTGTGCATCACTGTGCTGCGTTCAGGAACACTTTTTCTGAACTGTTTGATTTCACCCTCGCCTGTCAAAGTAAACGCTGTTTTCTGATGGTAAGAAGGTGAGCGGTTCACTCCGCTGTGTTTTCACTGAGACTCCTCTCTACTGCAGGCCTTCCTCCCGGCCCTCCTCACTCCTCCATGCTCAGCTACCAACAGCAGCAGCATTTGATGCGCAGAGGCACCGCTCCCATGAGCCAGGTTAGTTTTCTTTCTTTTTTTAACAGATTATTTCTGTGTATTCTGTATTTCAGTATTTTTCATTTTTCACCTTCATATCAAGTCCATGATGCAGCTGAACATGTGGGAGATGTTTTTTCTTTTTTTTTTTTTTCTTTAATTGAATATAATCAACTTTTGTGACGCGAGCGTGTGTGCAAGTCTGTTTTTAGAGGTGTTTGTGTAAACAGATGCTGTCAGACGTGTATTTATGTCGTCGTACTCGACTCCAACCTGGAACGTTTCGTCTGTAGCACGCTAGCAGGGTCAGCTTCTGTTTGCTTGTTGCGAATCTTGTACGATGTGTTGACTCCCACTGCGGGTTTTAATCCGCGACTCCCCGTACGGGTCGATCCGAGCCAGGTGGAGCTCGCGCTGAGCGGAGGCACCGGGCTCCGCCCACTGTGTCCTCTGACGCTTCAATCAAGGTTATTCAAACAGGACGGCCGTGTCCTCGGTGTGGACAAAACGAGAGAAAGGCAGCGTGACTGGAGCTCTGAGGCTGAACTCAAACTGCACTGTCGGCTGTGACGGTGCATTTATGTGTCTCTTGTCTCCGTGGACATTTTTCTATCGTATTTTATATATTTGAGTCAGATGAAGCATCTGAACAGTAATATTTGTGGCCAATTAGACCTTCATTTTTTTTTTAATTCTTCAAAAATTGTTAGTGAACACATTTTTTTTTGTCAGTTGTTTTTCTCTGCTGGATGAAAAACGTATTGAACAGCGGTTCAAAAACCGAGAAACGCACAGAACCGTGAGTTTTCTGTATCGTTGTACTTCTCCAGTTTACTGTAAGAAAAAGACCTCCTGGGCCAAAGATTTTGTCGATTTGAGTTCTTGCTGTTAAATTATATCCTCGCTGAGAAACCAGATGTCACCAGAACTTCATCCGTTTCAATCTTTAAACTCCCATTTAATTTCTCTCTCTCTCTCTCTCTCTCAGATGAACTCTCACAGTATTTGGGAGAACAGTATGGGCTTCGGGCCGGTCAGTGTCACCCCCGGACTGATCACACACATGGAGGTGAGGACACTCTTGTGTGTCCGTGTCTCGTTTGACGAATTGGCATCAGCTCGCTGTGTGTTCATGGCAAAACTGCAGAGAAACATAACCAAATACATGTATTTAATTACTGTATTTAAGTTTAATGTAAGCAGTAGTTGAACTGCACTTGAGTATTTCCATTTGATGCTAATTGACACTTCCACATTTTAGAAGTAAATATTGTATTTTGTATTTATCTCACTGCTTTGGGTATTTTTTATTTTAGGTCAATGTTTTGTACCTAAAATATGTCATCAGTTTCTATATCTGCATTAATATACCCAAATTAGACGCTTTAACAGTATCATGATTAAATCACCATGGCAACATTAAAATGCTGCTCCACATGTCAATGAAGTCATATTCCAGTCATTTAAATATAATAAATAAAACACTCAACAAGCCGCATAAAAAGTAGTTTTACTTTTAATACTGCAGGTACACATTAGTTATATACTCCTACTTGTAATTTAGTATTTTTTTTCATTCGTTTATTGCTAGTTTTATATAAATAATAGATCTTAATACTTCTTCAACTACTTGTAGAAATACATGGGTATAACTGAAGAAGACAAAACGGTTTTTCATTAAAGTCATCTCACTGCAACTCAGTTCTCACAAAAAAAACAGCAAATTTATACCCTAAATATACAAATAAATAAAAAAGGTTTTCTATATTCCTGCAGTTTTCCTCGAGCACTGCGTCTGAAGTACAAAAAAATATTAAAGGCAGCTGGAGTTGATTTATTCATCGTCTTCTCCCTCAGCAGGACAGTCCTCTGATGTCTATCATCAAAGAGGTGGGCCTCCCAAAGCGGCCCCCTCAGGGGAGAAACGACGAGGCGCGGGATCTGTCGGAGAGGGTTCCGCCCCCACGCTCATCCTCCCCCGTCATTGGCTCGCCTCCGGTGAGGGCGGTGCCTATCGGGACCCCGCCCAAGCAGCCGATGAGCCACGCCCTGAATCACCAGGTGAGGAGGAGACAAATGTTTTGATTTGATTTGATTGTTTTCACTGTTTTTAAAAGAACATGTGATTTCACGTCCTATGAAAATTCATTTTTATATGAAACATTTACTGTTTACAGCTTCAAAAGTGTTTGTATGTGTGTATCTGTGTGTGTGTGTGTGTGTGTGTGTAGATCCACCATCCCACGGCGGTTCACGTGAGAGCCCCGGTCCAGCACAGATACCCTCCTCCTTTCCCCGAGCGTCTATCTCCCAACACCCTCCTCAATATAGCTGTGAGTCGCTCCTCTCCTCTCCTTCGGGTCCTCCGGCCTTTTTATGAATGTATGTACGAACATCCCGGCAGTTGTTGAACCAGTGTTTATGTAGTTTCACCTGTACCGCACCACGAACACCTTCAACACTTAGTCTCCAGCCTATTTAGCTGTTTGTGTTGTATTTTTGGAACAAGGAGGAAGAGATTGGCCGTCTGCTTCGTGGACTGTGACAAAAACAACATCTCTAAAAATTAAATTGTGCTTTTTTTTTTTTTTTTATAGCGTTCATGATGAGGGTTTTTGTTTCATATAAGTTGGCATCTTACAGGATGTGAAGTGCCAAACTATATCCTCCCCGGAGCTTCTATTTTTTTTTTTTTTTTTTTTTTTAAAGACGAAACAAAGGAAGTCTAAATTATGGATGCACGATAAAGGCTTTTAATGAACATTTCTGCTAATATAACAGGAAGATAAAATGACAATTTAATTATGCCTAAATGCTCGATGCTTGAGGGTGCTCTTGCAGCGAGGGAAGAAACAGGTGCAGCAACATATCTGCAGTCTGGGAGGTTTTTTTAAATGCTCGAAACTAATCACAAATCTGATTTGCTTTAGTCTGTATTTCCATGTAATGTAATACAGCGTTAACACAACAACAAAATTGTCAGCCATGGAACTTGTGCCAAAATGCCCCAAAAATCTAAATTTAAACAATAAATTGATATTATAAACGTACGACAACTACCAGATTATTTGCTTGAATTTAAGCTTGTAAATGGAACCAGAAGAATCTTTAGCCGGGGACGTCCTACAGATGTGTGCGAGATCTCACGCATCCCAAATTCTGTTTCCTCGTAGCTTCATACTCGGCATGCAGACACGAGTTAATCGTATCATTTTAACGCCTGGTAAAGAAAAGCATCTCATTGTCAGCCACATTTTCACGAGAGATGACGGTATTTGTTGTCTGTCCGCGTTCAGAACTCTCCGCTGTGTCGCGGCCCGTTCCCTCCTGGAGTCGGCCCGGTTCTGTCTCAGATTCAGCGGGCCCAGCTGCTCAACTCTCAGGTCGGTAACACACACACACACACACACACACACATCTTCTCAGATCGCTGCTGTGTCTTCGACGGGCTGATTGACAGTGAGAAAACGCACGGCCATTAAGAAGAAAACAAACCTCATGACTCCGCCCCTCTCCGTCCAGGTGGCAGGTTTCCCCCGCGGTGGCCCCGCCCCTCCTTTGCTACCAGGCGGAGGAGGTTTCCGGCCCTTCTTCGGGGGCCCGCCTCCTCCTCTCGGTCACCGAATGGGTCCGCCGCCGCCTCTCGGGCCCCCCAACCACACGGCGCCCATCCGGCACAACACCACCCACCTCCACCCGCAGCACCGCCGCATGCTCACCCAGCGCATGCAGAGCCGAGGAATGTAAGTGTGTGTGTGTGTGTGTGTGTAGGTGATAATACAGAACACGCTGGTTCTGGTTCTGGATCACCGTCCGTCATGTAATCTCTCACCTCCTCACCGTCCTGCAGGGACCGGTGCAGACCCGGAGGGGACCGGCGCAGCAGGGACCCCTACAGCAACCTGATGACCCAGAAGGAGAAGGAGTGGGTCACCAAGATCCAGATGATGCAGCTGCAGAGCACCGACCCGTACCTGGACGACTACTACTACCAGGTCGGTATCAGCTGCTCCAAATATCTGGTTGGCTCGTTTCAGTCGGGTCTTTATGTTCTTATTAAAGCTCGAGTACAAATAATGATAACCAAGTTATTTTCTTTGTAGGTTTTTTTTTGGAGTCTGTAAAATGAGAAAAGTAAAAGCTGCAAATTTGAGGTCTTGTTTTCCCCAACTAACACTCCAAACCTGAAATATCTTTCAATAACTATCTTATCAGATCCATTTATTCTGATGAGACCAAACCCAGCATGGGCTGTCATTTAAAATAGATCAAAATGGCCTAAATTCTTTCCTATAAAGGGCCGAAAATGAATCTGGATGGAGGTTCGTAGACCAAAAATACACATTTATGGTTTCTAAACTTACATTTCATTATATGATATATTTAAAGATAAGAATTTGTTAATCCCGCAGTGGGGAAATGTAGGTGTCACAACAGTTTAAGAATATAGATAGAAAAAAGATAAAGAACATGCATGCAATAAAAAAAAAGAACAGAAAAATTTGGAAGGATAAAATAAAATAAAAAAAAACTGTATAAAAGCACAAACAAGCAAGCTATATACACAGAATAAATAAAAAACAGAATTCAAATGTTTAATCTAAACTAATATTTCAGGATAATTCAAACACGACACTTTAATGCAATTTTATTATTTTGCGGAAATGTAGAACTACTATGAAAAGATGGAGAAACGTCAGGAAAGAGAGCGAGACAGCAGCAAGAAGGAGCACACCACCAAGCTCATCACGCCGCAGGTCGCCAAGGTGGAGCACACCTACAGACCAGGTACACGCCTGAACACGCCTGAGCACACGCGTGCTGCCGGAGACCTTTGTGTGATCCTGACACGTGTGCTTCTGTGTTGACAGTTCAGTTCGCCGGCTCTCTGGGGAAACTGACGGTCTCCAGCGTCAACAACCCCCGCAAGATGATCGACGCCGTGGTGACGACGAGGACCGACGACGAGGTCTGTCGGCATGTTTCTCTACTTCTACATGTTCACGGTGTTTTTCTAAAAAAAAAATTAAAAAAAAAAAAAAACGGTTTCGGCAGCGTCGGGATCACAGACTGTATTTAAAAGAGTTCGTGGCTTCCAGGTCTGAAAAAATGTGACCGACGCGGAAGTTCCTTGAACTGCAATACCACCGAGTGCCGCTAGAGGTCGTCTCCGAAAACCCTCCGCCTCCGTAGACTCCCATTAAAATTCTCTCGTGAAATACAAAGTCAATAAATATTTCTCCACCAGTTATCTCGGTGTTGTTGGCTCAAGTCGCTCCTTCTTAGTAGTTTTCTGGCGGTTCATCTGATAATTATCCGTCATTAATTAGAAAATAAGCTTCAAAAAGATGCGTTTTTGTCTGTTTGATTGACAGGCCTTGTGGTGCAGTCAGGTTACAGCTATCGGTGGGCGGGACGTAGTATCGCCAGGTTTCCAGTCAGATCCGCCGCTCGCTCCTCCCCGAATATTTCTGTATTCAGACCGTTAGTCGGCGCTGCTTGACGTATTTTTCTGATCCGATTGAAGTCCCGTTAGTTGTCCTGACCGTCTTGTCTGTTCGTCTCCAGGAGAAACGAGAGAAGCAGGTTTGGAATAAAAGGCGACAGATCCTCTACACTGTGGAGAAGGTAGGTGGAGCTCGCGTCCAATCAGACGGCAGGAACCCCCCCCCCGCCCCCTCGTGGGCGTCGGACACACCTGTGACTGTTGTCTCCCTCCGTCCTCCAGATGTACAGCCTGCTGCTGGAGGTCCAGGACTTCGAGAAGCGCTACGTCCAGGCGCCGGAGGAGGACCGCGATGCTCTGCTGGACACGCACAAGACCAACATGGTGCAGCTGTGCAACTCTCTGCGGGAGAAGGATTGGGAAGACAGGTAGGGGGCGGGGCTTGTCTCCCTGGACGACCGCTTGTCAGTCAGCGGCCTGACACTTCTTCTTCTTCTTCTTCTTCTTCTTCTTCCTCCTTCTCGTCAGAGTGAGTGATGAGCGGTGTGTGATGATCATGTCTGTGAGGAAGGGCAAGCGGCTCATGTCCAGACTCCTCCCCTTCCTGCCCTCGCCGCAGGCGGCTGCCGTTGTCATGGCAATTGCCCGCAACCTTCCTGCCTTAGCCAAGAAGGATAAGCAGGACCAGGTAAGAGGAACTCTCTAAACTTATTGATCCACCCTCGTTATTTTATCTGTGACATTAGAACCGGAAACGGACACGTTAAGTATTCTTCTTCTTCTGCAGTTTATTTACAGTCTCTTCTACGTGATGAGATCTATATCCTTTTCTCTGTCTCTCTGTTTCTGTCCTCCGTCTTTGTCTCTGTCCCGCGTGTCTCTACCCTCCATCCTTTGTCTCTATCTCTCTTTCTCTGTCCCTTTATCCTCCGTCCTCTGCCTCCGACCTTTCTGTCTCCAGGTTTTGTGCTGGTTAGTGGATCCGGTGTCTGCAGTGATTCAGTCGTTGTCCAGCTCCTCCCTCACAGACTTACTGCAGGAGCTTCAAGGCAGCGAGGGACAACTGGCCTCAGTGCTGCACAACAAGGTACACACACACACACACACACACACACACACACAACTGGATGTAGATCAATAAAAAGAAAATGTCTCATTCAGTGCCCTGAAAATTTTAACAGCTTCCTGTAAAAATCTGAACTAGCATTGGTTGATTTAAGTCTTTTAAAGGAGTTTTAAACGTGACAATAAACACACACACACACCTCACCTCACCTATGTCTGTGTGTCTGTGTAGTTCGGTGTGACTCTGCTGTATCTGATCCTGAGTGAAGGAGAGAGGATGCAAAGCTCCGACCCCAACTGTCAGCTCATGGACGACAATCGATGGTGAGCTGACGTAGAAGCCGCTTCTTCACACACTCACAACAACAAAACTTGCCGTTTCAGCTGTTACCTTAGTTACCTTCTCCTCCCTCTCGTCGTCATGCCCTTAAACTCGTCTCTCTCTGCGTCCCCCCCCCCCTCCCCCAGGACTGAGTTGGTGTTTTCGGTGACGCGGGAGCTGCTCAGCGTCCCCTCCTCCTCCCTGGCTCCGCCCCTTTTCACCCCCCCCAACCTGCTCTCCCTCTTCTCGCGCTACGTCGATAGGCAGCGGCTGGAGCTGTTACAGGACAAGTTACAGTGAGTCTCACACCGCACGCATGTGAAGCCATGTTTGTGTCACCATGTTTGTGTCACGTGACGATGATGTCACGCGACGATGATGTCACCTGTTCTGTCTGTCTGTATGAGGATTTTAAACTGATGGTTGGTTTGTTTTTCAGGATCTCTGCGCTGACCAGGTAGAAGTTGCTAGACACCAACACCACCCCACCCCTCCCTCCCCTCCCCCCCACCCGATGCAGACCTTTCTTTTTGTGTGTGTGTGTCACAAGAGTGGATGGTGTGTGTATGTGTGTATTCTTGAAGTGAATCCATGGTGGATCATTTTAATCCAGCAGAATCTCCAGTCACTTTTATTTTACTTTGTGTTTGTCTCCTGTGTGTGTGTGTGTGTGTGTGTGTGTGTGTGTGTGTGTGTGTGTGTGCGCGCGTGTGCGCGCGTGCGTGCGTGTGTGTGTGTGCAGGGCAGTGACACAGAGAGCGTGACGGACAGTCTGAATGACAATAAAACATGAAATCTGCATTTTTAAATATCTTGTTTACGATTATGCCTGTGATGAACCTTCAAATTAAAAGTATTTCTATTATATAAAGACGAGCGCTCGGCTCTTTTATTGCCGTTCTCTCTTGCCGTTTGGATGTTTCGGTCCGGTCCCAAAACCAAAACCCCCAAAAATGAGAACAATGGAAGAGGCTTCTGGTGATATTTAGCATTGGACAATAAAGACGAGGATCAGAATCGATGCAACTGTACGGAAGAAAACTGCATTCACGAAAGAACAAAAACTTTATCTGGCATCGCAAGAGCAGATGTGAAGCTGATTATCAATATATTATCTGATTTAACGTCATGAAAATGAGCTTTAGTATCAATGAATGTTTTTTTTGTAAACATTAAAACTCTTCACTTGTGTGAACAGATGCCATGGATACATGACATGATTCCCGCTTCATATTTTGAAAAATAAATGAAGTTGGTCAAAATATTTACCAGTTTGTTTTTAATGCTGATATACTGACATAAATTCAGAGGGCATCAGTTGACAGCGGATCGGTATGATCGAGGGTTTTCCATCAGTTTGTGGAGGGCTTTGGTCCTCGGTGGTCTCAGTGAGAGGTTGGTTAGTTAATAATTATGCATTTAGCATAAATTTGTATGTTGAAAAAAACATTTATCTTGCCAAAACAAATAAATCAGTGCTCAAAGTGGCTGGATTTGAACTGCAGTTTCCTCATTTGCCCATAGGAGGCACCAGAACTGATTAAACACCAGTCTGTGCATTGGAATAATTTTAAAAAAAAAAGTTTTGAATGTTTTTTAAGCTTCCAGAGAATGAACAATTTGAGATACAAAACTAAAATTAATTAGCAAGGAAATGAATGGGATGTAGCAGTCAAGTGTTTGCTGCTGGTTAAGATTTGGGGATTAATTTACCATCACAGACACTCACAAATAACAAACCAAATAGTTCACGTAATCTGCAAATAAATGTAATCCTGATTTTTAAACTTGATTTAAACCCAACTACACAACATAAAATGTGATTTGACTAAGACGGGTGAATAAATGGCATTAAATATTCAACCAAAATCATGTAAACTAGGTTACGTAATGATAATAAACTATTCATGCAACACTTTTCTGTGTTGCATTTCTGTGCTTTAAATTCTATGTCCAGGATTAAAATATTACAATGTTGAGGCAAATAATACCAGGCAGAAATAATGTAGATAAAATCCTCAACAAAAAGTTATATGATACAACAGTTAAAATAAAACAAATAAAAAAATGTACTTGGAATTAATAAAACAGGTTTGTCCAGGAACAATTAATGAATCACGTCTTCGCCGTCCTTTCATCAATACATTTATTTCTAATGATAAAACGCGAATAAGATGTATGTTGTCGGTGTCTTGCAGCGTCCAAAACGTTTCACAGTCACATCCTCAGTTCTTGCCTGCTGCCCCCTGGTGGCCTGAAGAGACAAAGCAAACGGAACAGTTTCAGTCTGCTTGGAAACCGTTTTAATGGTCGAGACTGCAGGAAAATCAACATTCCAGAAAAAGCCGCTTCTCCAACTTAAGTTTTAAAGTCCATCGAGTAAAAGTTTTACCGCCATCAGCAAGAATTAAAGTTTTGTCTGTGTTGAGCTGCAGGATGTTTTGCGATAGTTTCAGAAAGTAGTCACTTCTTGCACGCTTTATTGTTGTGCATTTAATTTTAAATGGATAAAAAAAAAAAAAAATTAAATTAAAAAAAAAAAAAATCTTCAATATACAATCAAAAACCCCAAAACACAAATAATTTTTTTTTTTTTTTATTTTTTTTTTATTTTTTTTTAGAAATGTCTGAAGCTGAAATCTCAAATTTTCAAAAGTGTTCAGTTTTATTCTACTCTGGGGAAGAAAAGGAAAAATGAAGGAAAACCAGAAAAATCAGTAGATATGTTCAAACATTTGACTGCTACTGTAGGTTCTATGTTTAGCATGAAAAACTAGAAAATGTCATTAATTTTTTTTTTTTAATGTGTTTCGGTGTCATCTTTTGCTGCACCACTTTATCAAATCGGAAATATTCGAAATGTCTTTGACGTGTTTTCAGAATTAAAAGCAGATTTTCCTACAAATTAGTGACTGATGATTAAGATTTTGAAACACAATCAGTCTGTGTGTTTCTGTTCTGAGAGCTAAAAAAAAAAAAAAAAAAAAAAAAAAAAACAGCAGCAAAAACAAGAATTTTTGTACTTAATCCAAAACAAAACAGTAAATCAGAGAGTAAATAACTGCTTTATAACGAAGAGTCAGTGACTGATGTTATTGAACCTGTTCGGAAACCTCTCAAACGTCCTCCACGATGAAGAGGGTTGAAGAAATACCTGCGTTTCTACTGACTGATCCTCTGATCAACAGGAACGTGTTTTGCAGGAGTTTAAATCATAGCGACAAAAAATATTTAATTACAAGTAGAAGTCCTCCATTCAAAATCCTACTAAAAGTACATGTCAGTAAATATACTAAAAATCAGTCTGAGAATATTTGAAATAAGTTTGTTAATTTCTATTTACACATCGAAATGCTTTTATTATTATTATTATTATTATTATTTTATTATTATTTCATTTTGTTTCGCTTGGCCTCAGGTTCCTCTTCGTGCTGGCAATTTTCTGTCGTCACACACTGGCCCTTAAAACACTGAACAGGTAGAAAAGGTCAGAGGTTCTCTCTCTGCACTCTTTTATGCACCAGTTTGTTTGCACTAGTATAGAATAAGATCAATATGTAAAGATTCTCCAGGCTCCTGCTGGAGACTTCAATCCTGAAAGGGAGATGGTACCCCGAAATCTGAATAATAAACGTTTAATCCCACTGAGTCATGTGCTAATGTAAACATGCTGGCGTTGCACTAGTTTTAGATATTCAAGGAGGAAATTATCACGTGCGTCCTTTTTAAAAAAATTTTTTAATTTGACTCTCAATTAATTTGGGGACTGAGCTGCTCATTGTTCCTTCAGCATTTCTAACAGTGCGTGCTTCGGTTGAGTAGCCACGCTTTGTTATTCCCTCGTGGATGTTGTCGCCCGTTATCCTCGCTGCTAATTAGTCCTGGTGGTTGCTGGAGGTATTGCAACCAAAAAAAAACCTCGTTGACCTTCACTAAAAGAGACATCTGAAAAAAAAAACGTGGAAATGAAACTCCAACTGCAGACGAGGTTTGTTTTTACTCTCTCTTATGGATTTTTTTTTTTTTTTTTTTTTTAATTCGTGGAGGTTTTAAACCCTCTTTAGTGCTCAAAAAATGAGTTTAATTTTTTTAATCAAAATAACTATCATATTCTCCCCTCGTGGGTTGAAGTTGTTTCACTCACGCTTCCTGTACACGTAATAACAAGTTTATTCTCTTACATTAACTGCAAACATTAAGACTCATATTTGAGTGTTGTTGTTTTTTTTTTTTTAAATTACATTTTCAGCCACTTTTGAGTTTACTTTGTTCAGTATTAGTTGTCACCGTTGATGTGATGTAAAATGATCGTTAAGGCTGTGTTTGTTGGGCTCATGGGACCATAAACGTGTAGAATTGTGGAATAATAAAATAACTACCTAACCTAACATAACCTAATCTAACCTAATAGCGACCCATTAAGGCGATGTTGTACCTCCGTTTTAGAAATGTGCCTGTACCTTGTTTTAATAACTGTCCAGAAAAACTTGACTTTAGATTTATCACAAGCAAAAATGATCGGAGCCTATTTTAAAACGTTATCTGGTGGTTGCTACCGCATTAAGAAGACATAAATGTAAAATGTAAATCAAAAAGTTGATCGCCCGAACAGGGACTTGAACCCTGGACCCTCAGATTAAAAGTCTGATGCTCTACCGACTGAGCTATCCGGGCTCTGCTGACAATACTTCCGATCCTCGACTTGTAGGCGCGGCAACCCAGCAAGGGCTCGTACGTCAGGTTGTACACATGAAATCAGCTTATCAGATTCCTCCGTTCATGCGACAGACAATCGGCGCCACACGGATGAATAGAGATAAATAATACGATATATATTCAGTGTGTAACTCGTTCTTAACGGTAGATCTCCCGTTTGTGCCTGCAATCCGTTATCCGTTTCTTTTTATCCTGAACACAAATATCACTTCCGTTGTTTCAGAATAAAATCACTACTACGGCAGTGACTCGAGCCCCGAAACAATCACTTTAACACAAACCTCACTTATTCTGCGTATGACGTTTGTCACATCTATGCAATATAATTACCCAATTAATAAATTATATAATACGTCGAACAGCATGAAAAATAATGTGGTTCACAGTCACGGAGACAAAAACCATGTGAACGTGATTTGAAGTGATTTAGCAGAGTGACAAAAAAGTTCACGTGCTGAAAGCGTTTAAATGCTGGAGATTAAATACAGATGGTTTGGTTATTAAATATTGAATTTCCAAAGTAATAAGATGCCACCTATTATTTGAACTCCCGTTGTATACGATTAAAGCACCGATTCTGTTGCACCTTTTATTTTGAAAAGGGGTCAAACAGGAAGTCTTTGTGCGCCCAGGTGCTTTGTCTGACACAATTAAAGATTACGTCATCGTCTTCGGTGTAAAATTGAAGATTTTCAGCTCAAACTGGAGACTTCCGACCGTCTGCAGGACCGATGTCTTCGACCTACGAGTGAGTGGACACGGAGGTGAGTGACGTCAGCGGCCTCACTGACAGGAAAAGGCTTCTGTCTGAACGCTGTAGTTCACTACTAATGTTATTGTACTAAATGCTGTCGGACATTAATCGTCCCAGCAGCTTTTTTCTTTTTTAATATATATATTATTACGGCAAACGGCCCGTGTAGAAGTGGAAGGTTTGTTATCGGTAGGCTGTCGGTGATCAACAGGTGGCTCCGTGGCGCAATGGATAGCGCATTGGACTTCTAGTCAAGCACTTGAGAGGTGATTCAAAGGTTGTGGGTTCGAGTCCCACCGGAGTCGCATTTTTCTCCTCACACAGATCGGACTGGGTTTTTTTGTCTTTTTTTATCCGGTCGATGTGAATTTTACGGAGTCAATCGTTTTTCCTAGAGTTGATGTTCAAGTCGTGGCACCGGGTCACTCAAATAACCGTCTTACTGTTTTGTTTTGGTGAGATTGAGTGTAACTTTACATATAGAGGACGGAAAATCTAATATAAAAAAAAAATACAAACAGGAACGTTGAAATATATACTGACATTGTTCAATTAATTTGTATTTTAATAAAGTAAAATATGAAATAAATAGATGTATCTGTAGAAAATAAGCACATCATGCAGATACATTTATTGAAAGTTAACTTATTTGTCTGCTAACGGATTGACCGCATATGTATTTATTCATTTATTTTTTTTAAATACTCCTTTTTATAACAGCATTTACTTATATACTACAACTAAACAAAACATTTTTTTTAATAAAAAATTAAATAGGAAAATAATTCACCAATTTATACCTAAACAAAGACGTAAAATATCCGCATTTTATTTATTTATGTATTTCAACATATTTTTTTCATGTATTTCTATATCCAGTGTGTTAATGAGGTTACTTCCAGATAACCAATCAGGTGTTACGGTGAGGTTAGTACCGCCCACCTCATTAACATACAAGCACAGACGTGAAAGAATACAAAGACATCTTGAAATGCATTTACGAGTGACTAATTCTTTATTCATTCTACGATTACCAGCATTTATTCATTTATTTCAGGATTTGTTTTTTTTTATCACAGGATTTTATTTGTCTGCAATTGATTAATAAATTGACAAAAAGTCATTTTTAGGAGCCTAAAAGTACCGGTTTAATACTGCACAGACTATGAACAGAGTTGTCGGTGTTGCTGTGGATTAGGGACGGTAAAGACAATGGAAACAGCTGTGTTTGGAGGTTCGGCGTGAAGCCGGAGATCTGACTGTTCACTCCAGCCACCAGATGGAGGCTGCAGACCGCTCAGAGTGAAGCGATGCTTCAACTCTCAACAGCCTTGATGTGGGGAATAAAAGAGAAGAAGACAGGGAGTCGGAGTCGCAGGTCGATTCACGCACCCGATCAGATCGTTAAATATTGAAAATGCTGAGGACGTCAGTGGCGTCCCTTCTCCACCTGGCCTCCTCTCTGTGGGATCGTCACAAATACCCTGAAGTTTTTTTTTCAGGCGGGATTTAGAGCATCATAACTGTCTGCACTGAAGATAGAATGAGCGTAAAGCTCCTCACAAACAAACCAATCCTCTGGAAATGGTCACAATTATTGATCTGCAAAGGCTTTTTCGAAGGATTTTCAAAATAAGAGCAAGATTGGATATCTGTCTGTACTTTCCTTATAAAGCTGAATTAAGAGTAGGATGTTTATTAAAGTAAAGGTTTAATGACAGAAACCTTAAGCCTGCGGCACGTAGCCTTGTTTATAAAGATTTAATTGATCTGATCTAACATAGAAGTGTTAATGAGGATTAAAAGACACTTTGATGGATTTATATGAAGTCATTATTGCAGTTAGCTCAGAGAGAAGTGGTCTGAATCTAAATCAGGTCTTCAGAACAAATCCATCAAAGTGGCACATTTGTGACCTCATTAACACTTCTATGTTAGATCACTTGTTGCTCTACTTTCTCCTGAAGTGCAGTTTTTTTTTTTTTTATATATTTTTTTTAGCTTTAACGTGAGAGTTGTGTTTCCGTGTCTGTCCAGGCTCCGGTCCCGGTCCCGGTGCCGGTCCCGGTGCCGTGCGAGAAGACGGTGGTCCGGCTGGAAGCGGCGATCCAGGACCTGATGAGCGTGGTCAACGACCAGCACCGCTACATCTTGGAGCTGCACAACGTCCAGTCCCAGCAGCCGGAGCAGATTCCCAGCACGCACCCGGGCGCCGACAACCTCCGCAGAGGTGAGACGCCCGTGTCAAAGTGCACATCTGTCTGCACGGCAACACTTCCTGTTAGGTGTCAGTCCAGCTGCCGGCTGCCTCACCTGCAAGCTTCTACTCAGAATTAACATAGAAAAAGGAACATTGAATTGACAATAAATAAATCATTGCTATTTTATTATTGAGGATGAATGGAAATTCTGGGTAAAATGATCCACCAGTCCTTCGTGCGAGTGTTTTACTTTTTATTAAATGAATTAAATCACCATTTAAAACCTAAAAGAGGTCCTATGCTCTTCAGGAGCAACTTGGATTCTTTTAGCTCGACGTTTCGGCCCGTAGCAGGATTTTTTTATAACAAAAAAACTCAGATTAAACTCTGTGTGTACGACCTGCTCCGCACCAAACACCAGACGGACAGAGTTGGTTAACGAGCCGGTGAACACAGTGAAACTCAACCGGAGCTAAAAGGGCGGGAAACGCTGCTCCAAATGAATCCTGCTTTGTGTCTGCTGGATGTTTGCGAACTAAAACAACTTAATCAGGCGTCCTGACCCTGCAGCTGCTGCACAGTAAATAAATAAAAACAAACATGTCCCGGTTCATCTACCTGCCTGGTTCAGTGTGGTACCTGGTGTGTGTGTGTGTGTGTGTGTGTGTGTGTTTGTTGACACAGACGGCCGCCCGGTTCAACTCGCGCAGCAACACAAAGTGCCTCAATGGACGGTTCAAAACGTTTTCCAAAAGTGCAAACAAAAGTGGAGGTAAGGCTTTTAGCCCAGTGAAATAAAAACAGATTTACCTCGAGTTGCAGGCAAATAAGCTGACGATGCTCAAGTTGTAGGAATCTACACGAGGAAAAAGTCTTGACTTTGCTTTGACAAAATAAAAACAAGTAGATTTATCTTTCATTTAAAAAAAAAAGGCTTACTCACCTGTCTCGAATTAGATTCAAAGTAAGATTTATCTCGAATTAAAGAAAAATGGCAGCTTTATCTTGAATTAGATTTGAATAGCAGACCTATTTGTAATTGAATTATGAGGTCAGACTCATCTAATCCTGTTTACAAAACCTCAAAATAGAGCCGACTTCTTAACTAACGACTTTAGTTTCGGTCGTTGCTGTACAACAACAACAACAACTGGCGGCAAAAAGGCCTCAGCAGGGGTGCCATGAAAGATGTACGTCCTTCAAAATAAAAGCAAAGCTGCGACTTCAAAATAAAAGCTCGACATGTTTTTTGTTTTTTTTTTCCCTGATCTTTTTTTCCGCCACACCGTCTCCTCGACTCGCCTTTGGGTCTCGCCCCACCAGTTGAGAACCGCTGATATTAGAGCAGCTGCCTGGTGTTTCATGCCGTTTGTCCTCCCTGATCTCAGGTGTGACTCGGGGAACCTGAACGGTCGCTACTACAAAGGGCCGTACAAAGCCATGACGGACGACGGGGTGGTGTGGTACACCTGGCACGGGTGGTGGTACTCCATCAAATCCGTGGTCATGATGTTACGAGCCTCCGACCTGGACCTGGAGCAGCAGCAGCAGCAGCAGCAGCCGCCGCCGGCGCTCGTCGCCTCGTTACCGGGGTCGCTGAAACCCGGCAATGGGTCCGGCGGCACCGTGGATCCTCCGCGTGGTCAGTAGCGACGCGCTTGTTCGTTCACGTCACCTGACCTTCCACCGCCTCGAAATAAAAGAGTGTTTTCCTTGAACCTGGTGTCGTATCTGTTTTTATTCTGTGTCCAAAGTAAAAGAACACTGTACACTGAGGCATTCTGGGTACATCTGAGGTTCTTCGGGACAAACAACAGACAAAGTGAGTTTTTTTTTTTTTATTTTTTGGGGGGGGTGGGGAGGGTCAGTAGAACAGGCCAGCGTTTCTGTGGAGATGATTTTAAATGTGGTCCAAAGCAGCTTTGACTGCTTTCTGTTTGGGCACAATGTGGTTTCAGAGGAGTGTGGGGAGGAAGAGGGGGGGGGAGTATTCCTTTGATAATGAGTGTTTTAGGGTAAAAAGTAAAGAGGGAGGGGCTTAAATAAACTGCATATTTGGCTCTCCACGGTGTGTGTGTGTGTGTGTGTGTGTGTGTGTGTGTGTGTGTGTGTGTGTGTGTGTGTGTGTGTGTGTGTGTGTGTGTGTGTGTGTGTGTGTGTGTGTGTGTGAACTGGCCTGCTCAGGTTGAACATCCAGGGTGATTACATTCCACAGGGTAGATTAAGGTCGAGGCTGTGAGGACAGAGAGGACAGACAGAGAGGACCAGAAGTTCGCATCCATAATTCACCTCCTCAGTTCAAACTGTTTCTGTTCGAGGGACATGAAGTTCATCCACCTCCTCAGAAAGCAGATCAGTGATTGAGCTTCGCTCTTTGGGGAAACAAACAAACAAACACACACAAAAAAAAAAAAAAAATCCTGCTCATCAGCCTCTTTAAAGGAAGTTAAAAAAAAAAAAAAAAAAGGCAAAAAGGATCCATGCAAATCCCCCAGGAAGTACCCGTCATTTAAACGATCCGCCAAAACTCAAAACAGCTCTGAGTCCGTTTCCACGGGAACAAGGTCTTCTCTCATTCGCGTCCACAGAGAGACACGAGAAACTGTACAACGTAAAGGAAAACAGAGGGGGGGGGACTCTATGTACAGACCCTGAGGTGCGCCTGGAGGTCGGGTGTCTTCGGAGAAAGAAGAACCAGGCGGGCTGATTGAGAGCGAGGCCGGTCCCACGCTCTGACTTTTTAAGTGCATCGGTGCCACTGCAGCGTGTTCGCCTCCACGAGGAGCGCGTTTCATTTGTTCAACATGTACAAGTTCGTCCATCAGCGCCCGTCTCCGAGGCCCACAGAGGGGACGAGGAGGGGGAGGCTTGTTGCGGGGTTATCTGGGCGATAACGGTGCAGCTGTGGGGAAGGAGGCGGAGTTCCGCGGCGAGCCGAAGGGGGAGGTGGGTGAGAGGCGGCGGGGGCTCGCCAGCAGGTCGCCGTTGTGCAGCTTCCACAGCAGCTCCTCGTTCTCCATGGACAGACGCTTGTTGACCTTGGACTCCTTCTGCAGCGTCTGCTGGAGGATGGCCTGCTCGCTCGACAGCTGCCTGCGGGGGGAGACAGAGAGCTTGTGACAGGCTGCAGGTGGAGGTAGACGGACAGGGGACCACGGTACGGTGGCCCCGAGGGTCAAATGCAAAAACAGTTTTTGTGTTTGGTGAAATATTTTGGTGTTTAGTGAAATGTTTTTGCGTTTGACCCTCAGGGCCACCGTACAACTGAACTGCGACAAGACTTCAGAAATAAATCACAGAACTGTACTGACGCTTGACGAGGAAAATTCAAAACCCGCCGCTCTACCTGACACACTATGAGCGAGGTCACATGACCGACAGTCCGTGTTGTTCCTCTTATTCCAGGCAGCATCAATCGAGAGTTTTATCTCATTTCAGCTTAATAAACGCTGCTGACGCAGCAGATGGATGAACTACCGCCTCTGCGGAGATGAGTCACGTCACACACACACACACACACACACACACACACACACACACACACACGCACACACGCACACACACACACACACACACACATACCTGGACAGAGCGGCGTGTTTGTCCATCCTGGCCTTGTAGTCCTCGTTCTCCTGCTGGACCTTCTTCATACACTCCTCCAGCTTCACGTTGGTCTCCAACTGCAGCACACAAACAGTCACACAAACAGTCACACGTCACTTCTTTAACGTGTGATAGAGAACAGGCTGCTGGAGACACGTGGATGCCCACCATTTTTTCCATCTCCATGAGCTTCTTGTCCTTCTGGTGCAGATGGTTGTTCTTGATCTCCAGCACCACCTTCAGGCTCTCCAGCTCCTGCTCCAGGTACACCGTGTGCGAGTCCTTCTGCACAAACACACAAAGCACAAGTTAGACGCGTCTCCGTGGGCGGCGACATAATCATCACACTGATGAGAGGACCTCGCTGACGGTTAGAGACGCCTCCATTTGTGGGGTTCGGAATAAAGATTCATTGTTTTCATAATAAAACTCTCAAAAACCAGCGAACCAAACTCAAATCTGCCTGAACGCACGACACACGAGGTTCTGACCGGTGAATAACTGTCTCTACGCCCGATATCTCTTTGTTTCTGGTACAAGCCCCGCCCACCGAGACTCATGTTCACAATGTCATTGGCTGCGCAAAGTGTCAATCATCAGCAACGCCACTTCTGACTGGCTGCATACGTAAACAATAGAAGAAGAGAATCCACCTCCGTTTGGCTATTTAGCCTGGAGACAGAATATAAACGCTCCTATTGGCTCAGAGAGCTGTCAATCAAACCAGCAGCGTGCAGACACTACGCGGAAGCCAGAACACCGCTAACATTTACTGCTAACTTCAGTTAAGACCGATAATATGAGGAAAATTATGAACGCCTGCTGGGAAATTTGAAATGATGCAGCAGCAGATGGTTTGTATTCTGGATATACAAATGTGTTTTTGATTAAATACTGAAATGGGACTGGATGAACTGGACCTTCACTGACTGAACCGGACCGTTTTCTGTCGGACTTTTATGGATCATTGCTAACACGTGAACGGTCTCTCTGCAGACGTGGGAACTCGTGTTCGCCCGTGTCGTCGTTACCAGGTTCTTGTCGGCGAGAATCTTCCTCCTCTCTTCTTCAGCTCGCAGCTTCTCGTTCAGCTCGTCCTTCTCTGCCGACAGCTCCGATATCTTCTCCTGTTAGAGAGGAGACACACACACACACACACACACACACACACACACACACACACACACACACACACACACACACACACACACACGGAGGATGAAACATTAAACTTTGGTGGAACAGACGTTTGACGGTCGACAACGACACGGCTGACATGAAGTTAAACTAAATAAAACAAAGATATTGTTGCATATTTTCCTGTTTGTCTTTAATCTGATTACAGATTTGTGAATTTCACCCTCAAGCTGCAGACAGTTTGAGTTATTCAGCGGCACAGAGGCTCCAAATTCCAGGAACGAATTTTTCTGTGATAAATTGTCTGGGCTGCTTTACAAGAATTTAAAACATGTAAAATAAAATCAATAAAAAAAAGAAGAAAAAAAAAATCACTGAAGCACCTGCAGGAAAAATGTTTTCAAACCAAACTGGAAGAAAAACACAAAAATTCTTCAACCTCATCAAACATAAACATCTGTTTCATTTGAAGTTTATTTTGGAGGCGGTTTTGAAGACGATTCTTACCGAGAGAGAAGTTTCCGTCTCCTTCAGGGTTCTCTGCAGGTTCTGCAGGTCCGTCTGCTGGATGCTCTTCAGCTCTGAACGGACCAAAGACCAACATGTCAGCGTCGCAGAGACACACAGCGGGAAGTAGATGATTCAGTCCACTTTAACATGTTCGCTGTTCATCCGTTCCCTGAACTCACCGTCCTGCGAGGACTCGTAATGCTGCTTCAGAGACTCCATATCCTGGCTGTGACTCACTTCCTGGTTCTTCCTCTCTGTTTCCTGTCGGCTCCTCAGCTCCTCCACCTGAAGGATGCAGACACAGACGGTGTTTACCTGCTGATCTGGTTGTTAAGATATTCTTTCTTATAACAAGTCAAGATGGACGGTTGCGTCTCTGAACCTGCTGCTCCATCAGGACTCTGCATTTGTCCGCCTCCTCCTGGTACGTCTGATGGACTTTGTCCCACTCCGTTTGGTAAAAACTCCTCAACCTGTCCAACACGGAGGAAACGGAAACGTCAGAGGGCACAAATCACGTCCAGACAGCAGAAATCAACTCGGTCACCGCTGGGGAGTTACAAAGGGAAGCGGGTGGAGGCCTCACCTGTCCTCCAGCTGCACCAGCTCCTCCTTTTGCTGCGCCTCCAGCCTCCTGAAGGCCTCCTCCAGGCCGACGCGAGCCTCCTCCTTCTCCTTCCGCAGCCGCTCGCAGCACTGCGACGACGCCACTGCACGAAAAAAAAAAAAAAACACAAGGGACGGGTTGAACTTCTGCACCGAAATCATTCAGTTTGATTTAAAACTACAAATATTAGAAAAAAAATAAGTCATTCATCATCATTTTCTCAGTGAGATAATCTGAAGACGTTGGACATCAGCTGTTTATTACACAACATCAGGTCTCGGATCTCCTTGCAGATGTGAAGGAGCCGAGTCCAGATGTGGAGCCACTGAGCTGCCTCGTTAAACCATTAAACAGAGTGTCGCAACCGTCCACCGCTCCATGAGCGTATCGAGTCCGCGGCGTGCTGCCTCGTGGCCACGCCCCCTTGGAGCCACGCCCCCTGGAGCCACGGGCGTCTCCCTCGGCCACATTCCACTTTAATTACTCGGCTGAGAAAACATCTGCAAGTCAGCTCAGAGGAATGCAGAGCGACTCATTCTTATCATGACTAATTCAAACACTCACAGGCACACGCAGGCCTACCTCCTCCTCCCTCCACCTTCATCCACTTCCCTCCTCCTCCCTCTTCCTACCGCCACCTTCCCTCATCCCTCCACCTCTCTCTCCTCATCTTCCTCCCTCCTCCTCCCTTTGCCTCCCCCCGCCTCCCACCATCATCGCACGCCATGCCGACTTCAGGCTGATCTGAAAAATGTGGGCACAGCACCTGGACTGTCAAGGAAATGAAGGACGGACACACACACACACACACACACACACACACACACACACACACACACACACACACACACACACACACACACACACACACACACACACACACACACACACACACACACACACACACAAACTCACACGAACCCACGTACTGGAACAATAAAAATATTCTTAGTTATGGAAGTGTGCAGTAACAGCTGCAGCCAGCTGTTACTGTCTGAATGGAGCTCTGTGAATGTGAGACAACGACAACTGTGTGTGTGTGTGTGTGTGTGTGTGTGTGTGTGTGTGTGTGTGTGTGTGTGTGTGTGTGTGTGTGTGTGTGTGTGACAGCAGGTGCTCAGCACGTGTGAAACAGTGACATCACTTGGTCACATATCTGTTTGTCCTTCCTCTCTGACCTTACTTCACCCTCTTCATCACGATATTTGAGAACCACTCTGACACTTTTATTCTACAACAGAGGAAATAAAATGTCCGCAGTTGTTTTTAAATCGCTCCCGTTTACCCTGTTAAAGTTATGCAATAAATGACATCACAACAAAATAATCCTTACTTCTACCAGTCCCTTCAGGGAAACTGCAATGTTGTGATCACAACAATGAACACAAACAACCCCCACAATATTTACAGCATCTTGCAATTTGCCTAAATTCCTGCCATTTGTCCATAAAAACTATTGTCAACAGAATCTCTGCTGAATGTATTAAATCATAAAATCTCCTTTGAAAATAAAACTGACTTTATTACCAAAACTAAGTGCTCATTTCCAACCAGCGAGGCTCCGCCCACTCTCCTCTCACCATCAAAACAAACTGCTGCTAGCTAAACCGCAACAACAGGAAGTGACGGGGTTTGTGGGAAATCTGGTCTTATGATGGGAATGAGGAATATGTTAAATGAGTTTTCTCCACACTTCCTGCTGGAAGAGACTGAATTTTGTTTTAGTGTTGAATGAATATGATTTAAAAAGCATTTAAAACTCTTATTGTGACAGCAGATGTAGCCTTTGTTTTCTATATTACAGTCACAGACTGTCTGTTCTGAAAAGCTACGTCACTTTCAGACACTTGTTATCACTTTGAGCTCCGTGATGGTTCTCTAAATTCAACACAGAAATATTTGCCTTGTAATCTGTTTTTCTTTCTGTGACGTGCAGCTGGATTATTATCACAGGAAGTCAGCACAGATTACTCTTTAAAAAAAAATTGCAATGTATTTTCCTTGATTTGCAATTTTTGCTAATTCCTGCACATTTTACTGCAAAAAACTTATTTACTTGATAATTTATGAGAAAAGCCACATTTTTGATAAAAGAAAAAGAAAATTTAAAAAAAAAAACCCACCTGTATCACAACACCACTGAAAAACAGATTTGATCTGAACTGGTAAATAAAAAAGTTCGATAAACTTCTCCAACGGAGGACACAAAAGTGGAAGAATGAAAACAGGTGAGGGAAACACACCTGACAGGTGTTTAGAAGTTTATCTATCTTTCCCGCATTAGAAAGTGTGATCCTGAGGCGAGTTCTGCACAGACCACGTAAACAGGTTTAACGTGTTCATGTGAAGTCCTCTGGATATGAAACTCTGTGGATTCATTCTGACTCCACTCTTCAGTTTCAGGACGAACCAGATGTGCAGCAGCAGCCGACTTTGTGTTACAGTAACCAAAGCAGAAAACCATTAAAGGAGACAGAAACAGGTCGTTCCTGTTTGCTGGGAGGTTTAACAGACAGCTCTGTGTGTGTGTGTGTGTGTGTGTGTGTGTGTGTGTGTGTGTGTGTGTGTGTGTGTGTGTGTGTGTGTGTGTGTGTGTGTGTGTGTGTGTGTGCGTGCTGACAGCAGGGGTCTGAACATTGCTGACATTCCTCAGCTCTGTGTGTGAAGAGACGAGCCAAAGGTCAAACTGGCAGTAAAAAAAGACGATCATAGTCGGAGGTGCTCGACGGGACGGACGGAGGGAAAGTGGGAGGAGAGGTCTGAAAGTGAAGGTGGGTGTGTGTGTGTGTGTGTGTGTGTGTGTGTGTGTGTGTGTGTGTGTGTGTGTGTGTGTGTGTGTGTGTGTGTGTGGTGCTCGGTCATTAAGAGGGTGTGTGGGAGTCAAATAGTTGAATATTCTGAAATTACATTCATGGTTATTTTTAATATGCAGTGCATGTGACCTCCATCTGTGTGACTTTATCCAGTGTGTGTGTGTGTGTGTGTGTGTGTGTGTGTGTGTGTGTGTGTGTGTGTGTGTGTGTGTGTGTGTGTGTGTGTGTGTGTGTGTGTGTGTGTGTGTGTGTGTGTGTGTGTGTGTGTGTACGCGCGTGAGTTCTTCTCTAATTCTGCTGCATCAGCTGAACAGGCAGAGCTGCTATTGACATGATACGCCCTCTAGTATCAGTCAGTATTTAGGACACTGTGATAGTATTTCCAGGATGTCACAGATTGTGACCTGAATGTCTGATTCAGGGACTCATGGAGGGATGTTGTTCTTGTGCCGTTTAAATACACTTTGTGAGAAGCATAAAACAGTAAAATAAGGTACAATGGTTGATGAAAATGTTCAGAGGGTGTTCCTGTTGTGATGCCCACGGAGCAGGAGGAAGCAACAACCTTCACGAAGAAGTATTCCAAGTGGCGTCTCTTGATCAACATCAGCACCCGAGTTCAATACGTTTTTGTGACCGCTGGTACGAGAACATTTGCGATTTCACCGTGGACCTGATTTTGGTGAACAAAAAAATCATCAACACTACAGCCAAGTGTTCCTGAGCCCATGCAGTGATTTCTTATTATGGCTGCTATTACAGGGCCTGAAGATCACAGACATCTGATATCGTTTTTCGGCCATTTCTACTTTGACGTTCTGTGGCGAGTATCTCGCCCGTTTTCAACGCCCCGTCAGCAGGCGTGTTGAACATTTACTGTTGCCCATGAATGTGACCCAAAATCGGATGCAAGGGACGAGGCTGAAAACCAATATTGGATGGCTGTGAACTTCAGGCCCTCAGGCAGCGCTGCTTTAAAAACAGCCATGATTCGTCAGTGGAAATCACTGCATGGGCTGAGGAACACTTGAGTAACCGAGCGTTTTGACGATATTCTGTTCCCCGAAATCTGATGTTTCTCTGCTCCAGTTTCAGGTCCAAATCACAAATGTTCACGTACCAGTGGACACAGAAACGTGTTGAACTCAGGAACTGATGATGATCACGAGACGACACTTATAATACTTCCTCGTGAAGGTCGTTGCTTCCTGCTGCTCCGTGTGCATCACCGTGCTGCGTTCAGGAACACGCTCTCAAATTACTGAACGCCCCCCTCGTTTTGTCTTAAGCACGTCTCCACCTCTTCTGTTCTCCTCTTTGTAAACACTTTGTTTTCAAGGTTGAACTCGTGTATCGTCTCAGCGTCAGTTAGTTGGCCGTCTGCCAAGAACGACCGAGGAACACACTTCACACTTCACACGTGTGAAAATAATCAACTTTTAAACATGAATTTTTTTTTTTTTTTTACTTCAATCCAAAAGATTTCACTGTTTAGTGTCATGAAGCCGTTTCCTTCTTTCTGTCTCAGTGGCTGCTACGAGCTTTTTAAATATGTGCTTACGCCGAACAACGCATCGATGACCACGTCCGTGCGTCTTTGGAAAGAGCTCATAAACGCACAGGTGCTGTGAGCAGATGACGTGCCGACAGGTTCCAGCCTGTGTGGAGGCGTCGCTCTCTCGCTGCAGGCCTGCTCACATTCATCAGCAGCTGCGCCACAACACAAACACCTCCACGCTTTGAATGGCAGTTGTTCGTCCTTGATAAGCTTTGTGTGTGCGTGTGCGTGTGCGTGTGTGTGTCATATGTAAATATCCGAACGGAGGGAGCATGTGGGCGTATGAATCGTCCCTCGGCAGCAGGAGGTGTGTGGAGGTGGAGATGAATCTTACCCAGCTCCTCTCGGAGGTTGGACAGCTCCAGCGACAGCTCCTTCTTCTGCTTCAAGGCCTCCTCGCGCTGCAGAGACACCAGAAGAAGAAGAAGAAGAAGGTTTAATATGAGCTCACCGTGCAGGGAGGTCCGTGTGGAGGATCTGGGCTTTGATCCTCCAGCTGCACGCTGCTTGACTCCTTCAGTTTATGAGTCTTTACAGATAAACTGTGGGGTCAGTCTGTCCTCTGCGGAAGGTCGAACACAACGACACAAAACCTGTTGACTAAGTAGTGAACGGTGGACTCGTTCAGTTCGGGTGAAGCTGAGAGATATTTATCAGAAAAATAAATGAGGCGATGTAAAGGGTGGCTGTGGTTTCCTAAAGTTCTCCGAAAGAGATGATCCTGTTTCATGTTATGATAGAAAATAATTAGCGCACGCACACGCACACACACACACCAAAAAAGCAAATAACCAAACAAATAAACAAGCAGACAAGCAGAACAATAGGTTTCAAAATGAGGTTAAAACTAGTAAAAATGTCAGTTAAATAAAACGAAGGACTTAAAATTGCAACAATAAAACAAAGTTTTAAGAATCAATAAATAAAATTCTGAAAAAAAAAAACACAAAAAAAACACCCACCAGGGATAAAAACAATAAGTTTACAGTTAGTTTGATGTCCAGAGGCTGTCAGTTACACAATTTAGGGACATAAAAAGAGCCACATCAGACCCGAATGGGTTTAAATGAATGAAACAGGATGTATCATTTGAACTGTCTGGATTCAGTTTTGTGTCTTTTATAAAAAAGAAAGGAGAAAACGTGTCACCGTTTCTTTCTCAGTGAATGAACAGATGTGTGAGAGGAGCGGCTTCAACTGTTCAGCGGGAAATTTTCTTTTGTTTTCAGGTTCAATGTTGAAGTGACTCCTTCGAGGACTCTTTTCATTCATCCGTATTAGAAGTGCGGCTGTAATATTGTTTTAATGTGTCGTGGAAAACAAATAAACCTCGAAAAACAATAAAGCTGTAGACATCCAGTCAGCTGTAAACTGAAGTCTGCAGGAAAAATAAAAGTTGATAAAGTCTAATTAAGAGTGAAGAGAAACACACACACACACACACACACACACACACACACACACACACACACACACACACTTGTAGACACATGGACTTACACACACAGAACCTTACGATACTTGAAGCTCCACATCTGAATGAATTAGCATCACATTAACTCTGGAACAGCAGCTTTACAACAATGGTGGAGGGATTTACGACAGAGACACTCATAAAGTCCATCTGCTGTTCAAAGAAGACAGGGAGAGACTCAGGGAGACACAGAGAAAGCTGGTGGAAACTCTGTAGACAGATCCGGAGTCTCTGTGGAAGATTTCTAACAAGGCAGCTTCACGTTTCTCTAAAACAACAAACGATGAACGAGTGGAAGAATGTGGGAGAAATACAAAGAGATCCGTCTGTAAAACCTCCTAATCCGAGACTTCCCAGCTCTGACTCACACCAACAGGAGAGGAGACAGAGAACACACACACACACACACACACACACACACACACACACACACACACACACACACACACACACACACACACACACACACACCTTGCATTTCCTCCAGCAGCGGTGGTGGGGGGCCACGCTGGGCTTGCCGTGGGCTTTGCTCTCCGTGGAGCCCATATCCCAGTGAAGGAGGACACACTCATACACACTTAACAAACACACACTACCCACACACACACACTCACACACTCACACACACACACACTGGTCTGTCATCCTCTCAGTCTCTCAGTCAGCAGACTGTGGAGAAGTCCTCCTGAACCAGAAGCACTCCCTCTGCCCCAGCTCCTCCCCCAGCTCCTCCCACTCTCTACCTGTCTCCTCCCTCGGCTCCTCCCACTCTCTACCTGTCCCCTCCTCTTCTCTCCAGCTGCTTCTCCTCCTGTCTGGACTCTCTCTCTGATGGAGGAATGTGAGTTATTTCTCCTCCTCTCATCTCTCCTCTTCTTTAAACTGGTGTATCTGCACTGAAGTCATGCCTCGCCTCTACTCTCTGCTTCTTTTTAAAGTTTGTCTCGTAAAGGTTTACGGGAATCGTTTCTGTCCAACTCTCAGGACGCCCGAGGGGACAAAAAAAAAGAAAAAAAGCTGGAGTATATTTTTTTGTTTGTGTAACAGAGAAAAGAAGAAACGAGGAAGAAACAAGCTGTTAAATCCATTTCAAAACAGTTCAAACTTTAGACAGCTCCGCCCATAGCTCCGCCCAAAAAGGGGGAAGACGCTCTGCATGAAGTTTACGTTTACCAGTCACCTTTTCAAGTGTGCAGACAGATTAGATAACATTCAAAAAAACACACACAGAGCTGGAAGCTCTCCGAGATAGAGAGCTTCGAGCTGCAGCTGCTGCATTCCTCCACCCCCTCCCGCTCCACCTCCTCTCCCTCTCCCCCTCCCATCCATCACCCCCCACCCCCACCCCCACCCCACCCCCCTGTCAGCACACTGCCTCTCAGCACACAGTCCTTCAAATCAATAACACAGTCAGTCAGGCTGCTACTGCACTGTAAACTCTCTTTGATCTTCACATGTTACAGTCCTTCAGCTGCAGATACCAGGCACTTATCTTACAGCTGAGTTATGTAACACACACATGCGCGCACACACACACACACATACACTGGCATATATGTGTGTAGGGTCACTGCAGATGATAACAGGTTATTCTACAGATAACGAGTTACTTTCCCTCAGACAGACACATGCAGGCAGATAACAGTCAACATTTTATCGTCTTTCTTTTTTTTTTTTTTTTCAAACCTCAGATTTGATTTTTCTGTGTTGTCGACCTGCAGCAGATTAGTTTTACAGCCCGGGTCAAGTTATGAAATATTTCACAGCACAAAAACACTATAAAAACTCCAACTTCAAAAATAGTTATTCTGACATTTTTTTTTCAAAGTTGACTGAAATAAAAAAAAAAATCTGGGCTAATCCAAAATATAAAGTTTACACATTAAGTGCGGTGAACTGGAAATCTTAAATAGACACAAAACTTTTTTAAAGCCACAACATGAGCAGATTATAAATATAATCTATAAATCTTCAATATTGACTTTCAGTACTTTAATATTTGTGTTAAAGTTGAGAAAATTTTAACCTTCGGTTGTTTTTTCTGACTCATCAAAAACCTATGCGCTAAAATAAGAGACACATGAAGACAAATATTAAAACTATACAGCTCAGAACCTTTTCAGAGAATTTAACGATAAACACACCAAAAAAATAATGCCCCTGGGGAGACTGAAAATGTGTCCGCCAGTGTCCGACTCCATCAGCAGCTGAAGTAAGAAATCCAAACTAATTGGATTTATTTCGACTGCGCTATTCAGAGAACATATCAGACAATTTTAATGCTCTGATCCTTCTTCTAAAGGATCCGATTCAGGCACAGAAACGAAGTCTTCCTCATCAGAAGCCTCAGATTCATCCTCACCTGCAAATAAAAATGCTGTTCTGCTCTCCACCTGTAACCAGGTGCTGCAGCATCATGTCACTGCGACAATAAACCAATCAGACGCACCTCCGTGTCTTTGTGTCTTGAGTTTAGACATCAGTACAGCGAGATGTCGCTGCCGCCCAGATCTTTTATCATTATCAGAATGATTTAATTGTTATGAAAAATATTGAAGTCCTTCACAGAGATGTTTAATGCTTCAAGTCATCAGAGAGAGTTTAGGGTGTATCAGAGGAAGGAGTGTTCAAAAAAACATTCAACTCATCCTGCCGACACACACCGTGACATCACACAGGTACACACACCTGATGATGGGCATGTAATGCCAACCCCCCCCCCCCCACACACACACACACACACCACACACACACACACACACACAGGATGTTTCCGTGGCATCGCGTGTTGTTGTTTTTGTTAATGTCAGCAGGGTGTGGAGAAGGCGCCTCCTCTCTCTGCTTCTTCCTAAAAACAGCCATAATCATCATCATCTTCCTCCTCCTCCTCCTCCTCAAATACCAGTGACAGCTCCACGTCACCGGCAGCTGCTGACAGATGCTTTAATTATAGTCTGCGCTTCGCCACAGGGGAGGGACGGGGAGCAGATAACTGATTGTTTCCCCTCATCCACCAAACCTGATGATCAGACCGTCCCCTACACGTACAAACACATCCTATCTGCCTCGAAAAGTGGGCGGAGCTACAGCAGAAGAAAGGGGACCCATCGTCGTTAAGGGAGACACTGTTGTTGTTTACAACTAACAGTGTTATGACCAATCGATTCCGTTTCCCGTACTGCACCTTTAAATCTAAACTGTGATTCACATCAGTCCTGGGAAGTTAAAAAAAAAAAAAAAAACCTGTTGATTCATCTCGTAACTGTCTGATTGCGATGACGGAGTATTAAAGCCACATTAAAGAAAAATAAAATAAGGGGAGAGGGATTGGTTTTTTAATTTCGCATTCGAGAAAAACTTCAAAATTAATAACATGGAATTATATTTCCAATTTATGAGAATAAGCCAAACGACTTGCTTTATGAATGTGGTACAAGATGACTTGTCTGAATTAACTTGTGCAGTTTTACTTCAAAATCAGTTTAAGTAACAAAAAAAATCTCTTTCAGCTCATAAACTCAGTTTGGTAATAAGTTTCAGGACTTTGAAGAGATCGTGCCGACCGAAATATGTGGAAGTGGACAGATGGAGGGTATCAATGGTGTCCATGGAGGGAAAATATTTTTTGCATGGCTCAGACTTTCACATCAATTGCAGAAAGTTTTGGCAGCGTATCATCGCTCAGTAAACAACAGAAAAAAACAAGAGGAGGAAAGTATTTAACTGTAATGTGGTCCAAAAAAACAAAACAACAAAAAAATCTAATCTCCCCATGAAAAACACCTAAAAATGCCAAAATGTATAATTTATTTTCTGGGAACAAAACAAGTGCAAGTTGTAATGCCAAATTAATGATAACATAGAGTTCATTTATTTTTCTCTACTCAAACCGCTGAATTGACAACATGCTAACGCCAGAAATACGCCGTCTGCAAATCAATCAATGTAAAGAACAATGTGAAGTTATTTATAAAATCACAACGTGAAACCAAAACAAACCCGAATCAGATGTTTAGAACAGAACAAAAACATGAACCTCAGTTCAGACTTTCAAGTGTGAAAATATTCTTAGTCTGTCTTAATGCATGTTTTATTAAGAATTAAAAAATAATTCTACCCATCACTTAGTCTTGTTTAATTTGGTCGCTTTATTCTCAACAGTTAAAAGGGAAGAAGGTATGCTGGGAAATGCGGAGTCCAATGAACTCACTCTTATTTGTGGTATATCATTTGTTTGGGGTGAGGGGAGGGGCCAGAGAAAAGTATCTGCACCGTGGCCAATCACAGATCAGGAGACGTTTCGAAGGTTATTCTAGCTGACTGACTGTTTTTTTTTACCCGTTAGCATCACACGTGATCTGCCTTGTCATGAGTGTACACAGTTTCATACGTGCTTCGCCCTCTAATACGTTACACACACACACACACACACACACACACACACACACACACACACACACACACACACACACACACACACACACACACACACACACACACACACACACACACACACACAGAACCAGAGTTACGTCCAGTAACCACATGCTTTAGAGGGAAACTACAAAAATCGATGTCATTAAATAATCAAAATGATAAAAGTAATAAAGAAACTGAGGCTAAAATCTGATGTGTGGTGTTTTGTATTTGTATCAGAACATGTTTACACCCCATAATTTATCATTGTGTGTTTATGCTAATTAAGTCAGACACACCCAGAACTACTGCACAGCCACTTGTAGAATTTTTGACCCCCAGAATCTGAATATCTGAAATTAGTTTGAGGCTAATAACTTAAGGAACAAACGATACTACGAAAACATGACTTTAAAATCAGTCTTTTTTCCTTTGCTGCTTGTTAAATCCAGAAACAGCTGCAGTACCTCGGTGAAGACGTGCTGGATGACGGTGGCCAGAGCCTCCACCCTCCTGTTGCCTTGGACCAGCAGCTTCCTCAGCTGGTTGATGGCCTGGTTCTTCTTCTCCGACTGCTCTTTGCTCTGGTTCTGTTTCGTCCCGTCCACCACCACGGTGCCGGCCACTCCAGGTCTGGACGCGTTCTGCAGGCGGGACCCGGTTTTGGGGCTGGACCGTGAGCCGGTTCTGACTTTGAAGTTGAGACCGGAGACCACGGTGGGGCCCGATGTAGCGGTGGTGGTGGCGGCGGGCGCTGGGAGGGCCGGTGCCGCCGGTGAATTACCGTTGACCACATCTGGTATCTGGCATAAAATAAAAGAAGGACAGCAGATAATGTGGTTAATGTCTTCAGTAAAGAATAAATAAATGAAAGGAGCTTTTTTTTTTCTCCAGAGAAACACGTGAGTTTAATTCAACAAGATGTAACAGATTCTGTCTTAAAACCAGAAGGACGTCTTAAAATATTAAACGGTGACGGTGTCTCGCTGGGAACTCTAAAAGTGCTGCTGTTAGTTTCGGGCAAGAAATTCAAATTTTAAATCAAAATATTTATTTTCTTGGTTAAATTGTATCCGTGCAATGTGACTAGTAGTGTGAAGACGAAGAAAAAAGAACAACAACAACAAAAAGAAGAACAACAACAAGAAGAATACAAAGAAGAACAAAGACAGGAAGAAAAAGAAGAAGAAGAACAAACAGGAGAACGAGAAGGAGAAAGGAAGAAGAAAAATGAAGGAAAAGGAAGGAGAGGAAGGAAGAACAATAACAACAACAACAAAAAGAAGAACAAAAAGAAGGAGAAGAAGAAGAAGAAGGAGACGAACCAGGTCAGGTGCAACCAGCTGCTGGTTGGTTACTGCTCCAGTTGTTGCTGTCTGAGAGCTGCTGGTGTTCGTCGGTCGAGCCGGCGCCTCCCGTGGTTTGTTTTTATCCACTACAAGACAACGATGACATCTTACTATGCGGGCAGCAGGTATGACATTCAACATGATGTCACAAACAAACAAACACACACACACACACACACACACACACACACACACACACAGGACGTGCTCTCAGCCCATTAACACAGTTACACTCTGCAGCAGGGTGACAACATAAAACTACACACAATACATCAAGCAATGCATGTGTGTAAAAGAAAACAGAGGAACACACACAAACAGACACACACACTGTTGGTCAGTCTAAACTCGGTCACAACATCCAAACACAGAAAACATGAAAACACACACTCGATCCCTCGCTTTCATCTAGACGAAAATACGCCCTGCTGACTGACCCTGCCTGAAACAGATGCATCATGGGATTGCCTGGCAATGACGGTCAGTCTGTGTGTGTGTGTGTGTGGTGTGTGTGTGTGTGTGTCTGTACATTATGGAGTGCATTACCAGAGCAAAGCCATTAGAGAAAGCAGCACACATATTCTCTATTGAGCTCTGTTTCCATCTCCTCTCCTCTCCCTGAACTCCACTTCAGTCCACTCCACCTCTCTGCAGTATTTCCGTCCCAAGCGGCAGCCAGCAGTGACGTCACCCGTTTGTTTATGAACGGCCGTTACGAAGCCTCCAGTTCAGATTTTGTCCGTCGGCACCATCTTTCTAGTTCGGAGCGGTTTGCAGCAGGAAGTGACCATAGTTGGACGAGCGAGCGGTGGATCTGACTGATCTGATTGGAAACCTGACGATACTAAGTCCCGCCCACCGATAGCTACAACCTGACTACATCACAGGCCTGTCAATCAAACAGACACGCCCCCAAAAACACATCTTTTTGAAGCTTATTTTATAATTAATAATGGGATTATTTTCAGATGCATCGCCAGAAAACTAATAAGAAGGAGCGACTTTAGTGAATGACACCGAGATAACACGTGGAAAACATTCATCGACTTCATGAGAAAAGTTTAATGGGAGTCTATGGAGTCGGAGGCTTTTTGGAGCCAACCTCTAGTGGCACTCGGTGGTATTGCAGCGTAAGGCACTTCTGGCCTCATTTGTCAGAGCCGGAGACTACGAACACTTTTATATATAATCTGTGGTCCCTCCACCTCTCTGGAAGTCTTCGGCACCGTGAGCATCTCTGTCTCAGGTTTTATCAGATCTCTGAATGGTCTGACGTGCTCGTCAGGATTCCTGATAAATTCGGTAAATACTTCATTCAGTCAAACAGACCGATGACCGCACCGACCTGCAGAACCAGATTCCCGTCCGTAATCCGTGTTTTAAAGATGAAGATCGTCCCTGAGGACTGAGACCTCCTTCAGTCTCAGATTTTAGTTTGAAATTAGAGCTAAAAAAAAAAACCACATTTGATTTCACCAGGTTTTACTGAAAGTTGTGCTGTTTAAAATGTGCATTTAAAAGTCAAACAGGTTTGCAGTGATTAAATAAGAGCTGCCCCCTGCTGGCCGCCATCGAGCAGAGCAGTTTAAACACTGCAGTGTGAGAGCGACCGGACGGAGAGAAGATCCAGGTAACAGTTTCAGATGAGTGAATATTCAGATCTGATGAACATTCATCATCTCAACAGCGACATGAGCTGAAGAGAACGATCTGATTAGTAATTCAGAGCGAGGACATGAAGTGAAGATGGGACACACACACACACATAGAAAGATGTGTAAAGGAAATGAAACACAACTAAAAAGGAGTCTGAATCTCATCCTGTAAAGCGACTGCAGCCCTCTGAACTCTGATGTGAGGACAGACGAATAAATAAAAAGCTCCCGCAGCAGGATGAAGGTTAAACTAAGCGATTCAAATTCAAACTGAGCAAATGTGGGTCAGAGATGTGGGACACAACGGCGAGAGCTTGTCCTAAATTCAGACGGCAGTCCGACTTAAAAACACGAACTGCAGCTTATTTCGGCTGCCGTTTCCTCGTCTGTCTGTCAAATCATCTTTGGGTTTCGGCGTCGTTGTTTGCAGCTGCATGAACAGATTAAAAAATACCAAAAAAAACGTCTGACCTGCAGAGTCGACTGAGAATAAACGCGTCACCCTGCGGCTGTTGTTTCTGTCCCGAACATGTTCGCGCGTCACTGAGCTAAGAACCAAACACATATTTATTCTGCAGTCAGACTCCCTGTTTGTTTGTTTGTTTGTTTGTTTGTTTGTTTGTTCGTCATGTTTTCTGAATGAGACTCGGTGGTGAACATCCTGCTGGATCTTCTCTTCCTGACCCGGTGCACCATCACAGCCCTCCTCTCCTGCTCGGGTTCCTCAGCTGATTTGTTTTCACTGACATTAGTCCCAATTTTAATTTCAATTTTTCTGAGTATTAATTACTGCTTGTATGTTGTTTTGGTTTAATTTTGTTTTTTATTAAATTAAATTTAGCTTCATTGCTTAATTTGTTTCCATTTTAATTCTGTTGGATTTTTGGTTTTTAACTTAAATGTTATTTTGTTGCTGACTTTAATTTGATGTGTTTTAATTCTGTTTGTAAGCTGAGCATCACGTTTAAATGTACTTTATAAATAAACTGATCAGTTCACGTGTCGCTTCTTTCTGACCAATAATCAGTTGAAATACAAACAAAGCTGAGATTATTTATTTTCCTTTTCTATTTTCTTTTTTAGTCCTTCAAAATAAAACCAGCTGGTGATGAATTCATGTTTTTTTCCTTCCTGAATTAAAAGTTTCAGTGTAAAAGAGGAAAGAGTGGAAATTCAACCGTCTCTTTATATTCAGCTGCGGTTTGGATTTATTTGATAAATAATTCAAAACTTGTTTAATAACTGCAGGAGCTGCTGCTGAGACGACACATCTTATATCTGGACCTGCTGCAATGTGCGTGTGCGTGTGTGTGTGTGTGTGTGTGTGTGTGTGTGTACCTGGAGGCTGCAAAGGAGTCATGCAAAGCTGCTGAGCCCAGACTGAGAGAGAAACGACACCGTTAGCATGCATGTCACATCACAACAGCAACACACACACACACACACACGCACACAGAGGACGATCTCTGCTGGGTCATGAGAGCTGCTGACCGCATGGAATCATGGGAGATAACCTGCTGAAGGTCATGTGACCTACAGGAAGGACGCTGCATGATGCCTGCAGTGCCTCAAACAGCAGTTATCAATAATAATGAGATTTATCTCAATATTTTTTATACATCTTTATTATGCACTCATCAGAAATATAAAATAGTATCGAACCAGTAATTCACCCGTCAGTCCACTAGAGGTGTTTGTTTGGCGACGTCGAAGAAGGAGTTCACTTGTGGAAGTAAAAATTGTGAGAAATTCTGCGTTCAAATGGCGTCCAAGCTACCGTGTACAGACAAGAGTCCATATGAACGGCGGCCTCTCGTGGTATTCACGACGTCGGAACTCAAAGTTTTCTCTCAGCCCCCAGTTCACGAGTTGTGACGTGTTTCTTGACGTTTACAGAAATGTCAGAAGTCGTGGAATTTCACGTTTGATTGGATGTTAAGCTGATATATAGTAATTTAATTTTTTTTATTTTATTTTATAACACGTCTGAGAAAAATGTTGATGTTCCAACAGCCTCATCTTCTCCCTCTGTCATTATGTCTTTACATTTCCTGCATCACGTTACCCGCCTGCTTGTTGGCTAAACTGTTAGCCTCGGTGGCTTCTAGACGGCATCCATGTTGCCGTTGCTTAGCAACAGTTTTCTCACGACTTCCTACGTTGTAACCACAAGCTAACGAGTTCCATTTGAACGAAGCAAAAGTCTAAACGGGGAGGAGGTTGGACGAAACGAAAACTTTCACATGGGACACCTGACGGATTTCTTTTAAGTAACATAACATTTATTCTATAACATAACATAATTTTCTTGCGCAAAATACGTAACATTACTTGCATAAAATTACTTATTTTAACCCAAACCATGAACTGTCCCTGAACTTAACCACGTGGTTTGTGGCACCAGAGATCTACAACACGTTGCCAACCGTTTGTGTCGTGAACGTTATCGCTCACGTACTCTCCTCTGTCCTCTGCGTGTTACTGGAGGACTCCACTAGAGGGCGCACCGGAGAAACAGGGATATAATTACAACTTCAGGATTTTCCTGATGTAAATAATAAACATAGCGAGAGTCGAGAGGGTCACTACGACAAAAAGCTCCACGGGCCCCGCCCACACTCTAATTTTGGAGCTTTTTCTGTCGTGTACGGACGTAACGTTTTCTGACTGGTTTACGTTTAGTTGATTTGCGTTAATTTCCGAGGAAAAATAATGCGCCCAAACAGACACAGGTCACATGAAGGCAGCTGTCATGCAAACAGGTAGTTTAAAGCAGGTATATCTCGGACTTAAGGTGCCTACTTTTCCCTCTTTAACCTGGCAGAGTGCCCTCTAGTGGACAGACGGGTGTATAGCATGTTTTGCTCTGATCTCAGGTTGGTAAAGGAGCTGTTTTCTGTATCTAATATGAGGAGTATCACCATGATGTCAGCCATATTGTCTGCAGCAGACTCATGATCCACTCAGCAGGATTGTCTGCTGCATATTTAATGGGAACATCAGTCAGCAGGGAACACCAGGAGCTGAGGAGGTCATGAGTAGGAGGAGAAGGAGGAGGAGGAGTGGTGGCTGTGTGGAAAACACCAGCAAATATGTTGAGTCTTGTGTTGTAAATAACTGAACTGTCTGTCACTCTTAAAACGCTGTCAAGAGCTTCCTGCAGTTTGTTTAGAGCCTGGTCGTGTGGAGAGGAGAACACATGGCAGATCTGAAGTCTGCAGCCTGACAGCAGCAAATCTGATTATTAACACATCACAGAGTAAGAACAGCCTCCTGAAAGCAAAGCCGACTCTGAGGCTTAATTAGATTAACACGTGTTGTGGGTCCGTCTTTAATAAACTCCCTCGTTAACACACACACAAACAAACACACACACACACACACACACACACACACAAACAGAAAGCTCGCGGCTTTTTTCCTGCACGGCCACGTGGTGGAGTTCAACACGGCAGCCAGGACACAGATTACTGCTGGATTACTCCGGATGTGTATTTACAGGACAGAAAAGTTTGCCCAGGAGAGAAGATAAAAATAAAATAAAAAAAGGGCCAGCTCACCACGAAGCACGACCCGAACGGATTTAATCTTCTGGAGTCTGACGGCAAAAATATGATTTTACCGAAAGAGACTCGAGGAATCAAGACACGCAGACTCAAACTGAAGCAAACTGACCGCGGGGCTGCAAGACAACCAGCTCCCCCCCTCTCACACACACACACACACACACACACACACACACACACACACACACACACACACACACACACACACACACACGACCGTTACCATGGTGACCAGCGTAAAAAAAAAAAAAAAAAAAAAAAAAAAAAAACATGTCGCTAGGTGTGCATTCACGACCTGACCCGTTTACATGCCGATGAGACCATCTGGTTTCCTGGCAACAACAACTTAATTTTGAGTCTCTAAAAAAAAAAAAAATCCTGCATGATGGCAGAAATAAAGAAGCAGCACAAACACCGGTGACTCAGTTCGACGCGCAAATGTTGGTTAGAAACAGTAATTGTAACACAGGACAGGTGTGACACGATAACAGGCTCCATCCGGGTTGATTCATGCGTGTTGTGATGAATTTTTAAAAAGAAGAAGTTTAGATTTTTCTCCGGATTATAAACTAAATCTTTGTGTTTCCTATTGTTTATTTCTGCAGCGAACAACTAAAAACAACGGAGTTAGCTGGCAGCTAATTTGCATCAACAACCCCAAAACAACAGACACGCGACACAAAGCACGAAAGTCCGTCAGCGTGAGGTAAATAGTTAGTGATGAATATAATAAAAACAAAGCAATCATTGAACTGATTTCAGTGTTTTAAACACCGAAAAATCTTGCAACTCTCTGACGTTACGTCTTTTAACTGAGAGCAGACCGACGTCACCGAAGATGTTGGTGTAATAAATATTTAAATATTTCACCAACACTATATCTAAAGGCCGATTTCAAGTGTTGAATGTTGAAAATCCAACAGGTGTCTTAAAGTTTTCCAACATTTAATCTGCTTTTGTCACCGAACATCTCGTGAGTTCTTCATTTTGCAGAAGACAAACAATATTTTACCAACAACACGTTTCAACATCTTTCCAATGAGTGGTTTTTTTTGTTTTTTTTTGTCTCGTTTGGTTTTGGAATTTATTTATTTATATTATTCATATCAAAGTTGTGTTTTATTTCCGGCAACACTTCAGAGGTTGATTTCAGACGGAGCTGCAGCGGAGAACATCCGGCAGAAACTCTGGATGAGAAACACTCAAGATAATCTAAAACTCTGCGAAACGACTGGGTCTCGTTCACGGTGAGTGTTTTCTCCAGATGTTTCGTCCCTCCACGGAGAACATCTGCGGGGAGAATAGCCCCGCCTCCAATGCCCTCATCCGCCACCACGCCAGGAGAAAAACAGCAGCTTTCGCGTCGGATCAAAGCTCTCGCACGGTCGGCCGAGCCTCAGCTGAACCGCCGTGCGAGGACACGCACACTGCGTGACTAAAGCCTGCTCTAACCTACATTTGAGAGCGGCAGCAGGGAAGTGGGTCTGTGGAGCTCAGAATGAAAAACAACAAAACAAAAAAACAAAACGTGCTGCTGAACTCAGAAATAAAAAGAATAAAAGCTGTACGAGTCCGACTGGAACACACACACACACACACACACACACACACACACACACACACACACACGAGATGATCTGGATGATCTGCTGCTTAAACATGCAGAATTTAGAGATTAAATCAACACAGTTTGTCAGAGATGAAGGGATTAGGGATTAATGGCGCCTTAACGAAGCTGGCAAACACGGGAGGAGGAAACGAGCTGCAGCTTCATCTGCACACGAGGACATTTAATATCCTGATTATCAGAGAATACAGATCAGGATCGTGTTTTTGACTTCAGCCTCACCCGCACACATTTTAAAAACCTCTGAAGCAGCTTTACTGATGTGTTCAGACGTTCAGCTGAGACCACAGAGCTGCAGCCAGATGATGCTAACATGGCGCTAACATGAAGCTCACATGAAGCTCACATGATGCTAACATGACTCTAACACGGCTTCTCTCTGATTTCCCCTTTAATGCGGCTCCACTGCAACGCCTCACGCCCAGAGTTCTCCAAGGAGGCCACCGTCCCTCCTTCACGGAGGCAGCGACCCCCCCTCCTCCGTGGATCACTCTGCCGTGTTTCCCAGAAGCCCTCCTCCGTCAGAGAGCTCCCCTTTATTTAATGTCTGAAGAAGTGAAAGCAGATGGCTCGGTGGTTGTTTCTGGTGAGTGTGTGAGTCACGTGGTCGGTGCCCCTCCAGGAGTCGGTACCAGGGCTAAAAGGAGCCGCGGCTATTCATCACGCCACTGCTGAGGCACTCATGCAGAAAGCCTCCAACGCACACACACACACACACACACACACACACACACACACACACACACACACACACACACACACACACACCAGTGTTAACACAACTGCCGGCTCTATTGTGACCCTGAACGTCCGTGGCGGCTGAAGCAGCTGAAAGCAGCTGAAAGCCTCCAAAGAGGAGGAGAGGCAACAATAGCTATCAAAGAGAAGGAGGAGGAGGAGGAGGAGGAGGAGGAGGTGTGGATACACATAAAACAAGTCTTTAATCGTGAAAGTCAAACAGATAAACGAGGCCCAGACGGGTTATTTTAGGGAACGCCCACTTAATTAAAGGATCTTTTCCAATTATTAAATCATCGATCAGAGTTAGTTTTATTTCCTAATCAACCGATCGATTAATAAAAGTCGATGAAACGCGACGCCGTGAGGACGAGGGGTCCCGGACGCAGTCGGGGTGTGGCGGCATCGACCCCACCCAGCCGCGTGTATCTACGGCGGAGGGAGGAAGGTGCATCGTCTTCAGGCCTCCGGGGGTGGGGGAGGAACGCAGCGAGGAAGAGGAGGATGCTGGGAAATACGGACGGGTGGATGCGAGTCTAACGGCAGGTGGTGATGGAGGAGCGGACAGGACGAAACACCGGATGATGGATGGATGATGAAGATGGGGGTGTGGGACACGCGTCCAGACCTGCGTGGAAGACCACGGTGTTCTTCCTGCATCCCGACAGCAGCTGTAGGTTCCTGAAGAGCCCTTTGGCCGTCAGCTTCACGTGGAAGTTGGACAGCGACAGTCGGGGAGACCATAACATGTCTGTCCTCTGGCTGTCCTCCTCAGGACGGATGCTGCTCGTCCAAAAGAGTCTCCCGAGCTCGTCCTCCGCTCAAGACGGTCGCAGGTTGTCCCGAGCTGACACTGACCCACTTTTCAAAACGATGCTCGCGTTCACCGGGTTTCAGTCTGATGAACAAAAACAAACGCTCCTCTTGAATTTCTTGAATCTTGAATTTGTTTAATTCCAACAAAATCTGAGGATTAATCCTCCAGAAAAGAAAAAAAAAAAAAGAAAAGCGCTGAGAGCCACGTGGAGATCAGACGGGGAAAAAAAAAAAGAAAGAAAGGACGGCGTTTCAATTTCCAAATTTAAAACCTTTCGACTTGAAACAGGAAAGAGAAGAGAGGAGGAGGAGGAGGAAGAGGAGCGTGTTCAGCCGCTGCCCTTCATCGAGTCGAAGCTACGGAGCCGCCGCCGCCGCAAAACAACACAAAAAAAACAAAAACAACAACACACTCAAACACACAACGGAGGAGAGCTGGTTCTGCTGCAGCCAATAGAAGAAGGAGAGAAAATGGCGCCAAAAATAGCAGCGAGCTTCACCGTCGTCCAGGTGGAGGAGAAATATCGACGGAGGAAAGATGGAGAGAGACGGGAGGCGGAGTGTGTGTGTGTGTGTGTGTGTGTGTGTGTGTGTGTGTGTGTGTGTGTGTGTGTGTGTGTGTGTGTGTGTGTGTGTGTGTGTGTGTGTGTGTGTGTGTGTGTGTGTGTGTGTGTGTGTGTGAAAGAGAAAATCCTCAACGCTCGGGATGATTAGTCGTCCGTCTCTGCCGTTACTCGCTCGGCACAGAAGTGTGTTTGTGTCACAGAAACACACACAGATACACACAGAGGGGGGGGAGGGATGGGGAGGGGGATGCAGCAGGGGAGGAGAGGGAGGGATTTGAATAATCTCTGCTGCTCCTTCCCCCCTCCCCCCTCCTACATGACTCTTTCAGCCTCTGAATGTGATAAAAGGAGGAGATGCTTTCTCACACACACACACACACACACCGTATTAAAGCCGCGGACGCCTCGTGAAACGACGTCTTTATTCTCCGTGATTCAAAAACAAACTGAAGGTCGACATTAAAGGTCGTTACAGGAGATCTGAAGATCCTGAAAATCTGTACACGGATTCATTTAAACATTTTACTGTCTGTGTAGTTACATCGTTAACTCGGGACACTCGACCTGGAGATATCGGGGAAGCCAGCTCAGTAAATACTTCATAGACCTCTATTTTATTTTATTAATGTGTCGTCTTGTGTTTAATTTGATCTGCTCTTTACCTTTTATTTTATGTTTTTATGTTCATGTGAAACACCGCATGGCACATCAGGGAACGTTGGTCCATGAACAGCAGCAGCATCTCTGCTCTCTGGCGCCCCCACGTGGCAGCACGAGGGAACTGAACCTCAGAGATCAGAACTTTCTCTACTGAACTGCAGTCTCACACACATTTCTGCACAAAAATAACATCTGAACTTCAGATCAGACCTCAAAAGTTACAACGCGAAAACCAGAAATAGTTTCTCTGTGTGTTCATGGACAATAAAACCATGTTTCTGTGTGTGTATGTGTGTGTTGAATAGAGACAGAAAGAGCTGCAGAAAGCCACAGAGAGCTTTAAAAGCCCACCCTGCTAACCAATGTCGCCTGAGGGCTGCTGCGGTGCGTGAATAAGAGACAGAGGTGTATGAATCAAACGCATGTGTGGGGGCTGCCTCTGTGCATGTGTGTGTGTGTGTGCATGCGTGTGTGAGTGTGTGGCTCAGGGGTGACAGCACGTCTGTGACTGGTGGCTCCCCGCAGGCCCCAGGAGAGACTTCCAGGCCCGGCCGCAGAGGGAAGGCAGCCAGGCGCCCGGGCTCAGACTAGGGCCACCGCGCAGGGGGGGACGCTGCAACCACAGGCCCAGGCTTCATAAGGCCCGCGGGAGGGCAGCAGCACAGAGGACAGTAAATCTGAGTACATCTCAACATCACCATGCATTGCTGCTGCTGAAATATTGCCAGATTTTTGACCGAGATGGTCTCCAAAGCTGCTTTAAAACATGATGCTGGAGTCACATGACTGAAACCACGGAAACAAACAAGTGTTTTTAATGGTGGAAAATCTGTGTAGAGTTTCGGGTCTAAAACATGAAATCAAACTGAAGTACTGCTGCCATGCAAACGTGGTTTAAGGAGCACAGTGTGTGTGTGTGTGTGTGTGTGTGTGTGTGTGTGTGTGTGTGTGTGTGCATGTAATTACAGAGGGACTGCAGAAAGACGATAATTATGTTTTCTTAAGCTTCCAGTCTGAACTGCAGTCAGTCAGTCTGTGAGTGTTTGTGAGCAACTGAACAGTAAACATCCTGCAGGGAAGTTCAACATTAATGTCACGCTATCATTCTGATCAATGCAAAATAAAACAATCATCTCTGATCAATTAAAAAAAAAAAAAAAAAAAAAAAAAGTTTCAGGACCAGTTGAAGTCTTCGATGAAAGCTGAAAATACCTCACGGTCATCATCACAGACTGATCGGGCGTACAGTGTTGATCCCTTTGTTTACTTGATGATTTATTTGCTTGTTTATTTGCTCGTTTGCGTATTTGTATGTTTGTTTACTTGCTTGCTTGTTTGTTCGCCTTTTTGTTTATTTCCTTGTTTGTTTGTTTGCTTCAGAAGCGCACCGCAGGAAACCCGAGGGTGACGTCGCCGAGGGTGATGTCGCCGAGGCAACGTCCGGTTTTATAGACAATAACCGCTGAGTGAAGGACAACACGTCACGAACAGAGACACCGAGCGGCTCCTTCAGTCTGAGATACTATAAATATATTTCTATCAGCGGGAGGAAGAATCAGTCAGAGAAAGATAAACACTTCGTACACGTTGAAATTCAATTATTTCATTCGTCCGTTTCCTGCAGAGCAGAAAATCACTCTCTGAATACCAAATATCAAACAAGTCACTACTCAGGAACCAGGTGGGGTTTCCGTGGTAACGCTGGATGTTTGCCACCGCTGACTGCTGCCAAGGTTGCCTCAGGTTACCACGGTTAGGGACGCTGACACACCTGCTGCCTCTCACACACAAACACGTCGCCGTGCCAACACGCAGACAGGTGAGAGTCGAACGAACCCGACTCACCTGCGCCGCTCAGCCGGCTGAGTCTCGCCGACCCGCTTCTCTGCAAAGGATTCTGGGTCGTCAGCTTGGCGAGCGCCTGGTGGGCCGCCGTCTTGGCCGCGGTGACCGTCGGAGCCTTCAGACCTGCGGAGAGGAAACAGAACGGGTCGAAACTCGTCCTTCAGGTGATCTCACAGCTCAGGAGGCGACTCGGCAGGTTTACACTCCCCTGCTGAGTCACTAAATCAGAAGATCAGAAGATCAGCAGTCGCCGTCCTGCGCAGTTTGTCTGGATCTGTTCTGTGAAGTGTTCACCTCGGCCGCTGCTGCTCTGAAAGCCTTCACTTTCTCGGCTGCACTGAGTTTTGTTTATTCTGGGATGTTTGAGGATGAAACTCTGCCAACGCTGAGGTTTCACTTTTCCTAAACTGGTTCTGTTTTGTTTTGTTGTTGTGGGGTTTGAATTCTGGGTTTCTCAGATAAACTACAATCCGGTACCGTCAACAAACACGGCCGAGATGGCCGAGGGAAGCTGAGCTAAGACTGCACCATATATTTATCCGTCACCATGGTAACTCAGTCTGATTGAATCAAAGTGCTATAAAGTCTTGCCGTGTCTTTCTCGGGACAATGACAACACTATAAGTACGACCCGGACCAATTATCATTCACGTTCGAGGTCTTGTGTCACCAGGGAGGAGGGGCAAGAAGCCATCAATCCCAGCTGCAGCGGTTCTATGTGTGATGCACTGACGTCCTATTGGTCGAGGAACCAAGCAGCAACCAACCGGGACGTCACCCGTTGGTTCGTCTAGAGCTCAGATATTGTCCGTCGCCATCTTGCTAGTTCGGAGCAGTTTGGAGCAGGAAGTGACCATATTTGGACGAGCTGGGGGAGGAGCGAGCGGTGGATCTGACTGATCTGATTGGAAACCTGACGATACTACGTCCCGCCCACCGATAGCTATAACCTGACTGCACCACGGACCTGTCAATCAAACAGACACGCCCCCAAAAAGACATCTTTTTTAAGCTTATTTTCTAATTAATGACGGGATTATTTTCAGATGGACCGTCAGAAAACTAATAAGATGGAGTGACTTTAGCTAACAACACTGAGATAACTGGTGGAGAAATTTTTATTGACTTTGTATTTCATGAGAAGTTGAATGGGAGTCTATGGAGCCGGAGGCTTTTTGGAGCCGAACTCTAGTGGCCCTCGGTGGTATTGCGGTTTAAGGCACTTCTGCATCGGCCTCATTTTTCAGACCTGGAAGTTACGAACACTTTTATATACAAAACTGTGGTTAAGCATCTGACTTGGTTTGATGTGCTGCAGTTGGTCTGATTAAAATATTACAATAAATGATAACAACACACACACACACACACACACACACACCTGTGGCGGTGGTCCTGGCCTGCAGGGACAGAGCTCGGCTCCTCATGGCGAGGGGCCTCTGAGCGGCGCTGACGGCGCTGTTTGCGCTGCTGACCGGGTCACAGGGAGAACCGGAGCAGGGGGGCTTCGCCAGACTCTGGCTGCCCACAGGAAGCGTGCTTCTGCTCAGCCGCTCATCCGGCCGCGTGCCTGCTGGCGCTGGAGCTCCTGGAGACGCTGAGGGAGAGAAGGGAGGAGGAGATTTATTAAAAACACTAATGACAAACTTTGGAAGATGGCGTTAAGAATAATGAATAATATCAGGTCTTTTATCTTATTGTATTTTACCAGAAATCTTTTCTACAAAAGTGAAACGTTTTGTGGTATCAGCTGTACAAACTCACAACTGCAGTATCTTTATTAAAGAGTAACGACTGGGAGGAGTGACGCTCGTAACTACCAGAGCTGAGACGGAGAGATGGACGGAGGAGGGCTGGAGGTGTACGCAACACCGATTTATAGATATCAATGATACCAGTGCTGCTGTCTGTCTGTGCGAGGCAAACGATGTCCTAAAATCAGAGTAGTTTCATTTGGGGCCCGCAGATCGAGTTTGACAGAAAAATGTAAGAAAAAAAACTTTCAAGACAAGAATTTCTGCAAAATAATAAAATAAAACACATTAAAGAGAGTCGTGTTTTAATTATTCTGACTTTTTAGTTTAGATTTATAAATTTTCTGTAAAAATATATCACATCTTAACGTAAACATGTATTCGTGACCCTTTCAGGGGAGAGAATAACAGTAAATAAGTGACTTTACATGTGTATTTAACGTATAGATGTAATATGGAGGCGGCTGCTGCGTACACAGCAATCTGATATCAAAGTGGCATTAACAAGTTGATCTGAATTCATCACCAACATGTTCGTATCTGTGTGGAGGTGTGGAAACACCAACGCTACTCTCTGAGGAGACCGAACATCACCATGGGAACCAGGAGCCTCAGACGTAACCTGGTTACCATAACAACCCAGTGATAACATCACCGTGATGTTGCAGCTGCTGACACACTTCAATAATGTTTGCTGCGAGATGATATGTTTAAAGAAAAGGTCAGTCTTTCTATGACAAACAGTTTCAAATCGACTTATTTCGATTTTTTTTTTTTCTCACCCGCGAACAAAACTTCTCAGTATCTCTTACAAAAAAAGGGGGGGGGGAAAAAAGCATCTTCAACATCTTCCCACAATGTTAAAAAGTCAAACGTGTGACCATGTTTTTTCTTCTCGCTCTGAAACGGTTTATATTTGCTCACTTTCTGTCAGCCTCCCTCTTCTCTGCATGAAACTGACTGTTTTGTACTTTGTTCTTCTGCTGGTTTACTGTGTGTGGGAGTCCAGTCTAAAGTACATCACTATCACTGATATCTAACACTGATGTTTCCATGGTAACCGAGTCCCTAATGTGGCCACACGAGGAGACTGTTTGAATTTGCGATAACTACTGCGATCACAGGATTATACACAACACTATAAACAGTTTGGTTAAAAATGTGGTGCGCGCGCACACACACACACACACACACACACACACACACACACACACACACACACACACACACACACACACACACACACACACACACACACACACACACACACACACACCATACACACCATACACACCTTTATTCGTGGCTCCATTGTTCTCGCTGCTCCCCAGAGAAGACGAACTAAGGCTTGTGGGTAACCCTTTAACAGGAAGTTTGGACGCGGCAGGGGCAGCCGGTCGCCCCGGTGACCCCGACTGCTGATTGGCTGCTGGCTTGGAAATGGACATTGCTGCTCCTGCAGACGCTGCATTGGTGCGAGGTTTGGGGATACCTGTAGGACAAAAAAAATAAATAAAGAGTACTCAGCTCAGTGTCTGGATATAAAGTCTTTTCATCCTTTTTTATGTGCATGAATGTAAGAAAAAAAAGTCGGTCTTATATGGACTTGTTTAGGACTAATTGACAGAGTTGTGAGTCAAACTTACAGTTTACTGCAGTAAAATGGCATTTAAACAAGCTGTTAAGATGCTGAAGTTGTAACAGAGCACCAGTTTGAGGGGGAGGCATCTTGACATCCTGAGACCCCCAAACCACAAGTCCAGCCGTCAAAACAATATATTTAATAATTTTATTAAAACTGCTCGCGTCTTTGGATCAACTGTTGCTATCTATTTTTTTTTTTTGGAGTAGGACATGACCATATTAGGGCAAGCTGGGGAAGGAGCAAACGGTGGATCTGACTGATCTGATTGGAAACCTGACCATGCTGAACTTTTTCAGAGCCAGAAGCTACAAACACTTTTGTATACAGTCTGTGTTACAGACATGTTTTATCCTCGCTCCATAAATTCATTTCACACCTACTTTTCTACTTAATTCTGTTGGTTTTGCATTCTTTCATCCAACCATTGTCT